>NC_063171.1:9402075-9743325 GCF_023159225.1 Perognathus longimembris pacificus
TGGGGGTGTGTTCCTGGAGGCCCTCATGAATGCTTGGCACACTTTGAGGTGATAGTATGTTCACTGGAAGCTCAATCTTCTTAGATGAAAGGAAGGGTAGCTACCAAACTCCAGAAAGATAGGCTCAAGTATATTAGTATTTTTTTACTGCTGCATACCATGTCCCCAATTTTTTTTTTTTGTCCAGTCCTGGGCCTTGGACTCAGGGCCTGAGCACCATCCCTGGCTTCTTCCCAATCAAGGCTAGCACTCTGCCACCTGAGCCACAGCACCCCTTTTGGCCGTTTTCCAGATATGTGGTGCTAGGGAATCGAACCGAGAGCTTCATGTGTAGGAGGCAAGCACTCTTGCCACTAGGCCATATTCCCAGCCCCCCAATCCATTTTTTAATCATAATAATTTATTATCAAAGATCCACTGGTTGATTAGGTGTCTTGCTCTTCATGTAGGGTAGCTTGTGTTTCTTCAGCCTGCTCAGGCCCCAGTATGTTGGAATAGTTCAGCAATCAGCTGTGGGGATGGGGATTGGCCATCAGAAGGCTAAATGAAAAAGGCAAGAGGAGGGAATGAGGGTGGAGGTAACAAACAGTACAAGAAATGTACCCAAGGACTAACGTATGAAACTGTAACCTCTCTGTACATCACTCTCACAATAAATTTTAAAAAAAAAGAATATATTCAGAAGGTTTGTATAACAGATGACAAAAGATATTTAAAAATATAAAGATTATAACAGTGTGGTTTTGTTGCAAGTTTCTAAACATGGACCAGTGTAGTAGTATAGAGAATAGAGAAACAGATCTACACAATTGCACAATTGAAGTTCTGTAAGTGCTCTTGCAAAAGTGTATGTGGGAGGAGGGGAATCTTCATAAATACATCACACCGATTTACTGGACATCTATTTTACTCTTACTTCTCACAATGGAAAACTCATATCTAGACGGTTTATGATTTAAACAAATTTATCACTTTGTTAATAACAAATATTTAATGAATTCAGTAACTATAAAGATTGATAAATTGGACATCATTAGTATTTAAAACTTTTGATTATCAGTAGATACCAGGGAGAGAGTTTAAATGCAAGCGTGCCACTGTGGATCATTCCTTTTATAATACATACAAAGATCAGATTAGTACATATGAGGGCTAGTTGTACTGGTGCATTTCTTTAACTCAAGCTATGTGAACAAATTCATTGATTAGGAGGATTTTTATCTGAGGCCAGCAGAGTAAGAAAGCACAAGGCTCTATCTAAACATATACATGTACAATCTATGACCCAGTAATTCCACTTATAGGTACAAAAATGTTCACTGTAGCTTTGTGTTTTCCTAATCTAAAATGAGAACATATATCAAAAGCCCACTAAACAGATAAATTGTGTTATAATTACCTTGTGCAATACTATAAAATGATGAAAACAGAATATGTGACTTTCATATACAGTGAGATCATTATATTCCAAATAGTTAAAAGAAACAATGATTCTACTTATATGAAGATACTAATAAAAATTGTTTTAATAGTCCAGTGATACTGGACTTGTTTTAGTAGTCCAGTGATAGTGTATGTATTGGTACTACACACATGGGCATGTGTAAATGTGCATGTATATGTGTGTATGTATATATCATATATAGATACCATATATACATATATATCTTATATGTCTATATCTCTATATACCTATATCTTCTTTCTCATGCTACTTCACAATCAAATGACATAATCTGAAGGCCCCAATAGAATTATCACTATTATTTAAGGATCAATGCCTCAATTTAAATCTATAATTCTTTCCTCAGTCATTTCATAATACAATTGACACAACACCTGTGTAATGATAAAATATTCTCTGATAATGTCTTCACTTTAGTTTCCACCTGTACACTTGATCCTGTATGCATAGATGTAGCTAGAGTCTGCCTGGCTATAGAGGCTTTTTGTTCAGCCAAGTAATCCCTGGATGTGTGGGGCACACTTGGAAGTCAACTAGCTGGCCCCGCCTGTTTCTCAGTCTTGGGGCCACATGTGGCTAAGATGGCGGCGCCTAACAACAACATGCAGCTGCTACAAGTGTCTTTGGTTATAACCTGGAGGTGGTTCTTTGGGCTGTGACGCCCCGGCTTTTCCGCCCTTGATGGACAGCTCATGCCTCCCCTTCCTGCCAACCTTAGACCCGATTGGCTCCTGTGCCTTATATTAGTGGCACATACTTCCCCAATAAACGAGATCTTGTGCTGACTTGACTCCCAGGCTGTCTGATTGTCCTCCAGTGAGGGAGGGCTGGGTGCGGGCAGTCTGCTGGCCCTTTCCTTTCTTGGCTCATCCAGTGGGGGTGTGCCTTCCCCCGTCTCTCCCGTGGGTCAGGGGAATGCGGAGGGCTAAAACCCCGACATGGATGGAAGTCAATTCAAGTGTTTCTAATGACCATTGTGTAGCAGTGGGCTCTAAGATAAATGTCAGTAACAATTAATGTCCTAAATGGTTCCAAAAGCAAGTCCAAGTTTCTCTGGAAGACAGATAAACTATGGAGGTTGTCTTTTATTATCCAACACTTTACTCTGCTGTGAAATTAATGGTGTCATTGATGGATAACTAAATTTTCCATTCACCTTTAAGAAAAGTAGATCACAATTTTATTGTATTTTTGATAACCAACTGAGGAACATTATGTTTCTAGATGACCAGCTCTGTACTCTCTAAAGAACATGGAGAGTTCTAGCAATCAAAGGACATCATACCTCTTTGGAGTTTATTGTAACTTCAAACAAAATACCTTCTTTAGCTGGGATAGCAGAAAAGATTTGGAAATACCTCAGGTGGCAGTCAGAACAGGTACTTGATTTGGCCATGCTGCCTTTTGTTCCCAGCTAAACAAAAGAAGAATTCTGTTGCTTTGTCTTTTTCCAAGCCATATTACCTCTCACCTGTTCAGGATGACAATCCTAACTTATAGTTAGAGTTTGCCTTTTGTTTTACCTCCACCATGTGTAGAGGGATCTGTTTATTCTTTAAGAATCAGAATGAAGTTCTCACTTGGATCTATAAAATTAGCTGTTCAGAATGTGTGTAACCATCTGCCACTGGTGGACATCAGCCCTCCCTTCCTTCTACAGCATACAGCATCATGACCTGGGGTGGGGGATGGGTGACTCAGGTGTCCGATAGAGTTTGCACTGATCTTGTGATTAGTTATTATGATAAGGGAGCAGGTAGACTCAGACTATGATGATAAAAGGGATCAGTGGCTCATTTACTCTCTTATATGTGCTAAACATCCCAAAATGTCAAGAGAAACTATAAATAAGAAAGACAAGACTGAGCCATGAGCTCAGAGTTCATGCCTGTAATCCTAGCTATTCAGGAGGCTGAGATCTGAAGATCTGTGATTGAAGCCATCCCAGGCAGGAGAGTCCTTGAGACTATTACCACCAATTGACCACCACAAAGCTAGAATTGGAAGTGTTGTTCAAGTGGCAGGGTGTCATTCTAGGGCAAAAAAAGCTAAGGGACAGTTCCCAGGCCCTGAGTTCAAGCCACAGTACTGACACAAAATAATAAGAAAAAAGAATAAGAATAAGTAGAATAATAATATTAAGAGAGACAAGGATCCAACTAAGTTATGTTTTCAAAGTCTGGAGAGCTGATGCAAGCAGAAGCTCACAGATTTCCCGGTGCTTCAAGATCAAGGCCTAATGTCATTTGTCATATGGTTTGAATCATCTCTATCTTTGGATTTTAAGATGTAGGAGAAAAACAGAAATGTAACTCAGGGTAGTTACAAACTTTGTGATATGGCAGGCTTTTGCTTCTTTGTCACAGTTTAGATCCTTGCTCTAGGCACAGTGGAAATTTCATATTTGCCAAAGAAAGTCTGGCATCCCCAGCTGCTCATGCACTGGTTTCCAATCTCTCCCTTTTCTCTCAACGATGGCACTAACTCACTGGATGCTCCTTGTTGAAGTCACCATTTTAAATCCCCTGGAATTCACTGGTAATAGAAGTGCAAGTTGTGTGTGTATGTGTGTGTGTGCCTCTGTGTGTGTGTGCCTCTGTGTGTGTGTTTCTGTGTAGTACGTTGTGATCAGAACTAGATGATTCTCAGTGCAAAAATCAATTGAGAAAATAATATTTAGATAATGGGAGATACCACAGTATGTTATGCTAAGTAGCTGTCTTCAATAAAATTTTAATAATGACACAATCAATGATCTGAGGGATATTTAAAAGTGTCACCAGAAAGTACAGATAGAAGAAAATATCTTCTTTTCAGTGTCATTTCCCAATGAAGAAATTTTAGAAATTACCAATGCTTTATTTTTTTTTCAGTCCCAGGGCTTGGACACTGTCCCTGAGCTTCTTTTGCTCTAGGCTAGCACTCTACCACTTGAGCCAAAGTGCCACTTTTTCTTTTCTGTTTCTGTAATACTGGGGAATCAAACCAGAGCTTCATGCATGCTAGGCAAGCACTCTACCACCACATTCCCAGTTGAAGAATATACCATGTCTTAAATGTCCTCATTTTCACTTAGCTGTTTTTTTTTTATCACCAGTGTTATTGACAAAGGGGTGATTGGAGTGATTTACCATGAATTTTCTGTAGGACATAGCAGATTACCTTCCCACTCACAAATTTGAGTCCGTCCACATTTTCAGGATTTGACAATCTTATTACAGAAAAGGAAAAGAAGAGGAGAGTAAGGGAAAAGTGAAAGGGGGAAGGAAAAACAAGAACACAGAATCTACTTTATGTAGAGGTTATTTACCTGTGATACATGAAAAATAATTATATTTCCCAATGAAATTTCACAACTCATGCACAATTATGTATAGCACATGTGCTTGTGTTTCAGAGGAGACACACAGCTTCTCTCAGAGGTTCATAGAAAATAAGAATCACTAATTATAATTGCCATGGATTTTCCTTTATACCATTCAGAGTTTGTTTTCAGGTGAAGTATTCTATCTTCAGTCCTCTGTGGTATCCTAAGCAACCATCATTTCTCTTCATGTTCTAAATTATTCAATGTAAATGGAGAATATTTCTTCACATTTCATAATTTGGGATTTTATTCTTGTCTGTCACTTTCACAAAAGCAAAAATCCACAGTTGCTCTCTCTTATTTCCAGAGCCAGTGGAACCACATGTTCCCACCCTAGTTGTTCTAGAAATCTTTCTTTTTCTCAGCTCTTACCTGTTTCTGAAGGTTTTTACAATATCCTCCTTTCATTTTACCTCTCAAATATCCTCCATGAATCCAGTTCAGAGGTATTCAAATGAATGCTATGTTCTATGGCAATTTCCTGCTGGGACATTCTAGAAAACCTTTCTCTGGTTGTGTCCTGCCAATGTACATGGAATAATAACTTCAGGCTTATTTTAAAAAGATATTTGCTCCCATAATTCACTTCAACTATAGAGGCAAAATACTATCTAGTGTACAGAGAATACTAAATGCATAGGGAAATTAATTGGCAGCTCCAGAGAGCTGTTTAGGCATGACTGTATTTCATTTACTAAAGAAACATCTGGTATCCTGGGAGACTTGTTGAATCCCCTTGCCAATCATGTATTGATCACTACAATACTTCAAGACCACTCAAATCACCTACAATATGACAAAACTCACCAAATTTATACTTAATTATCATCCAGAGCCCCCTGGAAATTGCCTTATACTACACCTTGGGAGATAATTTGTCAACAACTAGTCCAGAAGGCAGGAGCTTATGATAAAATTCAAAGTTTCCATGGCAAAACTTTTAAAGAGCTTATAAAGATTTCTTCTTCTTCTTCTTCTTCTCTTCTTCTTCTTCTTCTTCTTCTTCTTCTTCTTCTTCTTCTTCTTCTTCTTCTTCTTCTTCTTCTTTTTCTTCTTCCTCCTCCTCCTCCTCCTCCTCCTCCTCCTCCTCCCCCCTCCTCCTTCTCCTCCTCCTTCTCATCATCATCCCCCCTTCTCCTCATCCCCCCTCCTCCTTCTCCTCTGCCTCCTCCTCCTCCTCTGCCTCCTCCTCCTCCTCTGCCTCTTCCTCCTCCTGCTGAGAGCTGATAAAGTTTTGAAACACTTTCAAGAAACATGTACTGATGACTTAATTTTCTTTTTTTTGCTAATTAGGTTCATGTTTTCATTATTTTGTTAGAATAGAATATCAATCGGTTAGCTAATCAGCTAACATTGGCTGCTCAAAATACCCATAGACATGGCTAAATAACTGATCCTACTCATCACGGATAGCAAAGAAGTCACTTAAAAAGTATGTTCACTGGTGTCCAACTTCTAAGACTTTTAAGTGATTGTCTCTCAACTTTGCTTCAATTGAAAATGTAGTTGAAAGTGTTTTCATCATAAATATTTTTCTCAATTTACTGTTCTTTCTGTGAATTCAACATTTGGAACTCTGTAGGCTGGGTTTGGGAGAAGATAGTTATTCTGTTTGAGAAAAGATAGGCTCACATAGTCAGGACCAGTGGCAAAAAGTCTGAGCTTCATGTTAGTGAAACAGCAAAGGACATGTAAAGTTTATCTATTCCATTCAGCAATGAAAACATTTTCCATTATTTCAAACTCAGAAAGTGAGTGGTAAAGCTGTAATACTAATTTTTACTGGGCCAGTGTTGTAGAAAATTTAAATGTGGATAAACTAGCTTTGCAATAGCTGGTCTCAATCTTGAATGATGCTAACACATGACTTGATGATTATGAAAAATCAACATGCTATCAGCATGATGCATGGTGAGAAGCACAAAAGAAGAAATTTACCTCCTAGATTTCAAAGGAAGAAAGAGCCCAAGTAGTCAAATAGGTCCCCCAAAGATCTACGGAACTGTACGATCAAGCACCCTTTGTTCCTGCTGCTCATTTGAAATCCAAACCTAATGAAACTCTGGAATCCTAACATCACTGATAGTGTTTACAGCTTACCAACTTCAAGACAGATAAATGGTCCCATTAATGTTGGGCCATGATGTTTGTCGGAAGAATATGCGCCTGTATTTTAAACTGTATTATCCAGCTAATCCCCAGGATAAAAATTGTTTACCTTCACAAATTCCAGGCTTCTGAGCTGAACTAACCAGGACAAGTTTAAAGGCAGGAGCTCAGAGCAGTATCCAGCCTTTGACAACTCTGATGCAGTCTGCAAGGTTAACTTAGTAAAAGCCAGGCTTCTTAGGTCTCTGCTCCTGTGATGAGTTCAATGTACCCTCACTGTTTCCTAATACCTACAGACCCCAGAAAACCCCTTCAAGGGGGAAATTTTGATGAACAATAGTACAAAGTGTCTGGTGTTGGGTTAGCATTACCAGTCATGGGTCTAAGGAATTGCTTAACAGCCCATAAAGGCCAGGAATGTTTCAAGAGGACAAGTGTCCTCCACCTTAGAAGGTCACTCTAGGCTCAAGGCCAAGTTAGTCTGCACAGAAAGGTCATCCCCTTTTGCTATCCCCTTGTTTCTTATTTGCTGGCCTTTACGTGTTGAGGTATTTCCTTGTCAGTAGGAAGGGGGAGACTTGTAGAGACAGAGGGAGTGACAAAGAACAGAGAAGTCTAACAAACCAACTCCTGTCTCTGCCATGATTCCACCAGTTTGTGCTGGCTTGGAAATCTTAAACTGAAAAACTACTCAGAGAATATGACAGCTACTTACTGCCATCTGCTGTGCTCTCTGTTGCAAGCAAGCATGGGGCCCTGCTCACCACACTGGGGATGGAATGGCAAAAGGAACCAAGACCTGAACAGCTTTCTTATCACCCAGCAAGTCCCCTGGAAGTGAAGCTGTGGCTATTGGTTACAAAAACAGCCACCATCTCTGTCATAAATGGATCACAGCCATTTGTTTTAGGACTTAGTATATGCATTTGTTTCTTTGAATATGCTTAGATATAGCCACATATGCCTATATAACTACGGATGAGGAACAAATCTCAGTTTTGCAAAATGACAACCAATAAAATATAAGATGTCTATTACTTAAACTTCTAATGAATCTTGGATCAAAATTGAATGTAAAGAATTACTGGAGTTTGAGATTCTAGAAGGCTGGAGGATGTACATATAAATATATACAACTTCTTTTTTATCAAATTTTTATTATCAAACTTATGTACAGAGAGGATACAGTTTCATACATTAGGCATTGGATACATTTCTTGTACTGTTTGTTACCTTGTCCCTCATACCCCTCCCTCCTCCCCCTTTCCCTCCCCCCCGCCAGGTGCTCAGTTCACTTACACCAAACAGTTTTGCAAGTATTGCTTTTGTAGTTGTTTGTCTTTTTTACCATGTGTCTCTCAATTTTGGTATTCCCTTTCAATTTCCTAGTTCCAATACCAGTATACACGGTTTCCAATATACTCAGATAAGATTACAGAGATAGTGAAGGTACAACAACAGGAAGGTGATACAAGAACATCATCAATGCTAGAAGCTACAGATACACATGGGACATTGAAAGTAGTTACAAATGTGATATAACAATTGTTTCCATAACATGGAGTTCATTTCACTTAGCATCATCTTATGCATTCATAAGGGTATAGCTATTGGGCTTTGTGATGCTCTGCTATGACTTGCCTAAACCTGTTCTAATTATTGCCAATAAGGGAGACGATAGAGTCCATATTTCTTAGGGTCTGGCTCACTTCACTTAGTATAATTTTTTCCAAGTCCTTCCATTTCCTTACAAATAGGGCAAGGTCATTTTTTGTGATAGAGACCTAAAATTCCATTGTGTATATGGACCACATTTTCCTGATCCATTCGTATACTGGGGGGCATCTGGGTTGGTTCCAGATTCTAGCTATGACAAATTGCGCTGTGATGAACATTGTTGTGCTGGTGGCTTTACTGTGATTTTGTTTGTGGTCTTTTGGATAGATACCCAATGCGGCTGCTGGGTCATAGGGGAGTTAAACATTTAGCCTTCTGAGGAATCTCCATACTGATTGCCAGAGTGGCTGAACAAGTTTACATTCCCACCAACAATGAAATAGGGTTCCCTTTTGGCCACAGCCCCTCCAACAATTGCTATTGATAGTTTTCTTGGTATATGACATTCTTACTGGGGTGAGATGGAATCTCAATGTTGTGTTGAATTGCATTTCTTTTATGGCCAGTGATGTAGAGCACTTTTTCATATGTCTCTTGGCCATTCTCATTTCCTCATCAGAGAAGACTCTTTGTAAGTCTTTAGCCCACTTGATGAGGGGACCATTGGTTCTTTGCGGTTTTGTTTTGGAGAAAGATAATTTTATTTAGTTCTGCATATATTTTAGATATGAGGCCTTTGTACATTGAATGGCTGGTAAAGATCTTCTCCCAATCTGTAGGCTTTCTGGTTATCTTGCGAGCTATGTCCTTTGCCATGCAGAAGCTCTGCAGTTTGATGCAGTCCCATTTGTCCAACCTTTCTTTGATTTGTAGCCTTTCTGGGTCTTTGTTAAGGAAGTTCCATCCTGCACCAAGGAGCCCAAGTGTTGCTCCTACTACTTCCTTTAGTGTTTTCAGGGTGTCTCTTTTGATGTCGAGGTCTTTAATCCATTTGGAATTGATTTTGGTGCAGGGTTATATATAAGGATCTAGTTTTAGTTTGTTGCATGTGTTGAGCCAGTTTTGCGAGCACCACTTGTTAAAGAGGCTATCTTTCTTCCATACTATTGTTTTAGCTCCTTTATCAAAGATTAAGTAGGCATAGTTCTGTGGGTTCATTTCTGGGTCTTCAATTCTGTTCCATTGGTCTTCAGGCCTGTTCCGGTGCCAATACCAAGCTGTTTTATTACTATAGCTTTATAATACAGCTTGAAGTTGGGTATTGTAATTCCTCCAGCACTGTTCTTTCTGCTTAGGATTGTTTTTGCTATTCTAGGTCTTTTATTGTTCCATATGAATTTCTGGATTGCTTCCTCTATTTCATTAAAAAATGGTGTTGGGATATTAATGGGTATTGCATTGAATTTGTAGATAGCCTTTGGCAATATTGCCATTTTGATTATATTAATCCTCCCAATCCAGGAGCATGGGAGGTTTTTCCATTTCCTTAGTTCTGACTTAATTTCCTTTTTCAACCTTTAAAGTTCTCATCAAAGAGGACTTTCACTTCTTTGGTTAAGGTTATTCCTAGGTATTTTCTGTTTTTTGAAGCTATTGCAAAGGGCGTTGCTTTCCTGATATCAGCCTCAGTGTTTGGGTAGTTAGCATAGAGAAAGGCTGTTGATATTTGAGGGTTTATTTTATATCCTGCAACTTTGCCAAAGTTTTGGATCAGCTCTAGTAGCTTGGGGGTAGAGTCTATGGGATTCTTTAGGTATAGGATCATGTCATCTGCAAAGAGAGAAAGTTTAACTTCATCTTTTCCTATTTGGATCCCCTTTATATTTTCTTCTTGCCTAATTGCTCTGGCTAGGAATTCTAGTACTATGTTGAAGAGCAGGGGAGACAGTGGACATCCCTGCCGTGTTCCTGATTTTAAAGGGAATGGCTTTAGTTTTTCACCACTTAGAGTTATGCTTGCTGTTGGTTTGTCATAAACTGCCTTGATTATATTCAGGAATGTTCCCTGGAATCCCAATTTTTCCAGGGCTTTGAGCATGAATGGGTGCTGGATTTTATCGACCGCTTTTTCTGCATCCAGAGATAAAACCATGTGGTTCTTTACCTTGCTCCGGTTGATGTGGTGGATTACATTAATTGACTTGAGTATATTAAACCAACTTTGCATCCCTGGGATAAATCCAATTTGATCGTGCTGTATGATTTTTTTGATGACCTGTTGAAGTCGATTGGCCAGAATTTTGTTGAGAATTTTTGCGTCTATGTTCCTCAGGGAAATCGGACTATAGTCCTCATTCCATGATGAGTCCCTGCCTGGTTTTGGGATGAAGGTTATACTGGCTTCATAGAATGTGTCTGGTAGTGAACGTTCTCTTTCAATTTCATTGAAGAGTTTGAGAAATATTGGTGTGAGTTCTGTTTTGAAGGCCTTGTAGAATTCTGCAGTGAATCCGTCTGGACCTGGGCTTTTCTTGGATGGGAGATCATTTATTGCCGTTTCTATTTCAATACTGAATATGGGTGTGTTTAGAAGGTTTAAATCTTAGCGGTTGAGTTTGGGGATATGAATTTTTTTCTAGGAAATCATCTATTTCTTCCAAGTTCTTGAATTTGTTGGCATAAAGGTTTGCAAAATAGCCCCATATAATTTTCTGATTTTTGGTTAGTTCTGAGGTGATGTTACCTGTTTCATCTCTTATCTTGTTTAGTTTTTTTAAAAGTTTTTATTATAAAACTGATGTACAGAGAGGATACAGTTTCATACGTTAGGCATTGGATACATTTCTTGTACTGTTTGTTACCTTGTCCCTCATACCCCCTCTCCCCTCCCCCTTTCCCCTCCTGAGGGGTTCAGTTCGCTTACACCATACAGTTTTGCAAGTATTGCTTTTGTTGTTTCTCTTAATTTACCCTTTGTCTCTCAATTTTCGTATTCCCTCTCAATTTCCTAATTCTAGTACCAGTATACACGGTTTCCAATATACTCAGACAAGATTACAGAGATAATGTAGATACAATCCAAGAAGGTGATGTAAGAACATCATCAACAGTATAAACTACAGATACACATGGGATGTTGAAAGTAGTTACAACTGTGATATAACAGTCATTTCCACAAAATGGAGGTCATTTCACTTAACATCATCTCATGTGATCATAAGGGTACTGCTATTGGGCTCTTGTGATCCTCTGCTGTGGTTTGCCTAATCCTGTGCTAATTATTCCCAATAAGGGAGACAATAGAGTCCATGTTTCTTTGGGTCTGGCTCACTTCACTTAGTATAATTTTTTCCAAGTCCTTCCATTTCCTTACAAATGGGGCAATGTCATTCTTTCTGATAGAGGCATAAAATTCCATTGTGTATATGTACCACATTTTCCTGATCCATTCGTCTACGGAGGGGCATCTGGGTTGGTTCCAGATTCTAGCTATGACAAATTGCGCTGCAATGAACATTGTTGTGCTGGTGGCTTTACTGTGATTTTGTTTGTGGTTTTTTGGATAAATACCCAAAAGTCGGGTTGCTGGGTCATAGGGGATTTCTACATTTAGCCTTCTGAGGAATCTCCATACTGATTGCCAGAGTGGCTGAACCAGTTTACATTCCCACCAACAATGAAGTAGGGTTCCCTTTTGGCCACATCCCCTCCAACAACTGTTATTGTTAGTTTTCTTGATATATGACATTCTTACTGGGGTGAGATGGAATCTCAATGTTGTGTTGATTTGCATTTCTTTTATGGCCAGTGATGTAGAGCACTTTTTCATATGTCTCTTGGCCATTCTTATTTCCTCATCAGAGAAGTCTCTTTGTAGGTCTTTAGCCCACTTGATGAGCAGGCTATTAGTTCTTTGTGGTTTTGTTTTGGAGGAAGATAATTTTTTTAGTTCTGCATATATTTTAGATATGAGGCCTTTGTCCGTTGAATGGCCGGTAAAGATCTTCTCCCAGTCTGTAGGCTTTCTGTTTATCTTGCAAGCTATGTCCTTTGCCGTGCAGAAGCTCTGCAGTTTGATGCAGTCCCATTTGTCCAACCTTCCTTTGATTTGTAGCCTTTCAGAGTCTTTGTTATGGAAGTTCCGCCCTGTGCCAAGGAGCCCAAGTGTTTCTCCTACTTCTTCCTTTAGTGTTTTCAGGGTGTCTGTTTTGATTTCAAGGTCTTTAATCCATTTGGAATTGATTTTGGTGCAGGGTGATATATAAGGATCTAGTTTTAGTTTGTTGCATGTGTTGAGCCAGTTTTTCCAACACAATTTGTTTAAGAGGCTATCTTTCTTCCAAACTATTGTTTTAGCCTCTTTATCAAAGATTAAGTAGGCGTAGTTCTGTGGGTTCATTCCCGGGTCTTCAATTCTGTTCCATTGGTCTTCAGGCCTGTTCCGGTGCCAATACCAAGCTGTTTTTATTACTATAGCTTTATAATACAGCTTGAAGTTGGGTATTGTAATTCCTCCAGCACTGTTCTTTCTGCTTAGGATTGTTTTTGCTATTCTATGTCTTTTATTATTCCATATGAATTTCCCGATTGCTTCCTCTATTTCATCAAAAAATGGTGTTGGGATATTAATGGGTATTGCATTGAATTTGTAGATAGCCTTTGGCAATATTGCCATTTTGATTATATTAATCCTCCCAATCCAGGAGCATGGGAGATTTTTCCATTTCCTTAGTTCTGACTTAATTTCATTTTTCAAGGTTTTAAAGATCTCCTCAAAGAGGTCTTTCACTTCTTTGTTTAAGGTTATTCCTAGGTATTTTATGTTTTGGGGGGCTATTGCAAAGGGCATGCTTTCCTGATATCAGCCTTGGACTTTCGGTCGTTAGCATAGAGAAAGGCCGTTGATTTTTGAAGGTTTATTTTATATCCTGCAACTTTGCCAAAGTTTTGGATTTATCTTGTTTATTTGAGTGTGCTGCATTCATTTTTTGGTCAGGTTTGCCAGGGGTCTGTCTATCTTGTTGATTTTTTTCAAAGAACCAACTCTTTGTTTTGTTGATTCTTTTGATGGTTTTTCTCATCTCTAATTGATTTAATTCTGATTTGATTTTAATTATTTGCTTCTGTCTATTGACTTGGGGTTTGGCTTGTTGTTCTCTTTCAAGGAAATTAAGGTGCTTCCTTAAATTATTGAGTTGCTGTTTCTCCAGTTTGTTTGTATATAAATTTTCCTCTGAGTACTGCCTTTGCTGTGTCCCAAAGGAGCTGGTGCTTTGTATCCTCATCTTGGTTGAGTTCTATAACCATTTGAATTTCTGTTTTAATTTCTTCAACGTCCCACTGATGGTTCAGCAGTGTATTGTTTAGTCTCCATCAATTGTATGATTTTCTGCGGTGGCTGTTTCAGTTGAGCTCTAATTTTATTCCATTGTGGTCTGAGAGAATGCAGGGAATGGTTTTGATACTTCTGAATTTGTACAGGTTTTCTTTGTGCCCTAAGATGTGATCTATTTTGGGGAATGTTGCATGTTCCACTGAGAAGAATGTATATTCTGTTGTTGCTGGGTGGAATATTCTGTAGATTTCGATTTAGTCTAGTTGGTCTATGCAATTATTTGGTTCTGTGGTTTCTATGTTCAGTTTTTGGTGTGTTGCTCTGTCCAGAGGTAATAGTGGAGTGTTGAAGTCCCCAACTATCAATGTGTTTGGGTCTATGAGTGTTTTTAGAGTCAGTAGTGTTTGTTTGATGAAGTTGGGTGCTTCTGCATTTGGTGTGTAGATATTTGGAATGGTTATGTCTTCCTGTAGGAGAGATCCCTTTACTAGTACGTAGTAACGTTCTTTGTCTCTTCTTACCTTTTATAATTTGAAGTCAATTTTCTCTCACACTAGGATTGCTACTCCAGCCTGCTTATTGGGGCCATTTGCTATATAGATTTTATTCCAGCCTTTCACTTTTAGAAGATGGCTACTTTTGCTGGATAGATGTGTCTTTTGGAGACAGCAGAAAGATGGATCTTGATTTTTAATCCAACTTACGAGCCTATGTCATTTGATTGGAGAATTAAGTCCACTAATGTTGAGAGTTAGTATTGAGAGATGATTGTTTGTTCCTTTCATTATCACTATCTAGTTAAAAGCTGTGTCTTCCCGTTTCTTGATCTGTTGTTAACTATTTAGTGTTCATTTCTCTGTCTGTATTGGGATTATTTTCCCTATATAATACATCTTTAAGGATTTTCTGTGGTTTGGTGGAGATATATTGTTTCAGTTTTTACTTACTGTGGAAGATTTTTTTGACCTTCGGCTATGAATGAGAGTTTGGCTGGGTACAGAATTCTTGGGTGGTAGTTATTTTTATTTAGTGTTTGGTATACCTCATTCCAGACTCTCCTTGCTTTCATGGTTTTCACTGAGAAGTCTGGGGTAATTCTGATTGCTTTCCCTTTATATGTGATTGCTTTCTTCTCCCTAACAGGTTTAAGGATTCTTTCCTTGTACTCTACTGATCCTGTTTTGATCACAATGTGTCGGTGGGATGTCCTATTCTGGTCTCGTCGGTTTGGGGTTCTAAATGCTTCTTGTATCTGTATAGGCATTTCCTTCTGGATATTTGGGAAGTTCACAGCTAATATTCTGTTCAATAGGTTGTCTATCCCATTAACTTCTTTCTCCAAGTTTTCCTCAATACCTATTATTCTTAATTTGGGCTTCTTGATCGTGTCTTGAATCTCCTGTAGCGTCTGTTTTGTTGATTAGACTGGATTTGTATTGATTTTTCATCTTTCTCCATAGAATCAAGGGAATCTTCAGCTCCTAAGATTCGATTCTCTGCTTCAGTTAGTCGGGACTGTAGGCTAGCTACTTGATTTCGAATCTCTTTTCCTCTGACTGTTCTTTCCTGATGATTTCCATGTCATCTCTTAGGTCTTGCATGGACTTCTTTACTTCATTAATTTGGTTTTGAGTGCTGTGTGTCAAATCTTTTACCTGGGTAGCTATCTTTTCATTTGACTCTTGAAGTTCATTTATCTTTCTATTTGTTAAGGTCATGGAATTCTCCATTAATTTTTTGCTTTGCCTCCTCACACTCTAGAATAATTGACTTTAGAGATTCAATCTTTTCATTTATCATGTTTATCAGTAGACTTTGTAGAGCATTTTGGAGGTTCTCTTCTATGTCTTTGATTGACTGCTCTGTTTCCTGCTTGTTTTGAGTGGGAGAAAAGACTCCATTGTTTGCCATCTTTCTTGTGTTTCTTCTGCCCATTTGGTTGGGAATGCCAATATACAAGCACCTGTGAGTACCGTTTAAGACCCAAAACAGCCCTTACCAAGCACTGTTGTGTAAATCTTATAAGTTCACAATTATATTCAGATACCTTGTAAACCTGTCTATAAAATTAGATTTGGTGTTCCTAAAGAATATAATTTCAATATAACTACCGATCCTGGGCCCTGTATTCAGTAGTTACTTATTTACTGTTACAACACTATAAGCAATTCTTGTTCTTATATTAAGTTCTTTTAGGACTGGCTTTCTCTATGAACCCCTTTGATTCACTCAGATTAAGCAGGAATAGTCTCTATCCAATAACCAGGAGTCAATGGAACCTGGAGGTCCAGCAGTAAGTCAGGAGGGTAAGTTAGAGGTAGTAAAGAGAATAGAGTAAAATGTATTGTGGGGTGGTGATTTTGGTTTAGTTTCTGTGATGTGGAAATGTGGAGAGGAGTAGAATCAGTAGAGAGAACAAGGTTAAAATGATAGACAATGGAGAGTTAGCAGAAAAGAGTGGAGGTGTTATTCATAGGAAAGTAATTTTTAAAGAAAGAGAATGCAAAGAGAGAAATAAAGTAAAAATACTGGAAGACAGATGCATAAAACAGAGAAAAATTATTTTTAAAAGAAAAAAATAAAAAGGAAAAAACCAGAAAAACAAACAAACAAACAAAAAAAGACTTGATAAAACAAACAGGTAAAAATGGAAAACAAAAAAAAAACAGCGACGTTTCAGAAGTGAAAAAATTAAAAAAAATTTTTTTTAAAGTTTTAAAAATGTTTGAAAAAAGAAGGAAAAAAAATGGAGTCCTCCTTGTTTGGGTGGTCTTTTCCCAGTCTCTGGTTTCCTTGCGATGATCTGCAGTCTATTTTCCTGATTGGCTGGTTTGACTTGCCTTCACTTTGCAGGGGGTGGATCTGTTCTGACCCTTCTCACCTGTTGGTGCAATCCTGGGTCTCTCTGGTTCGCACAGCTTGCAGGTAGGCCTTGGGCGTCCTCTGTAGATGGGGACATGAGCAGTCTCAGGAACCATGGCTCCTCTGTTTGCTGTGGGACCGCACCCTTTCACGCCTTGCTTTGAATAGGCTGTGGACTCAGCAAAGCGTGGCGCCTCTGGCCTGGTTTACCTGGCTGAGAGTTGTTTGCCTTGGGGAGGTTCCTCCCTCCTTGGTGGGGCGGCCTCCTTGGTGGAGGTGGCTATGGAATGCAGCTCTGTTTCAGGCTGGGAATTGGGCTTCCTTTGTGATTGGACTGTTTATCTGTCTCAGGAAATGTTTGTTCCCCCTTCTGGTGTTTCCGTGCCACCGGTAGCTGCTCGCTGCTTTTGCTTTAAATTTAGAAATTCCGGCGGGCAGGGCGGGGCACCTCTGGCTAAGCCGTGGCCCAGGACATGCCTCCCGCCTGGGCAGGGGGCATTCTCCTGGGCGGAGCTGGCTCACACTGGTTGGGCCCTCTTGCCCTTTTCAAAGATGGCTCCTTTGTCCTCACTTTCCCCAGGCCTGCTTTAGTTCCAATCTTGTCTGACCCTATGCCTTTGGCAAAAATGGTGCTTTGCTCTGGCAGTGAGGGAAGGGCTACCTTCCAGGAGCTGCTCTGTGGGTGCAAGTGAGAATATCTTTCGTGGGGTACTCACACTTTCTCTGCGATTTCAGGTCGTCCATGCTCAGCCGCCATCGGGAGGATTTCTCCCTGGTGTACGCTGTGTGCTTTAGCCGGGTGGAGTTCGGGTTGCTGTGACGAGCTCTGTGCCGGCGTCGGCACTGGCGAGGCAGTGGGATGCTGCCCAGAGCTCAAATCTGTGTTTTCAGATGAGCAAAGTGGATTTTTCCTTCCTGGCCTGAATCCCTGTACTGTTAGAACTTATTCTGGCTGTCTTTCTAGGAGTAAAATTTTCTATGGGGTGAGAAAACTGCGATGTCAGAGGGAGCTCAGCTAGGGCTCTGCTGCTCCTCCGCCGTCTTCCTGGAAGTCTCTCCATACAAGACTTCTTGAAGGATCCATCTCATCATTCCAGAAGCTCAGTCTTTTTCATTTTATCATCACTACACTCATTCAGTGACCTTATTTCCTTTTGCTAAACTACTTCCAGGGACCAGGAAGTTAATGTATCTTCTAGTCCAACTATAAAACAAAAAGTGTAAAATGACATTTGCTACCATTTCTTGATTTACTATAAATAGCCTTCCATGACTGATTATATAT
The DNA here is from genome assembly GCF_023159225.1 of Perognathus longimembris pacificus. NCBI lineage: Eukaryota > Metazoa > Chordata > Mammalia > Rodentia > Heteromyidae > Perognathus > Perognathus longimembris. Next base: position 9,420,056 of record NC_063171.1, read on the forward strand.
CAAGTTTCTGAAACAAAGTCTGCTTCTGATCTTTTCAAGATTCCAATCGCCCACTTTCATGGCCTTTTTATTCTTTTTCTCCAGTTCAAAGGAAAGATGAAATGTTATGTACTCTATTGTTATGGACTAGCAATTGATACGAACTTGAGTGTGAGTAGGTACTTCACAAACTTTGAACTTTCATATATATGTGTTTATTACAAACTCTTAGCAACTATTCCAAAATGGAAAGATGAGGAATCTAAGACTCAGTCAATATCATAATATAGTAAAAGACAGAGATGAAATTTTAATCCAAACATCTTGGCCATAGATCCCACATAATTGACTCCTGGGGGGTCTTTTCCTTCTGAGTCTTGACCATCAAAATGGAGAAATTATCTACAAGAACACAGGGCAGGACAAGAACTGGAATTTAGATGTCTGAGAAGCCAGAGGGAAAAAACAAATAGATACCATTCATTAGATTTCTAAGAGTGGCCACAAACTATGAAGAAGCTAGGGAGGCAATGCCATGTGAAAATGTCCTAGGGTGATGAGACTTATCACTTAGCCACTTTTATTGGAAGTCTATCTTGATTTAATTGATGCCCTCTTCCTTTTCAGAGCTCTATGGTTACATAAGTCACTGGGTGCTGAGAGGAAAAGCCAACTGAATGCATCTCAGAATTACCATGTAATGAAAGTGAGATTCTGGTACAGTGTTAATCATAAAGCTTGTGCTTCATTTATTTTTTCCCATTGGAAATTATTATTTTCCATGAGAACTTCAAGTATATTATTGAAACTACTTTCTATGTCATAACTTTAGCAATGTGTAAAGAGCAGAGCTGGAATATTGAAAGAAACATGCTTATTTGCTTTTATGTCTGCTATTGTCTCTCCACCTCTGAGTGAACTAATGGTAGCAATAAAGTCATGGGTAAAGGGACTGGGTTTGCAGAAGTCAGGCTAAATGTATTGTGAATTAATACACCAGAAAAATAATTGGAATTGATACAAGAAATTAAGGCACTTCATGACACAGTTTGCTGGTTTTAAACCAATGTAGCACTTAACTACACAACTAGAATGACAATTTATAACTATACTTCTGCATTTTAAACTAAAATAATGTTATAATACAAATAAATGGCCAAGTAAGTTCATAGCCCTGCTATAAAAGGCTATATTCCTTTGCATCATTACTTAAGCTGATTGACACTCTTTTCCTTTCTGATAACAAAGGAATTGGTCAGAAACCACTTCAGTATTGAGTGATGTAGAGAATGCAATACAGTTTCCACATCAAATTGATTTGGAAATTATGAGTGATGTGCTATAGACAAGTCAAGTTGTATGGTTATATTTAATCCCACAATTCTTCAGGTATTCATCAAGGGAGCCACAATAGCACAACTCTGGGTCAGACAGACTTTGTTTTCAGCCCAACTCCTCCTCTTTCTGACTGTGGGTCAAATTCTTGATCCATAGATTCCTTACTGATAAAACAGAGTGCAGAGTGCTAGCCTTGAGCAAAAGGAAGCCAGGGACAGTGCTCAGGCCCTGAGTCCAAAGCCCAGGAATGGAAAAAAAAAATTAAATTCCTCCCCCCAAAACAAATCCTCAAAGAAACAACAGTCCCATTAATAAGAGGCTAAAGATTTAGAGAGTCTTCTCTGAAGAGGAAATACAAATGATGAATAGACACATGAAGAAATGCCCAATATCTCTGGCAATAAAAGAAATGCAAATCAAAACAACATTGAGATTCCACTTCACTCCAGTTAAAATGGCCACGATCAAGAAAAACTAATAATAACAGATGCTATCAAGGGCGTGGCCAAAAGGGAGCACTACACTGTTGGTGGGAGTGTAAACTTGTTCAACCACTCTGGAAAGCACTATGGAGGTTTCTCAAATGATTAAAAATAGACTTTCCCTAGGACCAAACAATCCCATTCCTGAGCATTTACCCAGATGATCACAAAAAAGGCCATACCATAGCTACCAACACAACTATGTTCATTGCAGCCTTATTTACCACAACTAAGAGATGTAACCAACCAAGATGCCCCTTAGTAGATGAGTAGATTAAATAAATGTGGAATATATACAAAATAGAATTCTATGTTTCAATCAGAAATAGGGCAATAACATTGCCCCATTCTTAAGGAAATTGAAATATTTGGCAAAAATGGTATTAATCCAGACCCAAAGAAACACAGGCTACATGGTGTCCCACATTTGTAATAACTAGAATTTGTCTAGGATATTCTTAGTTCAACTGCTAGGTTCACATGACCATATAAAATGAAGTTTATCAAAATGAACTCCAAGAAATAGAAACAAGAAGTTTTGTTTTTTAGTGTGCTGTTTCCGGTTATTTCTTTTTTACTATCTTTTTTCCCCTTTTGTTTATTCCCTGTTGTCACTGTTTTTTGTTTTTTGTTTTTTTTTTTGCCAGTCCTGGGGCTTGAACTCAGGGCCTGAGCACTGTCCCTGGCTTCTTTTTGCTCAAGGCTAGCACTCTGCCACTTGAGCCACAGCGCCATTTCTGGCTGTTTTCTATATATGTGGTGCTGGGGAATCGAACCCAGGGCTTCATCTATACGAGGCAAGCACTCTTGCCACTAGGCCATATTCCCAGACCTTGTCACTGTTTTTTATTTCTGTACCTTTTGTCTGGTATATAAATTTATATGATTTGGAGAAGGGAAGGGGAATCACAGAAATGGGACAAAGGATGAACCAATGTAAAAGTGATACTAACTAGACACTATGTTGGCAATCAACTTTACAACTTGCAGGAAAAGGGAGTGGAGGGGCTGGACAAAAGTTGAGGAAAATGAGGAAGGGGGTAACACTTCAAAAAGAAGTGTACTCACTACCTTATTTATAGAACTATAACCCTTCTGTACATCACCTTTATAATAATTCTTATGTAAACTGAAAATATCATCATCTTTCAATGACAATTCTAATACTACTATAATTGGGCCATAAGGTCTTGTAGAAAAATTCTTTCTCTGCCAAGGTTAAAATCCAAATGGAGCTTTCTGTTTATTTTACAACAACCATTTGAAATAAGCATTGTTAATTAAAAGAGTGCATGGTCACTGCTAGACATACAGTTGACCATGCCCTCTCTATATTTCTCCTGCCTATATAAACAAACCAGTGAGACTAGCCAAGCATAAAAATAAAACAAAATACTGTATTTTTTCACTCTTATGTGGAACCTAGACCTAAAAGATACATTTTATTCATCAATATGCACACATGAATGTATGTACATTTCTGAACACATAATTATATATCTGAATAAACATAGAACATGAGTCTAACTACGGGACTACTCAGGAGAAGATGAAGGAGAGGGAAAAAGGAAAAATAGAGGGTGAATACTTTTGAAACATATAGTAGCTTCATATAAAAATAGCATAAAGAACTTCGTTGAAAGCTGTTGATTAATAGTGGTGCAGAGCAGGGGAAGATCAACAGAATATGTTGGCTATGGAGAGGTAGTAGTGGAGGGGGGTTGGGTAAGAAGGAAGGGGAAAGAAGATGAATATGGTCAACGTAGTAAAGTAGAACAATGAAACCTGCTGAAATTACTTTAGGAAGGGAGAAGTGGAAGAAGAGGACAAAGGGCTTGAGATTGACTGGAATACATTGCATAGATATATGCAATGACATAATGAAATCCTTATTGCTTAACTAACATGTGCGAATAAAAAGTAAAGAATTAAAAAAACAAAACAGAGGAGAGAATAGATATAGAAGAGAGGAGGAAATGGGATAGAAAGGAAAGATAGGAAAGGGTAGGAGAGAGGAGGGGAAGGGAGGTGACAGGAAAAACAGGGAAGAAGAAAAGGGAGAAGAGTAGAGGGGAAAGTCAGGGTGAGGAGGAGAGAAGAGAGGACAGAGGAGAGGACCGGAAGAGAAGAGAGTGGGAAAGGGGAACAGAGGGGAGGGGAAGGTAAGAAAGAGGAAGGATAAGAGTGAAAAGGGGAGAGGAGGGGAGAGGGGAAGAGAAGAGGATGGAGAAAGGTAGGGGAGAGGATAGGAGAGGAGATGAAAGGATGGAAGGGGAGGAAAGAAGAGCAGGGAGGGAAGTGGAGGAAAGGAGAGTGGAAGATAGGATAGATAAGGGGAGGAGAGGAAAGGATGGATATTTCAGTCTCTAATGATCTTTTAGGTACTCAAGTTTCCAAGGACATTTCTTGATTTTAGTTATACCTATGCTTGCATTCACATTGTTTTGTATATTTCTATGTAAGCTCTGCGTATTTGGGAGAAAATTCTCCTGACATTCTGGGATTTGTGCCTTCTCCAATTAGTCTCTCTCTCCGCCCCCCGCCCCCCCCTCCCCGTCATCATAATCACAGTGCCACTGAAACCATCATGTCCAGCCCTGTAGCTATTGTGCTCCCTTTGAAGACTCTCTCACAGCAAAGAGCTACCACCTTTGTCCTCCCAGAAAATGCTATCTACCATTGTCCCCCTTAAGATTACATCAAGCACACCGTGAGTCTGTTGGAGTAGAAATAGATCATGCTTTGTAGTCACCATACCCTGTGTATTGAAGGCACTGCTCAAGGAACTGGAATAACAGAGGGGCAAAAAAACAGCCGTTCCTGTCTGAGCCTTCCTTGCATTCAAGTGGAAAAGACAATAAAAGTACTAACAATGGCCCATATAAGTTCTGGTGCTGGTAATGCAAGGAAGATAATAAAGCAATGTAAGGTCATGGGAGGTCTTCGGGATTTCAGGAGAAGCTGCTGATCTGAGTAGATAACCTTTGAGAATTTAGCTGGATGAAGGGAACTTCTATGAACTGCACATCTCAGGCAGATGGCAAGGAGTGGCTATAGGGATACAAGTCTCAGAGCAGAGAAATCAGGCTTAGAAAAAAATAGAAATGCTCAGGCTATAGTAAAGGGGGAAGGCCAGATACAGTATAAGGATAATAATGATGAAGCATGAAGTTGAGTCAACATTTGGGGGGGAAAGGAGTATAATAAAGGAAGATATGACAAGCAAAGAAAATGACCCAGTACAGTAATAGCTGCATACTTGGCTGAATGCCAAGTATGCCACGGTTATTTCATAACCATGGTTGCACATGTGAGAAGTATGCAGTTACCCTGTTTGTGTAATTCTTCGCAGAATATTTTCTCATCCACTAAGGTAATAAAGCCAATATTTGGGAATTCTAGGCAAATGTCACTACAGAAAAGAATACTAACAGGATCGAAGGGTGTTTGTAATGAGGAAGTTGTTGAGTTTGATCACAGAAGCTAAGCTGAGCAAGAAAGAGAGAACCAACATGCCCCAGATGACAAATAGTAAAAACTGGTAGAGAAAATGCACAAGAAGTCTTGATGTGAGTGGTGACTTAAAACAGGGTGAGACAAATATAAGTCATCAGAAATGAATGAAAAGTGAGCTTCAGATATTAGACCTTTAAAACAGAGGAGTGAAAGGTAGATAATAGTAATAGAAACCATTTCTGAGTACTTAGAAGGGTCAAACTCATGGAGTCATTTAATATACATGACAACTCTCTGAGCCAGACACACACACACACACACACACACACACACACACACACACACACACACACACACACTTTAGAGAAGAAACTTTATTGCTAATCATGAAGCCAATTTTTCAAGTCACACAGACATAATGGATAATGTGTCCCAGATACTTCACAAAATTATAAACAAATCTAAGTCATGAGTGGATGGCTAAGATGAAATAAGCAAAAAGATGACTGAGTTGATGAAGTGATCATGGACCAGAAAATCAGAGTGGAAAATAAATTAGAGAGAGTTTTATAGTAAGAAAAGATATGGTTACAGTTAGAGAAAGACAGCCAGGTATGAATGTTTGTTTTTTTTTTTTTCATATTGAGAGAAATTAACCAGAAGGCTGACCAATAATAACACCAAACAGAATTAAAAAAACTGTAACTTCTAATCATTTTAGGATCAAGGGACCTGGAGGCTTTGAAGGACAAAGGAAGAAATAAGGATTGCCTAGCCGACTTTCAGGGCTTAAAGTATTTGGGGGTATGAAAGCATGAACAGGTTCATCATCAATGACATAAAGGAAGCCTGGTTTGGACTAGCATAAAGAAAGGAAAGGAAAGTTGAGTGGATAGATTGAGACTGTTGGGGATTTCTACAGAGAATGAAGGGAAATTTGAAGCCGGTGGCCGGCAGGTTTACTTTATAGGAGCATAGCTATACAGACGCCTTAGTGTGGCACAGTGTCTGTGTAATGGTACTGACCTGGTGATTAGATTCCTGATGGAGCAGAGGATAATGGAGATGGGGACATGATGGCAAGGAACTCTACCACATAAAGACACGAGGATTGGTTTTGGATGCATTTTGGTTCAAATCTAAACCAAATAGTGGACTTGGAGCAAGACATTGAAATTCAGTTTACTCATGTCTAAATTGTTTGATAATACTTAGAATTTACAAGTGACCTTAGGGTTGGATATAACGTTAACAGGAGCTAACAAAGGTTAGATACAGTGAATGAGAAACTATTTTGTGATGACATAGTAATGATGATTTATGATGACATATTCTCAAACATCTTAATAGCTTCTTGTCTTCCACTGTGTTTATGTATGTGCATGTGCACCTACATGTGTATGTCACACAAGTATTTATTTATCTATTTCCTCTTATTTGGAACTAGAACTAATTATAAGTTAAGAGTATCACAGCCTTAGAAAATATTTCCGGAAAATGTATACTCCTAAATGGGACAGGAGACGGAATGGGGAGAGAAGTTTTAGTAAGAAAATATCATGGTTGCTTAAGGGACAGGAAGCCAGTAAGTCAGAGATAAGAGGTAGTCTGGAATTAGAATTAGCAGAATCAAGAAGATAGTACAGTTTCATTGACTATTTTCACAACATTATTATTGACTCCAAGGGTAGGAAAGTGGTGATCTCTAACCACTACGACTCAATGATTTCTCAGCAGCCTAGGAGGAGGATGTATTTTTCTCTCTCTATGGTACAGATACCAGTTGATATTTTGTGTGTATGTTTGTGTGTGTGTGTGCATGTGTGTATACAGACACATATATACATATATATGTACATATACACATACATATATGTACATATATTAGAAGTAAACTGAAATTTTGTATATATTATCAAGACTGTAGGAACAAACAAGTTAGTAAGAAGATTGGAATAGAAATGCCATAACACAGAAAAGAAAGACAGCAGCAAATAGAGAAAAAATTGATTCTGTCCTGGGAAAGTGCATTGAAAATTAGAGTATTCATGACAACAGAAAATCAGGAAGGGAATACACTGCCGGAAGGGAAGACCAGAGAGCAGCCAAGTACAACAAGATGAGAATGTACACTGAAGAGAAATGAATAAAGTAGTTCTGGGACTCAAGAAAGCAAAGTATTGAGGCACAATAATTGACTATCAACCTGGAGACCAAAGGTCATATGTAAAAAGTAGTTTGTATATTGTGCTATTTTTGTAACATACTACCTTGACAGTATAAGTTAAAAACAATTAAACCAATGACTTTGGATTCATTTAATTTTGAAAAGAAATTAGAATCCAACAAGTGATGTGTGGTGGAAAGTGGGGCAACATGCTATCTCCAAACACTGTGGCTACATGATTTTAGCCTCTGTCGGGGTCAGGAGTTCATCAGTTTTTTAAATTATACTTTGATAATTTGAATGCAATTTGGGTATTGTGCATCTGTTTAGGATTAAGTTTTTGTGTCCCTCATTTTACCATGATTTCATAAATCCTTTACTTGCCGAGGGGAGATGTGGGCACCTTTCCTGGGCAGACAAACTAGTGGAACTAGGATGCCCATGCTGCGGGCATGGCTGACCATAGCAGAGGACTAAGCTGTGACACTGTATTGTGTAATGTAAGGAAGTCATTCTCTAGTGGTAATCTTGGGAATGATTCACTTGGGACTCAACCGAATTCACACACATATTTTCAGTTTAAGGCTAACATTAAGTTACTTTATTGGACCCCTTCAGATAAAATAGAATTGCTAATTGTGATTCTTAACACAATACAGTACATCATTCTTACAATGGCTTGTTAAGTGGAAAACTTCTCAGCCCACTTATAACGCACGCACACAAATAGATTCTGTGTCTGTTTAAGGATGAAACCTCTAGCCCCCAACACATCTGCCTACCAGATGGTCCGCTGTTAGTGACTATTGTTGTAACATATGAATTAGTAAATAAGTGACTGCATATATGAGTAGGCTATGAAAAATATTGGATAGTGGCATGAATCACAAGGAAAATATGCCTTTTAATCATTCAATCTTCTGAGTAGGGCTGTAAGGCTGATGATGTAGACAGTATATGCCAAACTTTCCCACAGGGACATGGCAAGATCATCCCATTACATACTTATTATCTCTGTGACAAGCAAAATGTTCCTCTCGTGTTTACATATTAGAATATATGATATTATGCCATGTTATATGCTACAATATATAATATCATTAGAATAGTTTTCTGGTGGTATGCATTATATACACATTTATATAGAATTGTATAAGCACAGAATATATACATGTGGGTTTTATTGTGCTTATACTGGAACTTAAACTGAAGGCCTAGGTGATGATCCTTGGCTTTTTCACTCAAGGTTAGCACTCTGCCACTTGTGCAATAGCTCCATTTCTGGCTTCTTTTTTTTGGTGGTTAATTGTACATAAGAGTCTCATGGTATTTCTTACCGGTGCTGGCTTTGAATTGTGATCCTCTGATCTCAGCCTCCTGAGTAGCTAGGATTGCAGATGTGAGCCACCGGCCATATGTGCAGTATTATTGAATTTCCAACCTAAGTATATTTCCTGTTTCCCCTTTTTCCATATTTAGTCATATGTAATGCTTTGTCTATGGCCATCCAATCAGCATGGAAGGAACCGAACTTTCAGAAATTCTGAAGAATTTTCTCTCTATCTCTTTATATATACATATATATGTGTGTGTGTGTGTGTGTGTATGTATATATAAAGAAGTTTCATTGAATACATTGGCTTTTAAAGTTAGAACAAAGGATCAATTTGAAGTAAAGTGAATAAAACCAATATATTCAATGAAACTTCTTTATATATACATATACATATATGTAAAGAGAGAGAGTGAATAGTTTAACGAAAGCTATTGTTATCACCCCAAACTGGCAGCCCATTACATTGCGTACAAACTTTGTCAGATACCAGAATTTTCAGTGACAAATTAAGAACTGCACACACATCTGGTAGAAATCTTCACTGTGAGTGAAATGAGGGTCTTAGAAGAATATACAAGATTTTTCCCAATGTTCATAGAAGTCCCTTCCCATTTTGACAATTATCCAATCCCTTCTGAGCATGCTAAATAAAGTCACAGCAAGCCAGCACAGCTTTCACTTCTCCAATTAGGATCTTAGCTGGAGTCCGTTATTTTTTCCTAGAGAAGGCTAGATTTGATCAGCACATGCTGTATGTATGTACATGTCACAATGCTAACTCAATCCCATTATTATATACAACTAATACAAGTTAATAAAAATAAAAAATAAACATTATATAAGTTAATTATGATACTCAAAAATTAATATGTTGTAAGCTAACTATACAACTTGGTGTCAGGATTGGGGAGGAGGGAAAGTGGGAGAAAAATGAAGTAGGAGGTAACAAGTTTGACAAAAAATGTACTTACTACCTTAACTATGTAACTGTAACCCCTCTGTATATCACTTTGACAATAAAATTAAATACAAACAAAACACACAAAAAAGTTTGTTCTTGCAGCATATTGCTTTTCTGAGAAATGCATATCTATCCTTTAAGTCTTACACTGAATGATGTGTAGCTGAAGAAATGATCATTACAAGATTATTACAGAGAGGAAATTTGATACTTAAGAATAGGCACTGGGAATGGATAATCAATAAAGTAAGAATCAACAAGTAGTAGAATGAAAGAGAGGAAAGTGTATTGCAAGGGATACTATTAATGTTCAATTAAGGACCTAGCTAACCAGTCCATCTTCTTCAAAAACACACATTGAGAACAATATCTAAATCAGATCCTATCTTTAGGTCTTCCTAAAGATGGTACTGTGCATTTGGTTATACAAAGGCTAGAAGAACTTAGTGCTATGGCCAATGGAATTAATAAAAGTTATTTTGCCCCTTTTGTCCCTGAATATCAATGACAAATTCTCTAGATGAATATAATTAATAACAATAGTAAACCAAATTTCCAAATTTGTCTAAACCTGCAACTCATAACCCCTAACAAAGACACAGTAGCAGATCTGAGAACAAATATGACACCTCTATGCTCTCCTTTCTCTCTAAATACTATTGTAGAAAAACATCCTTTTATCTCCTCTGTGGAGTCCAGACTCTAACTGAAGGCCCGCACTGTGGGCTGATCAGCTTTAGCACAGCCTGACTGAGGGAGGGTGACTTTCCTCCAGTGTGGACAGCTGGGTACAAATGACCACACATCTGGTAACAAATTCAACTTACTGTATATCTAGCAACAGATTTCCCATCTCCAAAGCTAAAACAAATCATGTTCACAGGACTGGAAAATTCCCCGGGAAAAAATAAAGATGTAATTAACGCAAGTTCCGGGCAGCAGGAGTCATCTGGCAGAGGTATTTCTTCTGTTTTGGAAGTTTTTCTATCTTTGAAAAGACATACAATAAAAGCCACATGTATCTTCATTTATGGTGTCCTGAACAAAATGAAAAAATGCAGATGATTTCAAAAAGCTAATTTTCCATTTCACTCCTTCCCAGACAAGCTTTTAACAAACGTTGATCATCAAGGCACCAGCTTCATTTGTGGAATTTCAGGGTTTAAAATAAACAGCTATCAGTCTCTGCTCTGTCTCTCCTTTTACCCTTTCTACTAAGCAAAGTTAAACAGCAGTCCTTTCCCCCTTCCCATCAAACCAGGAACAAAGGAACATAGAAATCCTATTCACAGTTTAAAACTAACAAGAATAGTCTCTTAACTTTACCAACAAATCAAATGTTTTATGTAATTAAAATGCAGTCATGGCCAAATCCAAGATTTAAAAGAAATAATATTCAGATGCTATTAGACTTCTCATTCCATGAAGTAAATCTAATGTATAAGCCAGTATCTTCTGCAACTCAGCAGTATTCTTTTCTTTTATTTCCCTTCCTTTCCCTTCCTTTTCTTTCTTTTCCCTTCCTTTTCTTTCTTTTCCTTTTCTTTCCTTTCCTTTCCTTTCCTTTCCATTCCTTTCCCTTTCCCTTTCCTTCTCTTCCTTTTCCTTTTTTTTCCTTGTGGTAATGGTGCATGAACCCATGGTCCTTATGTATGCTAAGGAAGAGCTGTAACACTTGAGATATTCTGCCAGTTTCATTTTGCATTGTTTTTTTTTTGTTTGTTTGTTTGTTTTTTGGCCAGTCCTAGGCCATGAACTCAGGGCCTGAGCACTGTCCCTGGCTTCTTTTTGCTCAAGGCTAGCACTCTGCCACTTGAGCCACAGTGCCACTTCTGGCCGTTTTCTGTATATGTGGTGCTGGGGAATTGAACCCAGGGCCTCATGCATACAAGGCAAGCACTCTTGCCACTAGGCCATATCCCCAGCCCTGCATTGGTTATTTTCAAGATAGAATTTCTCTTTGTGCTTAGGCTTGCCTATTCTGTGAACCTCTTGTTTGTGCGTTTGTTTGTTGCTGGGATGACAGGACCTTCTTCAGAAAACTATGAGGTTAAATAAAAGACAAGTGATGAATTGCTCCAATGTTATCACATTCTGTCTCAATACACCCTAGCCTTATAGCTCTTTTTCTTCCATACGATATTCTTTGCTTATAATCCAATTGCATCTTGTTTTCTTTGTTTTGTTCAGTGGTTTGTTGAATGCACCAGAGTTAGGGATTCCATGTGTCTCAGTACCAATTCCCTGTGTTAGGGATGACTGTATGTACAGCAGGAAAGGATATGCAAAAGGGATGCAGTGATGTTGAATTATATTTGCACTGTACAATGTCCAGTAAATTAGCACAGACAGATTTGCAGTCATCTTCCTCTGGGGTAGAAAGAGGATGATATGTGCTGGATGATTACTCACTCATTACCAAGAAGAGCAGGCAAAAGAACCATAACAAAAACAAAGCCCTTGCTCATGCCTCTCATGATGCAAGAAGAATGTTTCTAGAGGTAGAGGCTGTGTGTTGGGAGGATCCTTTCAAGTGACTAGGAATGTCATGTCCTCAGGGAACATTGTTTCCTGGTGACACAAGTAAGGCTGACACAAGTCCTCAGCCCTGACATTATTTGTACTCTTCACTGTCTTAAGCCAAAGCTGGAAGGGAGAATGAGCAGAGTATTAGGCTCAGTTCCCCAGGGGCCAGGTACCCCTTCCTCCTTTCCTCCCTCCCTTTCTCCCTCCCTCCCTCCCAGTACTCTGCTTGTTTCATGGTGAGAAGAGAAATAACTCCTCCAACCCTTTCTAAACAGATGGGTCATTTTTCAGCACATCTTTCTTAGGCCTTTGTCTCTGCCTTCTCCCCCACTGTGCTATTCACTCCTCTCTCCCCAGTTGCAGTAACAGACCTTGAATATTGGCTTGAATGGAGTCACATCAATTTCAAGCACAGCAGGCAGGCTCAAGAGCTCTCTCTTTGGGTGGGGAGGCTGACAGTGCGAGGCTGTCTCAATACAGACCCTGGCACTGGGGAAAGCCACATATTTTCATGGCCAGCAGAAGGCTGTTGACCTCACAATGATGGAAAGGAGAGTCCACATTCTTCCAACCCCAAGAAGCCAGTCAGAGTGCATGCATCCTGCTGTTATGGGACAGCACTGTCCGCATTTGGGCTAGACTCTTGTTCTCCTCTTCCTTGATGCCCCTGATTTCTGGTGGAAATCAGACACTTGAAAGTCATGCAAGGGCTCTGTGGTCTCCAGGTAACTGGTACCAATTCAATTAAATCCATCCTATGACAGTGAAATTCTATTACATGCATGCAAGTGAGCTGAATATTGGGGGAAGAAAAGGCAAGAAGCAAATGGTATTATCTTTAGCTTTCAGCGCTAGTGTGCAGAAGAATGAATATCTAAATTTCAGGACATATGCTAGACCCTTAGCTAAAGAAAGTTTTAAACATCTAAATACTGCTAGGTGCTAGTAGCTCCTGCCTGTAATCCTAGCTATGCAAGAGGCTGAAATCTGAGAATTGCAGTTCAAAGCTAACCCCAGCAGGAAAGACCATGAGACTCTTCTCTCCAATTAACTAACAGAAAACTAGAAGCCAAGCTGTTGCTCAAAGTGTCAGGGAACAAGCCTGAGTGAAAGATCTCAGGGGCAGTGCCTAGGCTTTGAGTTCAAGCCCCACAACTGACAAAAAAAAAATCTAAATGGCAGCCAGGTAATGGTGGTTTATAGCTGTACCCCTAACAACTAAGGAGATATGAGGATCATGGTTCAAAGCGAACTGGGCAGGAAAGTCCTTGAGACTCTTATCTTCAAGTAACTAGTAAAGAGCTCAAGTGGTAGAGAGCAAGCCTTTAACAAAAACCACTAAGGGACAGGGCCCGGTCTTTGAGTTTAAGCCCCAGTACTGGCACAAAAAAGAAAAATCAACAACAAAAATAAAGAATCTAAATGACATCTCATCAACTAAAACATACTGCCTCAATATGGAAAGAAACATTGCCATACACTCTACAAAACACACAGCTAGAAAATATGATAAAGAGGAAGAAATTATGTTTTGCTTTTGAAATACAGCCTTTCAATACTTATCACAGATACCCCAGTTGGAAGATACATGGCAAGTGGCACAGGGAGGATGATAGAATTGCTTCCTCCCACTGAACAAGACTTCCAGATTGTTCCAAAGTATTTGCTCTCTGTGACACTCAGGGCTGCTTATCTGTTGACAAAGAAATAAAATATCTCATAGAACTGCCCTGTTAAGTAAATGAAGTACAGGCTCCATAGCAGTGAACTTCCTGTCACACTGTGAGTACTTTGTAACACAGCCCAGGCAGGAGCCAGAAGAGAGAAGAGAAGGCACTTCAATAAGTAGATAGGTGAGTAGATAGATCTCTTTTCAGAGCTCACTTGGTCACCAGCCATTGAAAAGTATTGAGTAGTCATCAGCTGGACATTGTTGGCATCCCTAGATACCAGTTTTCCAGTATGTAAAATATAGGATTCAATTGCATAGAATTGTCTTTTCTCCTCAAGTTGATGTCATCTCCTTGGAATTCTCTCCTCCAGGCTGCTGGAGATGGAATTATTTGGAGAATTAACCAAAAGCTTCAGAAATTGTATGACAACTCACATTCCCTGATCCTAAAGAGGATCCAGCCCTGGTTACCAAAGAGAAGATTCAGGTTTCTTAAATCTCTTCACATTCTGCTTTGTGACCACAAAACATTATTGTTATTCCTTGATGTCGTTGCAGAGTATTTGAAAATAGGCCAACTTCAACTTGACATTTCAAAATGAGAATCAAAAGTTTTAAAATGTAGATTACTTTGGGATATAAGATTTTTATGCAAATATAAAACATTAATACACTGAGAAACTTAAACTACTTCATTCCCCAAGAGTAAAAGCTTATTTTAGATGCTTAATTCAGTACTTAGCAAAACTTTAATAGCTCCTAGGAGGCCTCTAACCCATCCCTTTGTGCATAAGAGAAAGAAGCAAGATACCAACTCTGAAATAGTCTTCTTTGTGGAGAATGTGGATATAATTATCTTTTTTACCATATAGGCGCAATTAGCTAACTCTCACTTAATAACCCTGAGGTAACACTTGTCATGGAGGACAATGAGAACACTGAGATGTATGGTCCTTCCTGGTACCTTGGAAACCACACAGTCTTCTTTTCCTGTCAACTATATATTTATGTTACCAAATTGTCCCAGCAAACACAATAGCAATCTACTCTCCTACTCTCTTGCTAATTAATACTAACAACGTACAATGTTCCATTTTCATGCATGCACATATAGACATTTGAGCATAATCGCCTTCCTTCACCCTCTCCACTGACCCTTCCGCCTCCCCCTAGTACCTATACCTAAGATAGGACATGTTTCACCTTCATAATATTCATTCATTTTTTAAAAAGTGATTGAGGGGAAAGGGAAATGGGGAGGGGAAGGCGGGGGGAAATGAGGAAGGAGGTAACAAGTTGAATAAGAAATGTACTTACTGCCTTACATATGAACCTGTAACCCTTCTGTACTTCACATTGACAATAAAGAAAAAAATAGAAAAGAAAATATATCCAAACACACACACACACACACACACACACACACACACACACACACAATGAATATGAGTTGTTTAAAAGGGATCCACCATAATATATCAGACATAGTCATGTTGATCACATATAAATGTGCACATATATGCATATCATACAATATATGTATACCTAATTATATATGTATATATGATTATCTTCTAAGTCTTGCATCCACATATGAAAGAATATGTGACTTTTGTCTTTTTAAAATCTGGCTTACTTAGCTTAATGTGATGGTTTCCAGATCCAGCTTTTTTGCTACAAACACATATTTTAATCTTCTTCATGATTGAATGGCATCCTATTGAGTATACATACTATATTTTCTTGACTCGTTTATTAATATTAGGGCATCTAGCTCTTTCCATAACTCAGCTATCATGATAGTACTGCAATGAGCATGGATGTGAAAGTGCTTCTATTATATATCAATTTATATTCCATTGGATAAATGTCCAAGAATGCTATCACTCGATCATAGGATAGCTCTACTTTTCATTTTTTAAGCAATCACTGTACTGATTCATACTAACTGCATTTGTTTCTTTCCTGCTAACAGTGTAGTAGGGTTCCTTATCCCCAATGTCCTCCCCAGAATTTGTTTCTGTTTGGGTTCTTGATGATAATTATTCTACCTGGGGTGAGATGAAAGCTCAGTATTGTTTTGGTTTATTCTTCCTTTATGACCTAGGAGCTTATGCATTTCTTCATAGTTTTTGATCATTTGTACTTATTTAGAGAAATGCCCATTCAATTCATTTGTCCCTTTATTAATTGGGCTAGTGGTACTTTGAGTTGAATATTTTGAGCTCAATGTATATTGTGGTTTTCAGTCCCTTGTCAGATATATAGCTGGAAAAGATTTTCTCCCATTCTGTAGGTTTCCTTCTAAGCTTAATGACAATGTCCTTTGTTGTGTCTTTTTTAGCTCTATAGAATTCCATCTGTCAATCATTCTTCTTTGTGGACTTATTGGAGTTTAATTCAGGAAGTTACTGTCTAAGCCATTTTCCTTTTTCTTTCCTGTAGTAGTTTCAAAGTTTCAGGTCTGACACAAATGCCTTTGACCCACTTTGAATTGACATAGTATAGAGTAAGAGATAGGAAATGAATTTCAGTCTTCCACATATGGATCTAGTTTTCTCAGCACTATTTGTTGATGAGTCTATCTTTCATCTAATATGTGTTTGGGATTCCTTTGTTAAAAATCAGATACTTAGAGAAATGCAGATTCATTTTTTTCATCCTCTACTCTGTTCCATTGTTCTTTATGGCTATTTTCATAGTTATTGTGGCTCTGTTGTAGAAAGCCTCTGTACTATAAAGCCTCTGACTTTTTTTGTTCCTTGAGTTTGCTTTTATTTCTAATAGTGATATGTCCTTTTAATAAATTTATTTGTAAGACATTTGCACTTTGGTACTGTTGTTGATTGTATTTCCTTTTTGTATATAATAATTTTAGCATATATAAAGAAAAATCATTGAGATTTTTGTCATATTTGGAGTAATTAGCCAGATGACAAAATTCTCTATTATTCATTATAACAATTTTTCATTTGATTCTGACAAGTTTCATTTCTTTGAGGATTTTCTCTTTTTTAAAAAATTGTGGTATGATTTTTCAGAATCATTTTACATTTGTGACATTCTCAAAATGATTATATTATTCCTTATTCATTTAGATTGGCTCTATTGTTTTTGATATTCAATATGAGACTGGGGTTTTTGTTGCTGTAGGCATGTTTTATCAAGTTTAACAGTCTTTTCATAGTTTATAAAGAATATTTTAAAATTGTAAATGGATGTGGAATTTTCTCAAAAGAGTTTCCATCCTTCAAAATGAGAATGTGGTTTGCCTACATAGATGCACTGATGTGGTGAAAAATGGTAATACACTGAATAATCTTGAACCATCAGTGGAATCCACATGCTGGCTTTGTGTTTATTTATATATTTATAATATAAAACTCTTGAACAGTAGAAGAATTCCCTTTTCCCTGTAGTGAAAACAAAAGAAAAGTGTAATGAAGAATTTATGATATGTATATATAGAGAGAGAGAAAGAGAGAGAGAGAACATATATAACAACCTATTTTCCTTTTTAGAAAAAGACTGTATATGCATACATTTTCATACGTATTTTCAAACTGTGAGAATGTAAGCAAACTACTATAATGCTTTTCTAGGTGAAAAGAGATGAAGAGAGCACTAGATAGTAGAAGGAGTAGTATAATTACAGACTTATAAATGAATGAGTGACATTATCTGCGACTTCTCTAATAGGGCAACAGAAATTATTTCATTTAATACCAACTTCTTAGAAGTAGCAACAGGACAATTGCAGTCTGTGGTTCTCAAAAATCAAACCCAAACCACAACTTCTAAAGGCATGGATCAAGGCATATTATGTATTTATGAATATATAAAGTTAAAGTAAAAAAGTAAAAAATTACTCTTGACAGTTTTATTTCTGCTCAACAAAGTTTCTCAAGTAAGTTCTATTCTGTTCTTTTATTGCCAAGAGTATATTTGACATAAAAAGCTTTTCCCTTCTATATAAACCTCTGAGATACGAGGTCTTACCAGTATTATACAGGTTTTTTGAAAAAAAGCAACAACAACAACAACAACAAAAAACACCGAAAGGAAGAGATGAAATAGCACAGGAATATCTCCCTTATTCATCAGCAGTGAGTATTTTTACTTTAGTTTTTGGTTTGTTTTTTTCTATTTGCCAGTCCTGGGGGATGAACACAGGGCCTGAGCACTGCCCCTGACTTCTTTTTGTTCAAGGCTAGCACTCTATCACTTGAGCTACCATTCTACTTCCAGCTTTTTCTGTTTATGTGGTTCTGAGGAACCTAACCCAGGACTTCATGCATGATAGGCAAGCAATCTACCATTAAGCCTCATTGGCAGCTCTATTTTCTTTAGTATTTATATCCAGAGATTTCTTATGTTACCTAGACTGTCCTGTTGGGTTTTCCTCTGATAGTTGTAAGCCAGATCTTGCCACAGAGTCATACAGAAAGAGTGAAAGGGGAGAGATATTTATATCTTTATAAATGTCTGTCTATCTATCTATCTATCTATCTCTCTATCTATCTCTCTATCTATATCTGCCTACCTACCTACCTATCTGGTCTTTGTATTTTTCTGTCACTGAGTTCTAGTGATTTTTAATCAAACCATCACTTCTGGTATCACTTTGTGAATGGGGGAAAGAAGTTAGTTGTGTTTTGCTTTTAGATTACACACAGAAGAGAAGGATACATACTCACTTGAAATAACTAATTTATAATGATTTTTCGTATTCCTCCACTTTCACTTCTTCCTGTTCTCTGAGACAGAAAAGGTAAGCCTTGTCCCTACTTCTTTCTCACCTTTTCTCTACCCTGTAACTCCTGAGCCTTCCAGCCTTCATTAATTGCTTTGGCCTCCTGATATCCCTCATTTGTCCCCTCAGAGTAAAGCCTTAGATCTGTAGATCACTTTGATTACTTCCACATCTGGGATTTGTCTCATGCTTGTACTAACCATGACCATGTGGAGAATTACCCAGCAGGATTTAGGAGACACTCAGTCAGAAAAAGCATCCCTACTAAGAACCACATCTGGAGAAAATTAAGAGAAGGTATTTTTCCATTGAGAATCCTTTGGAAATATATTTATGAGATAGAGACACCAGCGTGCAGAAGAAGAACAGAGCCTTTGTTTCTGGGGGACTATGGAAGAGTGATATCTCTTCAAATGTATCTCTAATTAATTATGCTCCATAAATGCAAATGCTTGGCAAAGTCATAAATAAACAAGAGATTTTTTTCTTAGAAAAGCCTTGTTTAGAAGCAGGCGTTGTCTCCAATTGAAATGTCTCCATGAATTTTTCCAGTACCATGTGTGTGAACAAATAAAGATTCTATAAAGGGAGAAGGGAAGTGGGCCATGTTTTCCTCAGTTGGATCTTTGAATATCTTTTAACTATTATTCCAAGGCTTGGGTTTGAGAAAGCCAAAATTGTCTTTGCCAAGCATTTTTCCCTTAATTTTTAAATCCAAGTGCATTAAGGGAAATTTAATCCGTATGTTTCTGATTCATTTACAGTTAACTCATCAAAATATTGTTTTGATAGAGTCATTTCACCTTCCATAAAAATTAGGGGCTAACACACAGTTACTCACATTCCACCATCACCTAAGTACACAAAATATTTGGTTCAAGACTATGTCTTGATAAGTCATAGATACATATGTACATTTGACTGTACAATTATGTATAAACTTAAAAATACTGTATGCCTGTAGAATACTGCTGAGTATATCTGGAGTCATTTCATCATGTTATCTTCATTGGCAGCCATGAATCCAAGTATGAGTGAGTGACTCCTTTAAGATGCTGATATTATGCAGTTTGTCAGTCTGATAGGCTACATAAAGGTGTATCTCTATCTCACCATAATCAAAGTCATCATTGAAATCATCATCATCACTGTCAAAATCAGAATCGCCATCACAGGCCATATCACCACGATCAAAGTCATCATCACCATCACAATTGCACTCATCATCACCAACCATCATCATCATCATCATCATCATCATCATCATCATCATCATATTCACCACCACTACCATCATCATCATCATCATCATTATCACTATCACTGTTATCAACATCACCAACATCACCCTTATCATCATTTTTGTGATACTCGGAATTGAACCCAACCTGTTTCCAGTATGTTATCAACTGTTTTTTTAAAAAATGGACTATATAGCCAGACACTGGTGATTTATGTCTTTAATTGTAGCTGCTCAGGAATCTGGGATCAGAGGATTCAATTTAAAGCTAGCCCATCTCCAATTAACCAGCAAAATCCAAACTGAAGGCTTATGTGGCTCAAGTGGTAGCTTGTCAGTCATGATCAAGCAAGCCTAGTGAAAGCTTAAGAAAGAAAGAGATCCATGCCTAGTACAAGCACACACACACAACCTCCCCCCCCACACACACACAAACACAATTATAATCAGTTCAGAGGAGGCCAATACTTCTGCTGAAATTTACCAAGACTGGACATAAGCAACTCCGTGATGACAGAGTTGAGGGATACCAATAACTCACTTGAGGGAGTAGAGTTAAAGGGGGCTGTGCTAAAGATTTTCTTTACTTTCCCAGTACCTGAGCACAAAGAAATGATATACTTAAAGCATCAGATGATGGTAAACATTTCAGAGGTGTCTCTGAATCAAATAAAATTTTATTTTGTTTGTTTATGCTCTTTATTTTGAGTAAGTCTCATATTGAGTCCAGACTGGCTTCAAACTGTGACCTTCTTGGCCCAGCATCACAGTGCTTGAATTACAAGCAGGCACCACTACATGCAGCTTATTAAAATGCATTCTTAAGAGAGGCAGTAAAACGTAGATCACCTACAATGTGGCTCAAATTCTAGCATAGTAGTGGGCCTATGAAATTCTTATCTAATGCATATTTTTAGTGTCTTTCTTCCTAGAGGCAAATCGAAGTTTGGGATTATAGCTAAAGCAGAGGAATGCTCAACCCATTTACTCTATAATAGGGAATCTGTTTTTTTGCTGAGGTCTGTTGCTATGCTGTACAAACCTGAATTTAAAATCAAAGCTGTTGGCAAAAACATGTATGACTGCTGATCACATCTTTTACAAAGCAGTTAGATTTTCCCATTGTTAATATACCGTTTTGCTTACTCTCACTTTTTCACAGCTAATGCTTCTTTCTCTCAGGCAAACATCAAATGTTTGCATTTTTGTACTTTGACAGCAGTTTATCTCTGATTCTAGTTACCAATTTTCTAAAATATTGTCAGATTCTAGCTTTTGGAACACTTTAGTTTTCTCAAGTTTTCCAAGTGAAATTATACTGGCTTAATTTTTCCCAGGAGTCAATACTAATTCTAAATCTTTAAAAAAGCACCACATAAGAGACTTTATATAAGAAAGATATTTAATAACCCAGTTACCTTACCAAATCTGTTCCTAGAAATAAAGTAAGAATATAGTTTGGTTTGGTTTCATCAAACTATATTGTCTAGTATTTTTATTTTTAGAAATATTATTTCTTAAAGTTTCAGTTCCTTCCCTCGTAATGGAAAGCACTATCCTCAAGGAAAATGGAATTAAAGATGATTATTTTTCATGCAGTACAAATTTGTATCATATGGAAAACACAGATTCTGCATTATTGTGTTTTCTCTTTATTTTTAGTGTATGATTTTTAAAAATACCAGTCTTCACATCCTACTTTCTTAAACACAGAGAGAGAGTAAGATATTCAAAACACTCTGCCTTTTTTTTTTTTGTGATTTCTGCTATCCCTCTCTGTATAGCTGACCACCCAATGCTCTCTGGAAATACAGTTGGACCTACCTCATCTTTCTCCTTCTCCATCAGCAAGACTCTGCTCAGCTCATGGAGACTGGTCCTAAAGTTTACAGGAAGATGATTTAGCCTTTTGTCAGAACAATCTATTCATCATCAACAGTTACATTAAAATATCATAAAGAGTTACAACAGGAACATGCCAGAGCTTTACAATGTTGATAACATGTAAGGCTTTGCCCTCTCCGGAGTAAACACTCCATATTTACTAAACTTAAAATAAATTAGTTCTTGAATCTGTTTTCCCTACTAGTTTGCAAAAGCACAGGGATCAAGGATAAACTTCCATTTAGAATGTTATATACTGTCACATTATATTACACTGACATGGTATTATAGATCCCTACAAAATATCAATAAAGCTTGTCATCATAAAAGTTAAAACAATAGGGGTGTTATAGCTCAGTAGCAGAGCACTTGCATATATGAGGCTCTAGGTCCTATCCTGAACCCTGATCCTCCAAAAAGTCTATGGTAATGAACCTTTGAGATAAACCCTTCAGAGTACACTCAGCAGTAAGAAGCATCCAGACAGAGTCAGTCCCTGTATTTCCAGAAGTAACATTAGGTGGTATCCATGTTTCTTTGAAGAATTAGTTCATAGGCTTCTTGTGGTTCAATTATTCATTCACTAAATAGTGATTGAGCACCCACCGAGTGTCAGACACTGTTAGGGGCTAGAAATCCAATAGGGGAGAGAGAAGAAGAATTTTTTGGCCTTGTGAATCCTAGCAGTCAACAAACAATTGTAACAAACAGTGATAAAATAATAGAATAAAATCAATTGTGGGGTAATACAATAAATAAGTATATAATCAATAAACCCTGTTTTACATGCTACTTTCTAAAGAAAAAGTAAAGCACAGTATGAAAAAAATAAATTCGAAGAGAGGTGGGCTTTTACTGTAGTGTGAACAAGGAGGACTCAGTAATGGGCAGAAACTTGAAGCATGAAGAGAGATGAGGGGCTGGCTAGGGGGAAGGTTACAAGCAGCGGAACTGTACTGTAAGCATTCAGAGTTAAGAATGGCCTCTGAGAAGCAAGGTGGGTATAAAAAAGTAGGTATAGTAGACTATTACTGGCTAAGTATATATATATATATATCACATATGTTATATATACATATATATGTATGTAATAGGATTTTTCATAGGTAGCACAGCGAGCAACAAAGATGCGTATTTTATTGTGTGAGGAAGTGTTTAAATAGCCAATAGGGGAAGTTTTATGTCTTCTGTGAAAGTCAGAAGATTTTCAGTGTGTTTGTGTCCCTTTTCCCAGCACTCAAAATGTGTCCACACTTGTGTTCTAGCTCTCCCCTTGACCCCTGATGGAGATCTTACTGTGATACCATGTTGCTCTGAAGATGTAATGCAGTTTCCGGGCAATGCTAGGTGAAATTTCCAACCATCTTAGTGGTCATTGATCTTGACTACCTTTCCAGCACCTTCCTGGCTTTATTTGCTCACCAGGACATCGGTGCCTTCATTTAATATACCAGTTTCCTGTAGCAACTTCAGAAAGGACAAAGACAAATCATGTAGACAATCTTAAGTGATAGATGGAACACAGAGGACCATGACACAGAGAAATTCCCTAGATGCTGTTGGTAGTACAGACACCAAGGACTGAAGAGCACACGATGAAGAGGATGTCTTATCAAGTTAGAGGAGTAGTGCTTGCACTTGGGGTGTGGTGTTGGATGTGGGAAGGAATGTTCAGGGTATGGGTGTTTTGCCATATGAGTCAATGGGATTTAGGATACACTGGAGAGTATGGATTGCAAGTGGAAAGGAAGGTGAGCCCACATGGTTGCACTCAAAATCCAATATCATGAATTATTGAGATGGAGAAGGCATCAGGTTGGGGTGCACATAGTCAAGATCATATACACAGTACCAGTACCAACTGAGGTTTCTTGTGACTCCTCTGATCCTGCTGCCAGATGTACAAGAAGCCACTTTTGTATTTACACAGCTTATTAGGTGCAGAGTTAGTGACAAGAAGAGTATGTGAAATGTGCCAATCCCATGTGATTTTGGCCCACTTGCCAAAATAGTGAGCCAAAAGAAAAGGGCTGCAGTGCTGCAGCTTTGTTCTGAGAATCTCTGCCAGACATCCCACATTCCATCTTCATCCAGGAGGCAATAAATAACAATCTCAGACAGTCCCCTAGGCAAGGAGGGAGGCAAGGTGGGGATGCCCCTTCCCTCGGGTTCAGAGGACTTCCAAGGCATCTGCTAACTCAGGTTACTGGCATTTGGAAAGACTGAAAAATATTTGCAAATATTGCTGATGAAGCTCTCTCTCTCTCTATATATATATATATGTGTGTGTGTGTGTGTGTGTGTAAACATATTCATGTATGTGTATATCTACGCATGTATGTATATATGTATATGTTTACATATGTGCATATATGTGTGTATGCACATGTATTCCTCCTTAAAGATGGTAATTGCTGAATAAATCTACAACAGCCCTGGCCTTTAATCCCTGTTTGGGTCACACACATGTTGGAACAATATAATTAAAATGAAAATAAAGTTCTCAATTGGAGTCACAAATCAGAGGTCCACAAATGCTCTAGTGACATTTGTAAGTTGGATGGATCAGGATTCCTCCTTCCTTCCTAGGAGAAGGTTTTTCTTCCTCTCCTCGTAGGAGATTACTTGCTGTGACTCTCAGCACCAAAGCTTCATGGTCTGGTGTCTCAGACCATGAGGTTATTGCCTATTTTATGAGAGAAGGGTCAGTATTTTCATGGCTATGGCTATAGTTGTCATGCTCTTGCCCATGAAGCATATGTAGTAACCTGCTAGAGTCACCATATTGTTGGAGCTTTAGGGCAAAAGTACCAGCTTTATGAGACTCAACAGATCAGCCTTGGCCATCTGTCCCACTTTGCCACTTAAAGAGACAAGTAGAAAGGAAGGGAAGAAGACAGGAAATATTACCAATGTGACCATGTTGAAAAGACCAAGTAAAAACTTCAATGACTCTATAATTCTCTTTAAAGAAGGAAATTAAGGCTTAAGTAGAAGTGGAATTCATCCTTGAAGGTGGATGACATAGGTTAAGTGACACCAGATCCTAGTCACTACTCAAGTCACTATTTGAGTGACTAACATGTATTTTGTATGCAGAATTAAACAGGAGTCTGACCCATAGTTCAAAGACAATGGAGACAAATGCAAACTGAAGGTAGTGATACAAAGTTTTTCTCCTGCTTTTAGTTATCTTGTGGATCAAATGAACCAATGCTTTGCAGTAAAAGCTTTTTCTAAGTACTTGTTATAACTGTACTGGAAGGAGACTTTGCAGAAGTGCAGAGATCAGACTCCAGCTGCAAGTCATGGATTACCCATTGAATCTGTATTCATTTCTCAGCACAGCAGCCGTGAGAAAGCTTCAATTTAGCCATCATTTCTTGCTGACTACCTGCCTAGCCCTCCAAATCTAGAATTTCCATTTGTGCCACTCTTCATAGTCTTATGTATAAAGCGGCTTCCCTCACACCCAGGCCTGCCCTCAGGCCTGCAGTGACATTCCTTGAAGGTTAAGTAGCCTAAAGCTGCTGTACCTATTGGAAGTACCATAGATTAATGAGTACCTGATGTTTACCCCTGGGCCACTCCTATATATCATTCTCATCCCTCCCTTATTGTCATGCCAAACAAGACACAGCCAAGGAATCTGGAGGATTTTCTAGGGAAATTCCAATGTATCTGAGATATTTAGAAGAGTTCTTTAAGAGATTATGAGCTACAAACTGAGTAATTTACTTAATGCAGTCCAATACATTGTACAAAACAATCCAAAATCAAATCCTAGTTATTGCTTGGTCTCCATAATATCTAAACGTTATCTTAGAGCAGGTGATTCAACCTCTGAGGACTGGGCCTAAATAGGAAGCATAGCTAGACCACTGTCTTACTTGGCATATGATGTATGGAGACTGAGGCAGCCAAGAGCCAACAGCTTCCGACATGTTTAATGACAAGCAGTGTGTGCTTGTAGGCATGCGCTCTCACACCAGAAAGGAGAGAGTAAAGGTATCTTTGCTTTTTTTCTATTTCAGTGTAGTCTCCAGCTAGAAATCATTATGCTCTAGAGAAACACACACACACACACCACCACCACCACCACCACCACCACCACCACCACCCACACAGAATTTCGGTATCTCAAGCCTGTAGTTGTAGATATTTGGGAGGATCATGGTTTGATACCAATCTGGGTAAAAAAAGCTCATGGGGCTGCTTGTCACTCACTGGTTGGGTGCAGTCCTGATTCTCTGTCATCTCCAGTGGTTCAGAGGAGCAAAATAAACACCCAGGCTTGCCTGTACATAAAGTGAGACCCTAACTTGAAAATAACCAAAGCAGAAAGGAGCTGGAACTATGGATCAAGAGGAAAAGCACTTGCATTGAAAGCATGGGACACAGTTTGTGCCCTTTTGACAGCACAAATAAACAAGATATGTTTTTGTTTTAACTTGCTTTTATCCAGGTGCTAGTTTATCATGATTGTAATCCTAACTCTTCAAGAGGTTAATATCTTGGTTCAAAGGCAGACAGGAAAGAAAACTCCCTGAAATACCATCTTCAATATACAGCAAAAAGGCTAGCCAGAGGCATAGTTCAAGTGATAGAGCACAGCTAATGAAAAGCAAGGCCATAAATGCCAGCCAATTCTGGAAAAAAAATAATAAAGTAACAATATAAGTGAGGATCAAGCCTGAAATACTAGCTACTCAAGAAGTTGAAACCTGAGGATTGTGGTTCAAATCCAGCCTAGAAAGATTGCAGTGGTAGAATGTTAGCCTTAAGCACAAAAGCTCACGGACATTGCCCAGGCCCTGAGTTCAAGGACAGGGTCGGGGGGGAGGAAGTAAAGGAAAAGAAACAATACAACAAACACAACTTGTTTTCATCTTTTTAAAAACTTTATTCATTTATTGTCAAAGTTATGTATAGTTACATATGTAAGACCGTGAGTACATTTCTTATTAAACTTGTTGCTTTCTCCTTCATTTTTCTCCTACCTTCCCCCCTCTCCAGTTCCCTCCACCTCCCATGCCCCTGAGTTGTACAGTTGGTTTACAGAATATGTCTTGTAAGTATTGCTGTAGCATTGGTTTGCCTTTTACTCCTTGTCTCTCAATTTTGGGGTTCCCCTCCTCTAGTTCTGATAAACATACATACAATACCCTGAGTACCAAAGTCAGTTACAGTGACATCAGAGATAAAACTATGGGGAAGAAAGACAAAAGAAAAAGGTATAATTTTTCATATGATATGTTGAAAGTAACAACAACAAAAATAAGTTACTTATTTCCAAATCTTGTAGTTAATTTCGCTTACCATCATCTTATGAGCTTATATGTACATGGCTACTGAGCTATTATGCTCCTCTGCTAGTTATATCCTAGTCAAGTATTAATTGCCTCCAATGAGGGAAACCATAGAGTTTATGTTTCTTTGGGTTTGACTCACTTCACTTAGTATGATTTTTTTCCAAGAGTTTCCATTTCCTCATGGATGGGTCCAAGTCATTCTTTCTAATAGAAGCATAGAATTCCATTGTGTATATCTGCAGAGCTTTTGCATAGCACATGATATAGCTAACAAGATAAATAGAAAGCCCTCAGACTGGGAGAAGATCTTTATTGGTCATACAACAGACAGTGTCCTCATATCTAAAATATACTGAGAACTCAAAAATTAAATTCCTCCAAAACAAATCCTCAAAGAACCAACTGCCCCCTTAACAAGTGGGCTAAAGACCTAAAAAGAGACTTCTCTGAAGAGGAAATAAGAATGGCCAAGAGACACATTAAGAAGTACTCAACATAAAAGAAATGCAAATCAAAACATTGAGATTCCACCTCACTCCAGTAACAATGTCCATTATCAGGAAAACTAACAACAGCAGATGCTGGCAGGGATGTGGCCAAAAGGAAACACTACTACACTGTTGGTGGGAATACAAACTTGTTCAACCACTCTGGAAAACAGTGTGGAGGTTCCTCAGAAGGCTATACATAGGTATTTACCTAGAGGATTACAAGCAAGACCACACTAAAGCTACCAGCACAGCTATGTTTATCACAACACAATTTACCAACCTTAAAACATGGAACCAACCCAGATGCCTCTCAGTAGATGAATGGATCAATAAAATGTGGTATATATACACAATAGAATTGTTTTCATCTTATGGATTCATGAACCCATATTAATTTGTCAACTGAACTGTTTTTTACTCACTCCTCTGCCTAGTTAACAGTAGGGACAACATGGACATTTTGTCAACTGATAAGTATATTTGGAGGTTCATGTTATCCCTAGAAATTGCCCTGTAGCTCATTTAAAGTATTGTTGACTCCTCTGACCAAGTAACAAGGTAAAAGAGCTCAAGTAGTCATCTGACTTTTCTAATTTTTGTTTATAAAAATTTAGTAGTTTAGTAAGTCATTTATCTTTAGCTGCATCTATAAAATAAATACCACAATACTCAATTTGGAAGACAGTAATATTTAGAGCGTTTAGAAGACCCACTGCACAAGATCATTAACAATAGCTATCATTTGTGGTTATTATTAGCACACACACTCAGCTATGCACATTCTTCTCTGTCCCTTTGTCTTTGTGAAATGACTACGTAGAACTCATATCACTGGTGCAGACGCAATTAAGTTATCAGATCATAGCCAGGTAAAACACTACAGATACACATACACACACACACACGCACACACACACACACGAGCACTTTTCAGGCCTTCCATTCTTCACCTATCCCCACTTACATCAAAAGGCAGGAGCCCTGCAATATCCACTCAACATTTTAAGCACAGTCAAGTAGACCTAGAGTAGATCTCATTTAGATACTGTAGAAATCCCAGGTGACCACTAGATGTCAGGCTTGTCAAGTAGATAGAAAGGTGTTCCACTGTTACCCTTCCAACTCAGGACTTGGAATTCATGACTTTGGCAGTGTCCCATAAGAGTCACATTGAGACAGCTCCATTTTATCTTAGTTTCTATCTTGTGATTTATTCCTGTATAGTGTCTTGTGCAAAGGTGAAATTTCAAAATCAAACAATAAAAATGCAAATGCATCTTGGCACCCAGGGAGCAGAATGGTAGATTCATACGTCTTCTTTTTTTTCTTTTCTTTTCTTTTTCTTTTTCTTTTTTTTTTTTTTTTTTTTTTTTTTTTGAGAGAGAGGCCAAAACAGGAGTCCTTACTAGAAAGCCAATGACTGCAGGTGGACTAGCTTCCCAATAACCTGAAGCTTCAAATATAGTTCTTACAAAGATTATAAAGGCAAAAAAGTGCATAAAGACTGAGCGTCACATGCCTTGGGAACTAGAAAAAGCTTCTTTAACTGAAGCAAGCAATCTAAGTGGAACAATCAAGGACAACCAAGGGCAAATATTCTCTGAAGCAAAGCTTTCCTGGAGCTAAGCAATATATGTGTATTAGAACTAGGGAGGGGAAAGGGAATACCAAAATCGACAAACAAAGGATAAAAAGACAAACCATTCCAAAGGTAATACTTACAAAACCATTTGGTGTAAACAACTATACAACTCATGGGGGGGGGGGAATAGGGAAAAGGAAAACAGGGAGGCCGGAAGGGGTGGGGGGGGGGTAGATGAGGGAGGAGGTAACAAGTTGCATAAGAAATGTACTCACTGCCTTACATATGAAACTGTAAAGCCTCTGTAGTCCACTTTGACAATAAAGGAAAAAAATGGATTCATACTTTCTATGTTCAGGTAGCACTGAGGAATGAGGACAACTATGTAGAACTAAGGAAGCCAAGATGTCAAAGAGAGACAGGCTTACCTAGCTGTTAGATGGTCTACAGTGAAGATCAAGCCCCTTTTGAAAGTAACAAGCCCCTGTACTTGACACCTCTTGGAAGTAACAAGTCCCCATTGTTAAGCTAAAGGGAAAATTCCTGTCGTTTTTGAGTATATAAGAAGCCTTCTGAGATGGCCCAGGACTGCATCTTGAGATGCAGAACTGCAGTCCTGGCGCGCCAGTACTTTCTCACTCAATAAAATCTTATTTTTAATTAAAAAGCAAAAGAGAGGGACAGGCTTGTACAGTGGTCTGATGACCATGAAATAAGAGTGTATCTATAAGAAAACATCTATCATGACAAAAAGTAACAAGAAAGTCACTTAGGCAATAACATTTTGAAAACCAAGGCTCTCTTTCTTTCATTGCACAGAGGCCAGAAGCTGGGCAGTGGGCATGCACATTTGGAATCCAGAACTAGCTCATAAAGAACTCTTTACATAACGTCCTCTTCTTTTTTTCTCTTCTTCGACTTCACTGCAATGTCACCCGAAAATAATGAAGTATTTATAATTATTTAAGGCCAAACAGAGTAGGATCTTGGAGAGAGTTAAAGAAAGATGATTGGGAGAGCAGAAAAGTAACATGAGAGACCTCAGGAAAGCAGTGTGACTGCCAACAGACTCAGATCAAGAAAATCTTATAGGATAGATTACATGGATTCCTAAGTTCCCAGAGTGTGTATAAGAAGACAAAAAATAATTTGATGAGAAAATAATTCACAAGTCATTTTCATCTTTATATTTATGTTTTAATACACATAATTCATATATTTTTATTTCATTTATTTTTTGCCAGTACTGGGTGGGGCTTTAACTCAAGGCTTTGGGCTCTTATTTGACATGAAGATAACTCACGTAGCTAGAGTCATTGTGGATGTGCCCTTGAAGAGGATATTGGCACCCCAGACTTTAAACACATTCACTGGGGGAGCTTGACATGTCTCTTTATGGAAAGTAAGTCCCTGTGTCTATTTCCAAGCTACCATCTTCAAGATACAGTCTTCTTGTCTTAACTCAGTATTACTCTGTGGGTCACCCTTTTGTTCCTGATGCTTTACTGAAAATATCTGATTGGTTCATAACCCTCCATCACATCTAGCTATACTCTTCTCCTTTCCCAAGATAACTGAGGCCCTGACACACAAACTCAGGTTTGTTCTCCTAAGCTTCATCCATGAATCACCTAGGAGAAATAATTTGGATGCTTATTTTACAAATATAACCTTTTAGAGAAAAAATTATGAGGGTAAGATAAACGTAATTATGTACCATGTTCTGTGCTTTGTGATTTACATACATTATTTTAATCCTTTCAAGCAATACTGGAGTTAGATGTTATTAACCTTTAAAAAGATATTAAGCATGCTCTGATTTAATAGATATCCAAGTAAGCGTAAAATAATTAAGGTCTTATAACCTAATAAAGACACTAAGATTTATGAATCAATTTATTAATCAAAAAGCACTCAAGTCTACAAAACCTCTAAAAGCATTTTTGAAAATGATGTTATAAACACATTATATTTTAGCTCCAGGAAAACTTCCCTGTTTCCCCAAACATCCAAAGGCATATGCAAGTTTTAATTTTAATCTAATTTTTAAATAACAAACTGTTTCATACATTATTTGATGCCTTTTTGTTTTGATTTGATTTGGCTTTGCTATGCAACTCAGGCTGACTATGAACTTGTAATCCTATTGCCCCAGCTTTCTAGGATTACACACATGCACAGCATAACAACTCCCAGCTAGTTGGTGTCATTTTTGTTTACTTAGTCCTGGGCTTTGTAGTCAGAGAACAGGGTGTCTGGCAAGCACACACCCACTTAAGCCACACTCCAGCTCATTTTGACTATTTTTTAATAGCTCAAGTAGGGTCTCATGTTTTTTGAAAAGGGCCAGCTTGGAACACACAGCCATATTTGATGTGTTTTTAAAAGTGAGTTCTGTAGCATGAAATTCTCAGTAAAAGGATACAAATTCATTCATACAAACATTGTATGAGATATTTGTATTTGATGCATGAATTTAGTTCCCTATCATTTACATTCTTAAAACTCTTCAGACATGCACATATTTTAAAATGACTTAAGAGATGAACTGGTTCCTTTGGGGGTCTCCCAGAGATGTTTAAGAAAACTAGTAAACTATGAAAATGGTAATTACAGGAAACAGAACTGTTGGAAATTCAATATGCACTTTCAATCTCTTCTTATATATGGTGACTAAAATCTTTGGAATAAATCATCCTAGTAGCATACTAGCACACCCACATGACAAAATACAGGGTTTATTCTTATTAGTAGAGCACAATTATTTATAAATCATCATAAAAATCATCATAAAATGAGAAGTGAGCATCCAGTGAAGAGAAGCAGGCACAACTGCAAAGCCTGAGCAGCAAGGCCAAGTCAGATACTTGTCATACTTTCTGACTTCATTTATTTTTCTGACACCTGTAAGCAGATAAATTAGGTAAGGTTGATGGTCAATTTTCTGTTGTTTTGATGTAAGCAGAAATTGTTTTTCACATCTACAGAAAATGTTATTACAATATTGCAAATGACAGAATTGGGTCAATACACTTTAGAAGATGAATTAAATACTTTTAAAATGTGATTGAAGAAATTCTGAGTCATTAGAAAATACCTGTTAAGATGGTCCTCAGGAAGGAAAATACTTCATGTGAACCATTTTCTTTCATGGAAACTTGACTTTTAGTTTGTGCCTCATAGATCATATGGTCTTTAAGTGGGATATAAAACAACTGACAAGGGCTTCTTGGCGTTAGCCGAAAGGAGTTCCAAAATTTTTACATGTGCCTCACTCAAAAAAATTTCTGTGTCTGATCAACACACCAAAAACTGAACAAAGAAACCACAGAACTAAACAATTGCATAGACCAACTAGACTTAATCAACATCTACAGAATATTCCACCCAGAAAGGACAGAATACACATTCTTTTCGGCAGCACATGGAACATTCTCCAAAACAGATCATATCTTAGGGCACAAAGAAAATCTGTACAAATTCAGAAGTATCAAAACCATTCCCTGCATTCTCTCAGACCACAATGGAATAAAATTAGAGCTCAACTCAAACAACCACCACAGAAATTGCTACAATTCATGGAGACTAAACAACACACTGCTGAACCATCAGAGGGTCATTGAAGAAATTGAAACGGAAATTCAAATGTTTATGGAATTCAACCAAGTTGAGGACACAAAGTACCAGCTCCTTTGGGACACAGCAAAGGCAGTACTACGAGGAAAATTTATATCTCTGAGTGCATACATAAACAAACTGGAGAAACAGCAACTCAATAATTTAAGGAAGCACCTTAATTTCCTTGAGAGAGAACAACAAGCCAAACCCCAAATCAATAGACGGAAGGAAATAATTAAAATCAAAACAGAATTAAATCAATTAGAGACGAAAAAAAAAACATCGAAAGAATCAACAAAACAAAGAGTTGGTTCTTTGAAAAAATCAACAAGATAGACAGACCCCTGGCAAACCTGACCAAAAAACAAAGGCAGCAGACTCAAATAAACAAGATAAGAGATAAAACAAATTGTCATAGTGAGAATCTGGAACCAACCCAGATGCCCCTCCATAAACGAATGGATCAGGAAAATGTTGTACATATACACAATGGAATTTTATGCCTCTATCAGAAAGAATGACATTGTTCCATTTGTAAGGAAACGGAAGGACTTGGAAAAAGTTATACTAAGTGAAGTGAGCCAGACCCAAAGAAACATAGACTCTATGGCCTCCCTTATTGGGAATAATTAGTACAGGTTTAGGCAAGCCATAGCAGAGCATCACAAGGCCCAATAGCTATACCCTTATGAACACATAAGATGATGCTAAGTGAAATGAACTCCATGTTATGGAAACAATTGTTATATCACAGTTGTAACTACTTTCAACGTCCTATGTGTATGTGTAGTTTCTTTTATTGATGATGTTCTTGTATCACCTTCCTGTGGTTGTACCTACACTATCTCTGTAATCTTATCTGAGTATATTGGAAACCGTGTTTACTGGTATTGGAAGTAGGAAATTCAAAGGGAATACCAAATTTGAGAGACACAGGGTAAAAAAAGAGAAACAACTACAAAAGCAATACTTGCAAAACTGTTTGGTGTAAGTGAACTGAACACCTGGGGGGGAGGGAAAAGGGGGGGAGGGAGGGGGGTATGAGGGACAAGGTAACAAACAGTACAAGAAATGTATCCAATGCCTAACGTATGAAACTGTAACCTCTCTGTACATCAGTTTTATAATAAAAATTTGAAAAAGAAAAAAAATCTTAAAAGAAAAAAAAAAGAGATAAAACAGGTAACATCACCACCCGAAATTCAGAAAATAATAAGGGACTATTTTGCAAACTTTTATGCCAACAAATTCGAGAACTTGGAAGAAATGAATGATTTCCAAGAAAAAATTCATATCCCCAAACTGAACCATGAAAATTTAAACCTCCTAAACAGACCCATATCCAGTATTGAAATAGAAATGGCAATAAATGATCTCCCATCCAAGAAAAGCCCAGGTCCAGACGGATTCACTGCAGAATTCTACAAGGCCTTCAAAACAGAACTCACACCAATATTTCTCAAACTCTTCAATGGAATTGAAAGAGAACGTTCACTTCCAGACTCATTCTATGAAGCCAGTATAACCCTCATCCCAAAACCAGGCAGGGACTCATCAAGGAAAGAGGGCTATAGACCGATCTCCCTGATGAACATAGACGCAAAAATTCTCAACAAAATTCTGGCCAATCGACTTCAACAGGTCATCAAAAAAATCATACACCACGATCAAACGGGATTCATCCCAGAGATGCAAAGTTGGTTTAATATACACAAGTCAATTAATGTAATCCACCACATCAACCGGAGCAAGGTAAAGAACCACATGGTTTTATCTCTGGACGCAGAAAAAGCGTTTGATAAAATCCAGCACCCATTTATGCTAAAAGCCCTGGAAAAACTGGGATTCCAGGGAACATTCCTGAATATAATCAAGGCAGTTTATGACAAACCAACAGCAAGCATAACTCTAAATGGTGAAAAACTAAAGCCATTCCCTTTAAAATCAGGAACAAGGCAGGGATGTCCACTGTCTCCCCTGCTCTTCAACATGGTACTAGAATTTCTAGCCAGAGCAATTAAGCAAGAAGAAAATATAAAGGGGATCCAAGTAGGTAAAGATGAAGTTAAACTCTCTATCTTCGCAGATGACATGATCCTATACCTAAAGAATCCCATAGACTCTACCCCCAAGCTACTAGAGCTGATCCAAAACTTTGGCAAAGTTGCAGGATATAAAATAAACCTTCAAAAATCAATGGCCTTTCTCTTTGCTAACGACCCAAAGACTGAGGCTGATATCAGGAAAGCAACGCCCTTTGCAATAGCCCCCAAAACATAAAATACCTATGAATAACCTTAACCAAAGAAGTGAAAGACCTCTTTGAGGAGAACTTTAAAACCTTGAAAAACGAAAATAAGTCAGACCTAAGGAAATGGAAAACCCTCCCATGCTCCTGGATTGGGAGGATTAATATAATCAAAATGGCAATATTGCCAAAGGCTATCTACAAATTCAATGCAATACCCATTAATATCCCAACACCATTCTTTGATGAAATAGAGGAAGCAATCCAGAAATTCATATGGAATAATAAAAGACCTAGAATAGCAAAAACAATCCTAAGCAGAAAGAACAGTGCTGGAGGAATTACAATACCCAACTTCAAGTTGTATTATAAAGCTATAGTAATAAAAACAGCTTGGTATTGGCACCGGAACAGGCCTGCAAACCAATGGAACAGAATTGAAGACCCGGGAATGAACCCACAGAACTACGCCTACTTAATCTTTGATAAAGGGGCTAAAACAATAGTTTGGAAGAAAGATAGCCTCTTTACAAATTGTGCTGGAAAAACTGACTCAACACATGCAACAAACTAAAACTAGATCCTTATTATATCACGCTGCAACAAAATCAATTCCTAATGGATTAAAGACCTTGAAATCAAAACAGACACCCTGAAAACACTAAAGGAAGAAGTAGGAGAAACACTTGGGCTCCTTGGCACAGGACGGAACTTCCTTAACAAAGACCCAGAAAAGCTACAAATCAAAGAAAGGTTGGACAAATGGGACTGCATCAAACTGCAGAGCTTCTGCATGGCAAAGGACATAGCTCGCAAGATAAACAGAAAGCCCACAGACTGGGAGAAGATCTTTACCGGCCATTCAACGGACAAAGGCCTCATATCTAAAATATATGCAGAACTAAAAAAATTACCTTCCTCCATAACAAAACCGCAAAGAACTAATAGCCCGCTCATCAAGTGGGCTAAAGACTTACAAAGAGACTTCTCCGATGAGGAAATGAGAATGGCCAAGAGACATATGAAAAAGTGCTCTACATCACTGGCCATAAAAGAAATGCAAATCAACACAACATTGAGATTCCATCTCACCCCAGTAAGAATGTCATATATCAAGAAAACTAACAATAACAGTTGTTGGAGGGGATGTGGCCAAAAGGGAACCCTACTTCATTGTTGGTGGGAATGTAAACAGGTTCAGCCACTCTGGCAAGCAGTATGGAGATTCCTCAGAAGGCTAAATATAGAACTCCCCTATGACCCAGCAACCCCACTTTTGGGTATTTATCCAAAAAAACACAAACAAAATCACAGTAAAGCCACCAGCACAACAATGTTCATTGCAGCGCAATTTGTCATAGCGAGAATGTGGAACCAACCCAGATGCCCCTCCGTAGACAAATGGATCAGGAAAATGTGGTACATATACACAATGGAATTTTATGCTTCTATCAGAAAGAATGACATTGCCCCATTTGTAAGGAAATAGAAGGACTTGGAAAAAATTATACTAAGTGAAGTGAGCCAGACCCAAAGAAACATGGACTCTATGGTCTCCCTTATTGGGAATAATTAGCACAGGTTTAGGCAAGTCACAGCAGAGGATCACAAGAGCCCAATAGCTATACCATTATGATCACATAAGATGATGCTAAGTGAAATGAACTCCATTTTATGGAAATGATTGTTATATCACACTTGTAACTACTTTCAACATCCCATGTGTATCTGTAGTTTCCACTATTGATGATGTTCTTGTATCACCTTCTTGTGATTGTATCTACACTATCTCTGTAATCTTATCTGAGTATATTGGAAACCGTGTATACTGGTATTAGAATTAGGAAATTGAAAGGGAATACCAAAATTGAGAGACAAAGGGTAAAATAAGAGAAACAACAACAAAAGCAATACTTGCAAAACTGTTTGGTGTAAGTGAACTGAACACCTGGGGGGGAGGGAAAAGGGGGGGAGGGAGGGGTTATGAGGGACAAGTTAACAAACAGTACAAGAAATGTATCCAATGCCTAACGTATGAAACTGTAACCTCTCTGTACATCACTTTTATAATAAAAACTTAAAAAAAAATTCTGTGTCTCTCAGGACCCAATGAAATAAGTCACTAGGCTGTCTACAACTGTATGCATTTGTACCCAGAATCGTAAGCGTTCTTTTTCTAGTTATTTCTGATGCGAGACTCCTGTCTTCTTCCATGGCACTATTCTGCCTTTGTGTTCGGCATAAATTTATTATTTGGAATTGCAGATAAACTTGTCTTGGAAGGAATGACACTTTGTGAATGCAAGCTGCTGATATAGGCTGCTTAAATAACCAATCATGTGTGTGTGGTGTTCATTGGTTGCACAACATGTTCTAATTGAGTCACTGATTTCCCTCAAATAACATATTTATAGCCTTAATATAGCTTTGGTATGGTTTGTTTCACACTATCCCAACTTACATTTTTAAAGGAAGATTTCAATTAACTCAATTGGAATTCTACATATTATTTTAATTTTTTCTTTGTAGCTGGGTACTGGTGGCTCACGTCAGTAATCCTAACTACTCAGGAGGCTGAGATCTATGAATCTTGGTTCAAAGCCAGGCCGGGCAGGAAAGTCTGTAAGACACTTATCTTCAATTAATCACCAGAAACAAGAAGTAGCACTGTGGCTCAAGTGGTAGAGTGCTAGCCTTGAGCTGAAGAACTCAGGGAGAGTGCCCAGGCTAGAATTGCAGCCCTATGACTGACAAAAAAAAAAAAAAATTCCTTATACTTATATAATTAAATTTTCCTTAAATGGTAACTTATATAGAAATTTCTTCTATCAATACTCTTCCATTTTCTGATATTACTACTAACTAGACAGCAAACTCCATTGCTGACTTCTTTTTTTTTTTTTTGCCAGTCCTGGGCCTTGGACTCAGGGCCTGAGCACTGTCCCTGGCTTCTTCCCGCTCAAGGCTAGCACTCTGCCACTTGAGCCACAGCGCCGCTTCTGGCCGTTTTCTGTATATGTGGTGCTGGGGAATCGAACCTAGGGCCTCGTGTATCCGAGGCAGGCACTCTTGCCACTAGGCTATATCCCCAGCCCTATTGCTGACTTCTTAATAATATTGGTATTATTTTAGAATTTAGTTTTACATACAGTAATTAGTAGGCATTAATAACAGTATCATTTTGATTTCCAAAGCAAACAGGTCTAGCCCATTTCCTGATACACAACCACTTGTGTGCCTAATCCAATCCTTAAAGTGAGTCACATGTATTATCTGAGTCCAGGAGGCAAATGCAAATAACCTGACATTTAGCACAAATATTTCCTCTGATAACACTTGTGAATTTTCCTATATCTTCTTACAAAAGAAATGGAAAATACAGTAGACACTGTAGTCAGATTATTTGAGATTTGTATGCCTATGATACTGTGTGTTTGTTTCTGTGTGTGTGTGTGTGTGTGTGTGTGTGTGTGTGTGTGCATTCAAGCAAGCTCACCAGTGCTAGGGGTTGAATTTAGATCCGCCATACTATTACTGAGCTTTTTTGCTCTATCACTTCAGCCATAGCACTACTTCCTTTTGTTGTTGTTGTTGGTGGTGGTGGTGGTAGTAGCAGTGGTGGTGGTTAAATGGAGATAAGTGTCTCATAGACTTCTCTGTGTGGATTGTCTTTGAATTTTAATCTTCAGATTTCAGATTCCTGAGTAGCTAGAATTATAGGCAGAAACCAATGCTACCTGTTGCCAATGGGACTTTTTGAACAAAAAACTTCCAAATTGGATGCTTTGCATAATGAATATGTTGAAATGAAGGAAAATGAGAAATAACAGGTGTGGGAAAGACTTTGACTTTCCCAAGATTGGGCCACAGATCCTTATGTAAGAGGTTGCCTGCCAAACCCAGAGGAAAGACTCATTCTTATTTCTGAAGATGGAGAGATGCAGAGGGGAGTCCAACAATCAGGCTTTGCTAGATTTCCTCATTTTCCCAACTGTATCTTTCTTTTCTATAACTCTCTGCTATTTTCCAAATCTAGTATAAAGACACTCAGTTTTAACCATTTTGTTCAGGTCCTCATTTCCTTATGAAATCATCTCATAAAGCTCCTACTAAGGAAATCTGTGTTTTATGTTTTATCTTGTCAAACTATTTTTTCACTGAGTACCAGTTGAGAATGTAGAAGAGTAGAAGGCATTTTCTCTCCTGTGCTCTCACTCTTCACCTGGCTGTGTGATTGCAAACAGGTTGTTTCACCACTCTCTTCTTCAGCAGTCTCAACACTGCAGAAATGACCTCAAAGAGCTGCTGTGAAGATGGAATGTGAGGTGAAACAGGCATGTCAAGCTCATGATCCAGTGGTCAGCCTTTTGTATGGTCTCACTAAAGGCTAATGAGAAAATCAACTCCCAAAGGAATCTCTAACCATCAGAAAGCTAAAGTCATGAACTTTAGATATGCGAAGTATTGTGTTTTAAAGAAAAAAACTCTGTTCCTGACCTGGGAAGTCACTTCCCAGAGAGAAATTCTTATGGCAACACCCATTGGCACATTCATCACAGGGGAGAGCACCTCCCTCACATCATTCTCCAAATGGGGGAAGAAAATTTGTAGTGTCCTTCAGTGAGAAGAACTTACCTTGTCCTTGGTTAGCCCCAAGTGAAGCTTGCCTCCATTTTGTGTCTGCCCTTGTCTAAGCCACTCCTTTAGGAACATAGGAATGACTGCACTGACTAAATAGCATCTTTATGATGTGTCACTGAAACTACTCTCAAGCAACAGTGAGCCACACAGGACAGACCATCCAGGAAGGAAGGTCATGACCTACAGAAGGAGGAATCATCTCACAAGAGCCCAACTGCTTATCTCAAGTGGTAAGAGCAAAAGCACTTATCTGTCAGAAATGAGGTCCTTGAGGACCTTGGTCCAGTTAGGGTTAGGCCTTACTTAACCTACCCAGAGACTATGTGCCAGCTGACTTATTGCTATCTCTGACCCCAGGAACACTCCTGTGATTGGGCTGTTTATGCATATCTTTCATCTCTTTTACCAATTCTGTGTCTATTTAAAGAGAAAATGCATGTCTATACCTAAAGGTGGTACAAAATGACATGAAGTGCTATCTTCCAGTGACATAGATATGTCAAATAATAATCCTCTTTCCCTGCTCTTTGTTTCATCTCTCCCTTCAGTATCTAGCGGTGAATGGCTGGACTTGTTATGTAGAAAGAATCACAGGAGTTAGGGCCTGAAGTTCAGAACTCTGGGTCTGTTATCTGAGCTAGTCCTGAAACCTGAGGTCCATTTTGAGGTGGGAATCTCAATTACAACTTTAGTTCTTTCTCATTTTCTTTTAGTTAGTCTCTACGACAAAAGTTAGAAGGGCCACGAGATTCTGCATCTTTTAATGAAAGATAAAACAACAATATAAACATACACAAATTTACATAGAAGGAGTCAACTTTAATACATTTGGAATAAAGGGTGTTTCATATTTAAATATGGTATAAAAATAAATGCAAGAAACATTAACTGAGAACGTAGACAACAGAGACACAACTGGCTTTAGACTAAATACATAGGTGAAATGAACCTTTCTTTGCTAATTTATTGTTTAATACACGTGAAGCCATTTGTATACTTATTGATAATATGATTGTTTTTTCTCTAACAATTCTTCCAGCTTGTGACTGAATTTTCAGTGAACTGTGTGTCTTAGCAGAAGCTTTAAGAGAAAGAGAAAAAAGGGGAAATAAAGTTTTATTTTACTTGAACTTGTTAAAAAGGAAAAGACCCAAGTCCAGCTTAGTAGAAGGCAGAAGAAAGCAAACAGTGGGGGATGGAGGTGTTGAGATAGCAGTGTTCCTTGGAAATGGAATGCCGTTGTCATCTGCACACGAAAGGGAACAATTAGCTCCTTCCTTCATGCAACATCTTGGTCTAACATCCTCTGCTCCAGGTAACAAGAATGAGCTACAAAGTATGGGCGATGACATCAGTCTCCCATGCTACAAGGTGATCCGTTTAGTAAGACTGAACAAGACTGGTTAACCTCTTGGATGTCAGAGATTTCCCCTGCAAAAAAAAAAAAAAAAAAAGAAAAGAAAAGAAAAATGAAAGAAAGAAAAGAAACTCATAACCACTGAAAATCTGCATGCTACTAGCATCTGTTTATTGCAGCTGACTTTTTATACAAAGGCAAAACTCAGACCTTCATTTATGTGTGTGGTGGTCCTGGGGATGAAACCCAGAATTCTATGCATGCTCACACACACACACACACACACACACACACACACACACACACACACACACAGAGGCTACCACCAATTCCCCCAAATTAACCCTTTAAGTACATCTGAGTTCATGTATCATGATGAAGCTTTCCACCTCCCTCATCTTTTCCCATGCTCCCACCACAGACACATCAAACAGTATCCTTTCCCATCTTCCCAACCTCATCCCTCCCATTCACTTTCTCCCCACTGCAAACAGACTGATGGGTTCACAGCACACATTAGCAAATCATAAAACATGTCCATAAATGTTCCATCAAGGCTTAGCAATGAAGTAACACCTAGGTTCCCAGAGGATTATGAATATGCAAATATGATAATGTGCCTTAGTATGATGCCCTGAAAGATAACAATATGAATGTATTCTGTGAAATAAGTGCTGCATTTGCTAACATTGAGAGATTTAGAAGGGTTTTGTTTTTTAAATTTAATAAATGCATTTTGATGGTGTGATTAGTAGAAACTGAAAATATAGAATCTATCCCTTGTTCTATAGAGTAAATGGGAAAAAAAGAAGCAATTATGAATTTAGAGACAAACCTACTTAATAGTCTGTTTCTAAAATTTTCTTTTCTTTCCTTCTTTCAACCCAACCCCAGAAAAATCCAATATATCTGAGTTCCACTTATTGTGTTAGTATATGGAACATAGGGTACATATTCTTTTTTCCCTTTTTCTATTTTTAATGTTGAAAGTCAACATGTTACTGTTAATTACAGGTATTTTATATATATACAATTTTTAGCATGTATGAACATGTTACAGATTGCTAACTGATGGTTTGTTTTATTGCTCATTTTATATGTTCTAATATAAAAGTAAAGGGCCTATTTATTCAATTGATTCTTTTCTCCTCAAAGGATGTAACAAGAAGAAATCAAAAGAATTTTAAATATATATGTATATATATATATACATATATACACGTGTGTGTGTGTGTGTGTGTGTGTGTGTGTGTTGAAGATAATTTATACTCTTTCAATAGTCTTGACTTGCTACCTAGCATGGTCTAAGTTTGACAAATTGGTGGCTTATGCTGAGAGAAAAGTCATGGCTCATGGCCCTTGTCTTAATCAGTTCTAGCCACTGTAACAAAAGCTACAGACTGGGTAGCTCATAAACAAGACTTTTACTTGACATAATTGCTGTAGTGAGGGCTCCCTTCTATGGCCAGATGTTGTATTCTCCCTGTGTCATCACACAGCAGTGGGACAAACATGCTCCTTGAGGCCTAAGGGTGCTAAGACACATTCATAAAGGCTTCACACTCTTGGTCTTCCCCCTGTCCCACTACTTAGTATATCCCACAGAGTTACTGAAAATAGCCCTTTGTGCT
The DNA here is from genome assembly GCF_023159225.1 of Perognathus longimembris pacificus. Classification (NCBI taxonomy): domain Eukaryota; kingdom Metazoa; phylum Chordata; class Mammalia; order Rodentia; family Heteromyidae; genus Perognathus; species Perognathus longimembris. Next base: position 9,462,730 of record NC_063171.1, read on the forward strand.
GTCAGGAACATCAGTAATGGAAACCAGGCACTATTATCCTTTACTTTGAAGAAAGAGTTCACAGTTTAGCTTGAAGCCATGATAGTAGATGCCAGTTTAACAAAGGTATTTTCCACTAGGCTATATTCTGCTTTATGTGAGGAAATACAACAAGCAAATCATTAATGAGAGATCCTATTTTGTAAGCGCATGTGCTTGCTATTGTCTTAGAAAGGATATCCAAGCAAGCTTGTTTGACTGGTCCACCAAGTGAGCACTCACAGAGCAGCTGCCATCTGGGAGCCAGAATCTAGTACTATGTTGATCCTAGATGTCAAGCCTCAGGAACTGTGAGACGCAGTGTCTGTTGTCTGTAAGCTATCAGTTTAGGGTACTTTCTTGTAGTAGACTCAGTGGACAAAGTCACAGCATCCACTTTCATGCCTGTTTGCTTATCCATAAATTAGCAAAATAATAGCCATGTGCTATAGCTTTGTTCTGAACATAGAAAAGCACAAAGGTCTGAAAACTATTTTTGTTTACATTCTGTGTGCTCATGTTATTTTGGTTACTACTTTATTATAATTTCTGTAGATTCTACCATATACAATATCTCTTAAGAGATAAGACCCAAAGTCACTCTCTATTCTGGTTCTGAGAAAGGTAGAAAATTGTGAAAAAATTGAAAGCTTAAGTGATAGATATGTGTGTATATATATATATGTTAATATATTATATATAATTATATATATTATTTTTATCTCAAATCTAGGCAATAGTTTAATCTAGCACTATTGGGATTAAATAGCATTTTTCTATTTTTACAGAATATAATACTTGCCATATTCACTACTTTAGCCTTTGTTTTTAAGGACAAATTCATATGTATGTGCAGGTAAATTTATTCTGAAATGGAAGAGTTTATCTTTGTACAAAGGTTACTCTTCCTAATGCCATCCATGGGGCTCTGGCAAGTTCAAAAGAGGACTGTTATGTATTAGAAGGCTAGGGGGAATTATGTTAATATAAACCCGTCTTTTAAAACTACAGCTGAATTGCATGATACTGGCTCATGCCTTTAATCCTCGCTACTCAGGAGGGTGAGATCTGAAGACCAAGTTTCAAAGTCAATCAAGGCAGAAAGTCCATGAAATTCTTATCTTCAATTAAATAGCCAAAGCCAGAAGTGGAAGTATGGGTCAAGTAGTAGGTCACCAGCCTAGAATGGAAAAATCCTGTGTTCAAACCACAGTGTTGGCACAAAAAAACAAAAATAGATCTGACTCTAGTGAATTGTGAGATGATTACATATATGCATCTCTTGTACTAGAAAGTACTCATATAGAAAAAACACTGATCCCTCCTTCCAGGAAACACATCTTGGCCTTATAAGTATATAAGCTGTCTCTTAAAACACCCATTTTTAGAAAGCTCCTTAGAAATCATATGGAATCTATTGACTTCACTAATTATCTCTTCATGGTTTTTTCCAAGTTGAACTATTTGAGAAACTTTTATAGATGAGCTCTAAAGTCTCAATTTTAGAAATTGAAAGGGCTAAAATTAGCCTTGCCAATAACATTATTTACCAAATTGCTTAATAATTCAGTGTGAATAATGTCTACATTTAATCACATGGCTGTAAGATTAAAAGAAATCTACAGAGAAACAAAACTATAGATCCAGAACAACATAAAAATACTCTCAAAGTGGTCTCAGATTTTTAAAAATTATCTACACAATGGACAATGAACTAGATAAAGCAAATACATAATTCATTTAAGAACAAAACCAATCTGAGTCTTTAGCTGGCAGAATTTCCTATGTGTCACCATAAAACCTCATACCACCAATCTTTCCTTCCTATCCTAAGCTCTTTGTAGAGATCCTATTATAGGTAGGTAAGAACCCAAAACCAGAACCAACAACCTAGGCATGTATGCATTTTTAACTTTCTCAAGTGACCTACATATAGTTATTTAGTTTTTGAACAGTTCCTGGTCTCAAAGTAGTAAGAGAAAGATAAGAACAGGAAGTATTGATTGAGTGAAAATGGGCAAGTAGCTAAGCAGTGGAAGCAAGTCACTCCAATCCCTTTAACCACACATCCTGATCTACAATCAAAGGGTGGGAAGCTCCATTTGCCTGTATGACTCATCCCATGTGCTTTATTATTACCATAAAGCTATACAATGCACTAAACAGACAGAGGAGAAATAAATGTTTAGATTTTTTTAAAAAGAGGATGGCCATACAAGTTCTTACAGCAGAGTACAGGAAGTTATCAATAGTTTTGGAATTTATGTTTTTTAACTCAACCTCTCAACTCTTGCTAGTCTTATAGAATTCCTATATAGGTGTGATTAGTATCTCCAAGGGTCTCCGAAACATTTTACAGTGCTTCTTAGACTACAGAGGGCCTGGGTCATTACTGCTCTTCCACTAGTTCATGTGATCCCATTGTGTGGCCCAGTTTACAGCATCACAGCCATTAAATACAAAGAGTTCATCATTTCATGGGTGAGAATGAGGTACTGTTGAACATAAGGAATGAGAGATGATAGAGTCTGGACTAAAGGATGTACATTCTGTTTTTTTCTTCACTCCCACATTGAAAAAAAAAATTCTTGTTTCACTTATAACCACAAATGTCTTTACCTAGATTTCAAAATCACTTATTTTCTGATTTTTTGGCCTTCTAATCCATCCACTACTACTCATGAAACAGCTCTCCAGTTGCCACAAGCACCAGCTGATCTCTCAGCCCTGGCTATGCAAAATTGCCTCATGTTTCCAGGATGAACTTCCTGCCCACTTCCCTTCTGAGCCTCCTAGCTTCACCATACGGTCTCCTATGCCTTTTGGATCCTTCTCACCTAAGAATTTGCATTTTTAGGCTCTCCTATATCATTTTCTAAGTCACCTCATCTGTCAAAGCAACAGATAGCTAGGAAACAATATTAGTATCATAGAAGTTCCTTAGTAAGTACTTAATTACTTCTAGGTGTGAAAATCCTTAATTGGAAATCTCATTTTAATAATAATTTTTTAGAAATCAGCTAATTAGATTTGAATGTCTTCAGATCAGTAACACATTAGCTTAAGGGAGCAGAAGCACTGGAGGGCAAGGGATGTGGGACAAGGAAGGGAAATCTAGTCATATCCTACATGTTAAGTAATTCATTAATTGAACCTGGGTAAGGAGGAACTGAAGCCAGGTGAGGGTATTTAGAAAGATTTTACCTAAGTTAAACCGGCTTACTACAATACACTAAGTAATTTTCAAAAAATTGCAGAGGGGCTGGGGATATGGCCTAGAGGCAAGAGAGCTTGCCTCCTATACATGAGGCCCTGGGTTCGATTCCCCAGCACCACATATACAGAAAACGGCCAGAAGTGGCGCTGTGGCTCAAGTGGCAGAGTGCTAGCCTTGAGCAAAAGGAAGCCAGGGACAGTGTTCAGGCCCTGAGTCCAAGGCCCAGGACTGGCCAAAAAAAAAAAAAATTACAGAGTTCCAGTTCCTAGAACGTTAAAGATAACTCAACACCTAGAGATTTAAGGGCAATAGTAGTAGTATACACTCTCCATTCTTTTACACAAATTACATATTTTTAAAACTTTTTGTAACCAAACTGAAATGTACTGTGAAAAAGAGTATGGCATACTTACTTTCAGTAATATGTACATTTGAATGATTATATTTAGTTAACTAGCTACTATATATGTTTCTTCTAAAATATCAGTTTTCCAAACTTAATGCATCAGTATGTGAAGAAATCTAGGGAGATGCAAGCAGCATTTTAAAAACTTAAGTAATGCAGAATAGATCAGAGAATATGTGAGTGCATTTTTCATAATAAAGGAATGTATTATTTGTGAAATATGTCTTTAGTTTTGAACACAGAGCATCATACATAGGCACATGTATATGTGTATTGTATGTATAGCTTTATACATTATGTGTGTATTATATATAACATTTATGTAAAGTGTATCAAATGTCCTTGGCACCAAAAAAGAAAGATGAAAGAAGGTCACCATTATAAATTCAGAACTTTACTGTCTGCATATTATTACATATTTAAATATATGTTGGTTTATTTAAGAAAGTAACAACTATTGGACATTCAGAATCTATTCTACATCTGTCAGCTTTCTCACTTGGCCTCTTTTGCTTTAGCTGGTGATTTACAACTTGTGCCACACCTCCAGTAGTTATATATTCTTGTCTAGGGGGAACATTCCTATGGGGTTCACTTTGTGATTGAACTGTAAGAAGTTAAATTATTGAATTAAACTGATAGAGTTGAGGCTTCTGGAACATTTCATCAATGTGTACCAGATAAAATTGCCATCAAATTAAAATCAGTAAGGATAGACAAAGACGGTTATTGCATACTAATAAAGAGACCACTCCTACAGGAGGATATAACCATCCTATATCTATACACCAAATGGTGAAGCACCAAACTTCATCAAACAAACACCACTGATTCTAAAAACATACATAAATCTAAACACATTTATTGTTAGAGATTTTAACACATTGCCTCTAGATAGATCAAAACACCAAAAACTCAACAAAGAAAACTCAGAACTAAACAACTGCATAGATCAACTAGACTTAACTGTTATCTACAGAATATTCCACCCAATAACACCAGACTATACATTCTTCTTGGCAGCACATGGACCGTTCTCCAAAACAGAATTACATTTTAGGGCACAAAGCAAATCTGTAAAAATTCAGAAATATTGAAATCATTCCCTGCATTCTCTCAGACCACAATAGAATAAAATTAGAGCGCAACACTAAAAGCCACCATAGAAAATCCTGCAACTCGCAGAGACTGAACAACACATTGTTAAACTACCAGTAGGTCATTGAAGAAATCAGAATGGAAATTCAAATGTTTATGGTATTTAACCAAAACAAGCACATAAAATACCAGCTTCTTGGAGTTGCAGCAAAGGCAATACTGAGTGCCTACATCAACAAATTGGAGAAATCTCAATCCAACAATTTAATGATGAACCTGAAGCTCCTTGAAAAAGAGCAACAAGCCAAACCCCAACCAAATACATGGAAGCAAATAATTAAAATTAAATGAGTTAGAGTCCAAAAAAAAAAAAAGTAGAGAGAATCAACAAAACAAAGAGTTGGTTCTTTGAAAAAATTAACATAATTGACAGACCCTTAGCAAATCTTACCAAAAAATGAAGAGAACACACCTGAATAAAATCAGAGATGAGAATGGCAACATTATGACAGAAACAACCAAGATTCAGAATATAATAAGAGATTGTTTCACAAACCTATATCCTAACAAATTTGAGAATCTGGAAGAAATGGATGAATTTCTAGCAAATATTGATATGCCCAAACTAAACCAAGAAGATTTAAACCAACTAAACAGGCCCATATCAATAATGAAATAGAAACAAACAGCAATAAGAGATCTCCCATTCATAAAAAAGACCAGGCCCGCTTGGATTCACAGTGAAATTCTATAAGGCCTTCAAAGCAGAACTCACTCCCATACTCCTCAAGCTCATCAATGAAATTGAAAGGGAAAGTTCACTACCAAATTCATTCTATGAAGCCAACATAAACCTTATACCAAAACCAAACAAGGACTCATCAAAGAAAGGGAACTATAGACCCATTTCTTTGATGAACATTGATACCAAACCCCTCAACAAAATTCTGGCCAATCGACTCCAACAAGTATTCAAAAAAATTATACACTATGATCAAACTGGATTCATTCCATGGATGGATGCAAAACTGGTTTAATATATGCAAGTCAATTAAAGTTTATTTTGAGACTGGTTTGCATTAATGTGCTTTACCCTCCCAGAGTGGCTGGGCTAATAGGACAATTTCTTAGCCCCCACTAACACTAGGATATTATTATACAAAACAAAACAAAAAACCCATTATCCTACTATCCTACTGGAGAAACAGGATTTGCTCATTTGTTGTTGTTGTTGTTGTTTTGCTTACTGAATTATACTTGCCTCTGAAGAGCAATAGTTTTTCTTTTTCTTTTCTCATATATTTGTTGACTACATTTCTTCTGTTAAAAATGCCTGTTGGGCACTCACATCTGCAATCCTAACTATTCTGGAGCCTGAGATATAAGGATCAAGGTTCAAAGACACCCTAGGTAGAAAAGTCAGTGAGACTCTTACCTCCAATTAACTACTCAAAAGCCAGAAGTGGAGCTGTGGCTCAAGTGGTAGTGTGCTAGCCCTGAGCAAGAAAGCTAAGGAACAGTGCTGAGGACCTGAGTTCAAGCCCAAGGATTGGCATTTTAAAAAATCCTGCCTAAGTCCTATGCTACTTTTTTATAATAGCTATTTGCTTTTCTAATGGTTTATTTGAAAAACAAACAAACAAACAAAAAACCTCCCTGTAGAAAACTGTGTCAGAGCTTTATCTGTCACAGGCATGCGCATTTATATTGTTTAAAAGGGTTTACCAGGTTTGAGGACAGGAGCTTGCTTTAAACAAAGGCTCTTGGGCTAAGTAAGGCATGGAGCAGTCTTTCATGGTATCTCTGTGGATGAGACAGAGAAAGACGAAGTTCATAACTAAACGAACAACTCCCTTCAAGGTGCCCTGATCATTAGGAGTGAGTGGACTCATGGCTTCCTCTTATACACTAAGAGCATCTGGCCCCCTCATTTTGAATAAATTGGGAACATTCTGGTAAATGCATTCTATATGTAACTTTTATGACTAGGTAGCAAATAGATACTCCAGACATTTATGTAGTAGTAAAAGGATAAACTCTAAAATTTATCACAAGATAAAATCTAGTGGAAAGAAGGCAAAGAATCAAATTTATGCTAAAATGAATGAACAACAAACAAATTAAAAAAAACTAGACACAAACGACTAGACTGGAAAAAATGTAATTGCAACGTGTCAGATGAAAAATAATGTTTTAAAAATACTTTCAGTTTAAGCCCCAACGGCTCTGCAGTTTGCTATTATTGGAGCTTGGATTTGTAAAGCTAATGTAGTTTTCTGTCTAGATTCTAAAAGGTCTAAGGCAAAAACCTAGAGTGGTGATATTCCCATGTCATGTGGGGTTATGTTACCATTCAAATCTCATGACATAGGAGTACTACTGATGAATGGAAGCAAATGTAGGGGGCAAGCAACTAAGACAGTAATAGCACAGGAAATCACAAACAAGAAAACATCAGCTGGACACAATGGCTCCTGAGATTAACAGCATTACAGTTCAATGCCAGCCTGGGTCAAACAAAATCCATCTCATCAGGCAAACCCAGCATGATGCTGCATGCCTTTAATCCTAGCTACACAGGAGAAATATGTAGGAAAACTTTGGTCCAAGGCTAGCCTAGATGAAAAACTGTGAGACTCTATCTGAAAAAATAACCAAAGCAAAGGCATAGAGATATGTGACAAAAGTTTGTCTCCAAAAATAACAAGATCCTGTCTTCAGATCTCAATACCACACAAAAAATCAGAAGCTCATTTTCCTGATGCAAGATCCACCCAAATTTAATTTGATAGCATTTTTGTAGCACACCTTTCTTTCATCTACTCATTCTAAGTGTTTAACTTAGTGTTCATAGAAATATCTTGCCCTTTTTATACTCAAATTTCAAATATATTTTAGTAAATTAGGTAAGTGCACAAATTCACTTATCAATAGCCATTTGAGCAAACAGAATGGGCCCAGTACTATTATGGTTCAACTGGAGGTTGTAGAATTGTGAGGACACATCCCATCAGTTATGCTTTCCAGTGGCCTGTGTGGAAAGTGTGGAGCACTGGCTAGCACAGGGTGGAGGTTCTCAAAGGGTGGACTTTGCGGGGGCATGGTTTAAGCTCAGCACCTCATGCTCATTCAGTGGGTGCAGTTTGTACTAGACTGCTGGCATACCTCCAGCCTGACTTTTTGCTAATTATCATTGATATGGAGTCTCATGGATTTTTCTGTCTGGGTAAGTTTAAAACTTCAGTCTTCTGGAGTTCAGCTTCCTGAATATCTAGGACACCACTGTTAAACTGTTTTGGGTTGAGATCTTTAAATGATGCAGGAGAAGAGGGAAAAACGGTCAGACGGACACAGACAGAAAAACTGATTCAGTTTATTGGGGATGCAATTACAGATCTGCCCTTGGTGACTTTGAGACAGGGATAGTTAGATCACATTAAAATAAAGAGCAAATTAGAAACTGTAACTAAAGACAACAGCAAGAGTTGGAGAGTTGATGCAAGTCATTTGCAAGTAACTTGCAGGGGTGCCATAGAGGAGTAGTTCAACTTATTCTACACAGACACAGAATGAAGAACAGGAGCAAACACTTGCAAGGCATAGCTACAGGCCAGGGTGAAAGTAAGACATTTCTCAAGGATAGAGTGTGTTACTCAACCATCTACAGATATGGTAGTTCACATGCAAGTTCCTATCTCCTATACAGGTACTTTATTTTATGTACACATATCACATTTCATGTATAGGTACCATATCTCATGTACAAGTACTATATTTCTACAACTTAGGATCCAGTAAAGCCATGGATTCCCACTTCGCAATAAGCCTACAGACAATTCATTCAATGGAATGCAAGTTGGGATTTGGGAAACTGAGGCTACTAAGTTCCTTTTCAATTCTGATACTCCAAAACTGTCATCATTCTCAATAAAAGAGAGACTTCCCAATGACTTTTTCTGGTGTTAGAGATACATTTTTGCTAGATATTGAAATGGATATGTAATTTTTCTTTTCTTTGTAACTTCTTCTTTATGTTTACTGAATCCATTTCATTTTCTATGATAGATGAACATCAAAAGAATTTAAATACCCAATTCATCTGCATGACCTGAAGAAACAACATGGCTGACAAGGCATGGAGCATAACACAATGGTAGAGTGCTTCCCTGGTATGTACCACAAGAAAACAACAACAAAAACTAGTGACAGCTGAGCACTGTTTATCCCACAAAATAATAAACAGCTTATATATTGTGCTTTAAATGTTCAGTACTGCCTTAGTTTAAGTGCTAGTCTCTGCCTAGTGAAATCACAGGTATAATTAGTGTGTGTATGTGTGTGTGTGTGTGTGTGTGTGTGTGTGTGTGTGTGTGTGTGATTGTCCGGTGTTTGGTACTATTACTCTCATATCTTCACCACTAAAAAAAAGCAAACAACAATAATAACCAGTAGCCTAGGCACAATGCAAACAACATGGTGGGTTTTTTTTTTCTCACGTGGGCTTGCTGTGTAGTCTGCTGAAGGCATTTGGAAAATGCATCTGCACACCTGGAGGTATTACATAATCCATCTACTCTCACAAATGGCTGCAGCTTAGAGAAAGAGGTCTTGTCATCTTGCTATTTTATATAATCTGTTTTGCTGTTATGGTCTATAAATCATAACATGAACCATGGGGAAATATATCCCATAGCCACAGTTTTTCATCAGCAAACAACTAGCTTGCTTTTCCAATAAGATTTTTTATAAAGGAATGTTGATGAGCATGTGTGATGCTCCATGTGGCTTTCCAATGCTTAAGAGAAAATGAGGACGGCATGGTGGTTGGGTGGTGACACAGTGGCATAATAAGTGATCTCATTATTAGAAGTAATTAAAATAGGACTCTACCTTCAGTGGAAACAAAATATACCACTCTTTTTCTACTTAATTTCCACTCACTTATCTCCTAGCTGCATAAAACACATTTATTAAAAAAGAACACTCAAATGCCTTGCACTCAAACAGCTGGTGAAATTGTCCAACCCTATTTCATTCCATCCAATGCCATTTAACTCGGTGAGGTAAGAGTGACTGGGATAGACAATTGAGAGCTGCACAGTTCTCTTTTTTTCTCTTGTTGGTGTGGGGCTTGAACTCTGGGCCTGGACACTGTCCCTGTGATCTTCAGCTCAAGATTAATGCTCTACCACTTGAGCCACAGCACCACTTCCAGTTTTCCAGTGGTTAATTAGAGATAAGAGTCTCACAGACTTTCCTTGCTGGGCTGGCTTTGAACCATGATTCTCAGATCTCAGTCTCCTGAGTAGCTAGGATTACAGGCATGAGCCACCAATGCCCAGCAACTGCAAAGTTCTTTGCCAAATGTTAACACTCCACAGACAAGCATGAACAAACTTCCCGTGTCTTTTGGCTGTTCTCCATTACAATATTGCATATTCACATGAGATGCAAATTAAATTTGAGCAAGTAATTCAAGCTCAAGAATCATGCAATAAAATCAATGTAAAAATATAAAATACTATGTACTGGTGGATAACTTGTAGGATGCCTCTGAAAGTTTGACATTTGTTTTTCTGTTTTCTTGGTTTAAAATTGTTCTAGACTGATGCTACAACTTGTCTTTCTCTTATACTTCTACTGCACTAATCATTGCACTAAATTTTTGTTCATATTATCAAATGTGTGTTCTGCCATAGTTGCTACTGGTCATGCAAACAGATCCATGTGTTATTAATTATCCTAGCAACCCCTATGCCCTCATCTGCTGCTAGAGGAAGATAACCCCAGTGAAATTCAAAACCTAAGTGTCTCCCATATTTCCTTCTCTACTGTGCTCATCTACTGGAAACCTCCACATAACTCCTGGCCTGAATTTTTAAGTTCTCAGACACTCTGTGTGTGTGAGTGTATGTGGAGTCTGTCTGTCTACCTATATATGATGTGTGTATGTGTGTATGTGTGTGTGTATGCTTGGACTTGAACTCACATATTAGGTAAGTGCTTTCTCTTTTCATTTAATTATCAGAGTTTTTCATGTCTTTTCCCAGGCCAGCACCCAACTCTGATCATCCTCTTTCTATCTCCCAAGCAACTGGGATTACAGAAGTATGCTGCCATTCTCAATATTCCCTCTTAATTTTGCTTGTTATCCTGTAGATTAGCTTTTCTGGCTAGTTAATAGCAGGGCTCTTGTTCTGCCTTCACTCTTCTCCCAGCCTATTCTGGGCTTCTTCAAGAAAACCAGCATGTCTGTCAGGCAAGTTACTGCCACAACCATTTTCAATAATATAAGATGGATAACCAACAGCACATTGGTAAGTGAGATGAGTCTCAGGTTCACAACAGAAGAATAATAGTCCATCTTTGATCAAACCACTTACTATACTTGTGTGAAGTGTCTAAAATAGGGATGCCCAATGGCCAGCTCACAAATTATTTTCACTTAATGTGTTGTAAGAATTTTCTAGCATAGCTTGTCTGTATTAATTGGCCTGTCATCTCAAAGAACAAAATTATAACACCTAACTGGAAAATATAATGCACAAAATCTTTGGTAAGGGGGCAAGAGTTCCGAAAGATATTTGCATATGTTATGATAAATGTTTATGAAAATCAAGGGCTCGATTAGCTTTCTGGAGATCTTACTGTATTGTGATTTCATTAGTATAAATACAGTTAGTATAAATATTTATATACAAATACTTTCTTAGCATGTATTTAAAAATATGACCTTTGTGGATACTCTAGGTTTTGTCTCTTTTTCATTATGATAGAAATTGCTATTGGGGAAAATCAAAGTAATGATAGACTATGTGTGTGTGTGTGTGTGTGTGTGTGTGTGTGTGTGTGTGTGTGTGTGTCTGTGTCTGTGTCTGTGTGTCTGTGTGTGTGTGTGTCTGTGTATTTGTAATTTAACCCAGGACCTCACACATTCAAAGCTAGATAGCTATTCAGCCTAGCAAACTGTCTTTCTAACACTACCATAGAAAATGAAAACCTAGAATAGGCTTATTAATGAAGGTCTAGGGACTAGTATAATGAGGTATAAAATTATAATATGACACCTGAGTAGATCCTAGGCTACAATGTCAATACTTTTTGTTGGTATTATTCATGGTGAACAAAGTGAATAACAAGATTTTACATTGTCTTTGTAGGTATTCCAGGATCCCTTCCAACATAATTTTTCTCCCCTGATGTGTCTAGAAGCCCAAAGAGTAGAATTGAGAGGTCTCATACAACAACACACTTGCGCAATTCAGGACAGAGGCAATGCCAGGGACAACAGACAGTGGTGACTCAGGTAGTACAGACACATCACTGTCTATGCTTGAGACATCTCTTCAAAGTGCTCAGAGCTATGTTCCCTAAACTTGTGTTATTCACAGGGTAACACCGGTAAAAGACAATGGCTCTGTGGCTACAATTATGGCACCTGTCAGAATTTGTATAGCTAACTTCATGCTAGATTTTGCATTTAACAATGTAATAAAAATTTTAAAACATTTTACCAAGGACTAGAAACAATCCCTAGATTCTCTGGAAGGTTCTTCCCAACATTGTTAATGTTACTACACAGATGAAGAGCAGGAGGTAAGGCAGCTTGTCATTAATGCTAAAGTCTGAATGCCATCTAAGTCATATATTCCTTCTGTGAATGCACAGGGGAAAAAGTAAAAATAAGAAAGAGAGGCAGTAAATCAGGGAACAAGGATAAATACATGTAACCCTAGCACTCAGGAAGAAGGTAGGAGGACCTTGGATCTGAGATCAACCTCAGCTAGATAAGGAGACATTGCCTCCAAATAAACACTATTTTATTTGCTTTAAATAGAAAGGATATTATAAAATAACAAAACTTTTATATCTCCTCATTTTCAATACTTCACATGCACAGTTCTTACTACTGATGTTTGAAATATTGAGTAGTAGAGTTACTACTGATTTGGTCCCAAACAATCAAGTCATTTTTGGAGCCACCCAAGGTCTTCAGTGACCACTGTTTTCTTCAGTGTTGCTGGGTGACAGCACTGTGCAGTGCAGTGCCTTACTACGTGTGAGGGCCTGAGTTGGTTCTCCTGGTAAGGCACTAAACAGTTCAAAACCTCACTAAACAATACAAAGTTCTCTAACTTAACTCAAGTATGCCAGAACATAGGGGACAATAGAGCCAAGGACATCTTAGAGCCTCTACTGAATATTTTTTTTTGGAGGGAGGGGTGATATGAGAGTTTGAAGTCAGTGCTGCCACATGCCTCCAGCTCTGTTTTTTCACTTATTATTTTAAAGGGTCTTATTTCCTTCCCAAGATCACTGTCTGGCTACTTTAACATTCCCATTGATGCTAGGATTGAAAATGTTCACTACCAAGTACAGTTTTCCTTGGCAGAGACACAATCTTGTGAACTGTTCTGCCTGGGCTGGCCTGGAACTAACGTGTTTGAATCTCAGCCTCTCATATAGCTTGGGATGGGAAATGTATGCGACTGCACCCAGCTATATTAGTTAGAGAAGTCTCTCTTTAAGTCTTTAACCCACTTATTGAGGGGGCAGTTGTTTCTTTCAGAATTTGTTTTGGGGAAACTTATGTTTTTGAGTTCTAAGTATATTTTGGATATGAGGCTTTTGTTGTGTGGCCAGTAAAGATGTTCTCCCAGTCTGAGGGCTTTCTATTATCTTGTTAGCTGTATCATTTGCTGTGCAAAAAGCTCTGCAGTTTGATGTAATCCCATTTGTCCAACCTTTCTTTGATTTGCTATATTTCTAGGTCTTTATTAAGATAATAAAATTTCAACCCATGCCAAGGAGCCCTAGTGTTTCTTTTATTCCTTTCTGCAATGTCTTCAGGGTATCTGCTTTTACATCCAGGTCTTTGATCCATTTGGAATTGATTCTGGTGCAGGATGATATATAAGTGTCTAGCTTTACTGTTTTATAGGTGTTTAACCAATTTTGCCAGCACATTTGTTGAAGGGGCTCTCTTTCTTCCATCCTATTTTTTTTTTGTCTCCCTTATCAAAGATTAGGTGGCCATAGGTCTGTGGGTTAATTTCTGGGTCTTCAATTCTATTCCATTGGTCCTTAGGCCTTTTCTTGTGCCAGTACCAAGATGTTTTTATTACTATAGCTTTGTAATAGAGACACCTATGGTTTTACCCCTGATGTCACTGTAACTGACTTTGGTATACTGGATATTGTATGCACATTTATTGGAACTCAGGTAGGGGAACACCAAAATGGAGATGCAAAGAGTAAAAAAAGAACCAATGCAACAGCAATACTTACAAGACAATATGCTGTAAAACAATTGTACAACTCGAGGGAAGGTGGGATGGAACTGGGGAGAGGGGAAGGTGGGTGAAAAACAAAGGAAGAGGTAAAAAGTTTAATAAGAAATGTACTCATTGCCTTATGTATGTAACTGTAAACCCTCTGTACATTACTTTGAAAATAATTTTTTTTTTTACAAAATAATGAGATCTTCTGGCTTTTCTGCTCTGCTGGCCTCAAACTTTGATCTTCCTGTTTCAGCCTTCAAAATAGCTAGACTTAGGTGCTTGGAATGTTTCTGTGGATAGCTGTCTTTATTAGAATTGAGTTAAACAATACTCATAGGTAGATTAGTTTGTGTGTTCCTGGGATAAACATTCTCTATTATTTATTTAGATCTAGCTACTTTTCTATTCAAAAGATAGATTGATATACTTTCCTCTTTACACAAACTAAAGATAGGATACTAGTCATATGAATGGCTTTGATAAAAGCCATGAACTTTGATAAAAGATATTGTTTATCTGTTTCCCAACCCTTTCCCCCTTATTTCATTTGTGTATCTCCAAGGCCTGTTACAAGCATTGTAGCAATTTAGCTAATGAAGAGATGGTTTTGGATTTGATGATGATAGCAGAGGTCATTTTCACAATTAGTAAAGCCTGTAAACCTTGTCAAAGAAGAACAAAGATAACAACACAAATAACATTTCAAGGCATGAAAGGACATAGGAAACTTTGAGAGATACACCTTAACTAGGTGTGATGGGGCACACCTGTAATCTCAACAATGGAGAGTTTGAGACAAAAAGATGATAGAGAATTTAAGGCTAGCCTGGGTTACATAAACTCCATTTCAAAAAGTAAAATAAATATGTGAATAAATAATTAAATGAGTAAATGATGGATTGATGGATAGATAAGAAAATCATAGACAAGAAGCCAAGATGAGTGTATTATACCAGTCTGAGGGATCCTTATCCCACCTGTGGTGGGCTTAATCGAAAGAATAAGAGCAATCTATAAGTCCAGGTTCTAGCACTTAAGGGCTGTGGGACATGAGTGACCCTCCTCAATGTGGGAAGTGACCTTGCCTCTGTTTTCACAGTTGTACATCTGAGGAGGTGAAATGACACCTGTTTGGTTAGCTCCAAAAATTTTAATGAAGGGCTTTTGGATACTGTAAACAGTATGCATCTCTTAACTACTTCTTCAAATTACCCTCAAACATACTGACAGATGTTTATTGGTTAAGCTAATAATGATATTGGGGGAAAAAACTAGCTATACACATATATTTGACTCTAGAGTGAAAGAAAAGAAGATGCTATTCTTATGACTTAGGTTACAAAGATGACATTTTGAAGCCTGGAAATAAGCTCCCTAAAATAGGCCCAAATTGGAAAGGCACTCAAGTTAGAGAGCAAGATGTCATTGGGTGGTAGGATTTTCAACCAGTTGGGGAAATGGCCAGGAGCAGCAGGATGCACAAAATTTGGATAAGTGATCCTTAGAATTTTATATAACACCTAGATATATTTTCCAATGTTCTTATATGTAAAACTGGTAGATGAATTAATACAGTAACAGCTGCCTTATTAAAATAATTTAACTAAAGTATGGGGCAGAGCCTGGTACATGGAAAGCACTCAGAGAGCATAAGTCATTAACTCACTTTTAGTCTCAAATACTTAATTACTCATATTTTCTCTCTGTGTCTTGTAGTGGACATGGTCTATTTTTCAACTTTACTTAATTTACAAGGGCAGCTACAGGAATGCATAAAACGTTTCTGTAAACCCTAGCTTCCCTCTTTTTTCCTATCAAATTATAATGAAATTACTCATTCTTTATCTTATGTTGAAATTATTCTGTTCAACCTAAAATAATGTGATAGAGAATTTAGTATACAAATACTTAGGGTGCCTGACATAGCTGCTGACCTCAGAATCAATGCTACTTTAGAAGAATATTCTATTCTAAAGGGCAGACTCAGAGATTTATTCATGTACTTATTTCATTTCTTCAGGGTAACATTAAAGCAAAATATTCAATCAGAAAATGTCATTCTCATTTTCCTGGACAGAAAAGGATTAATGCCTTTTACAGGTTTTCTGAAAGTCATTACTATACTGTGTGTGTGTGTGTGTGTGTGTGTGTGTGTGTGTGTGTGTTTGTGTGTGAAGGACAGGCAGAGAAGGGAGACAGAGAGAGGGAGAGAAAGAAATACTCAATGTCTTTTTCCTCAGAACATCTAGTGTTAGCCTTACATTACAGAGATTTTTGCCCTGTTCATCTTATTTATATTTACTGAGAATTGCCGAAATACATAGATGTGTTTTGGGCTCTTTGTTTCTTACTGGCTCCTGGACAAGTCTTGCAGGTATTGCAACAGTACAATTTTAGGAGTTGGGAAGTCTGTCAGGCTTGGGCTGGAGGTGGAGAAGAAGTAAATCTTTTACTTCTCTTTTCCTTCTTCTGCAAATTATGTTCCTATTCTTAGTTACACAACAGAAACTTCCATTCCAATCTCAGGAATAATATTCTGTCAACATTATTAATTCAAAGCAATTCCTAAACAGCACACCAACTCTTTTCAATGTCTATGGCTACTACTTGCAGGAAATTCTTGAGGTATTATTTTAGCATTGTCTTTATCACTCCATGGTTACTTATGAGGCATAATTTAAAAATTCTATGTAGGACATTTCTATGTAGGAATTTCTTAGGGTAGAGGTCCCAATAGAGCAAATCAAAGTTCATTGAAGCCTCTAGTGTGATTAATTCCTGGAGTCTCTCATTCTCCATCTCTTTAGCTCATGAAGTAACGTTGAATGTTCAAAGTACATATTACTGCTTAAAGTCTTTTAAATACTCCATTCACAGTCATAATTCGAATGTAGAATGTGTTAGTAAGTGCTATATGAGGATTCTTGAAGAAAACTGAAAACAAAAATCATTGTCTTTTGTTGAATCCAGTTTGCTTATATTTCAACACACATAGGTTCACTTAACTGACCATCACAGCAAAAAGCCACAACACACACATACACACAGCAGCAGCATGGAGGTAACCACACAACTCAACAGACAATGCAGACAAACTTGAGTATAAACCAAGATTTTTCTACCTCTTTTCATAACAGGTTAGTGCTGGCCCTCAGTGTTGGTGTACAGTTTTTATGGCATGGGAAAATAGGGATGTTTCTGCCCTATAAAAATAAATGTGTTGAAAGCTTTAGTTTGAGCTTCCACAATGTCATAAAGTTCCAAAGGCACTGGCACAATACAAAACTCAAGAAATAAATAAAATAAAAAGAATCCCACAAACAAATATATATCACCAAAACACATGGCAAGGTGCTAAGAAAAATACTGGTAGAAGAATGACTTTTCCTAAATGAATTATGCAACAGTTTCCAACATCTTTGTAGAAAATAATAAATAACAAACATGCTAGTGCATGCCTTTGGTGCAGCATTAGCTTGCCACCAAGTACCATTCAAAATATCATTGGCATTTATCTGTTGTTAGATCATTTTCTCCCTGAAAAAGTAGAAAGCGTCAAACCTTCATTGTTCTTCATATTTTAAGCCTAAGGAAGAATTCAGGGTACAAACATAGAAATGGATGCATTATCATCAGTAAAGAAAAGGATACATGGAGTACAAATATAAAGAACATCAGATTCATTTATTCTATTTATATACTTCTTTCCAAACCTCAGTTGAATGCATTTTGTTGTTGACATACAACAACTTTCTCTGCTCTGCAAAGGCTGGGGAAGAAAGATAAGTAGGAAGCTTGAAGTTCCAGATTTGAATAGAGACAATACTTTTATATCAAAGAAAACAAGACTGAATGGAGGGATAGAACAGAGATATTGCAGTAATTTCACTGGACTTAATGATTTGTAATAGCTCAAAAAATAGAACTTACCACATTCTGTGAAAATTTCTCAAAAGATGTTCTGCGATCCATTGAATTTCCAGACTTATATGTGTGGGATGGTGTAGAATGAGAGTAATTAAGGGAAAATAGGGGTGTGGGGGAAGCAAAAAAAAAAAAAAAAAAGAAAGAAAGAAAGAAAGAAAAGAAAGAGCAGAAAAGACAGGATGATAAAATGATGCAATACTAAATCCATGCTTAAATCACAGAGCCCATAGGGGCAGGAGAACCTTCGAGGAAGGCTGCATTCACTATTTTTTTTGTTGTTGTTTCTTTTAACACTGAAAGCCCTTTTTGGGCAAACAAAAATGGTGTAATTACCAGAAAAATCAAATTAAGCAGAAATGAGGTAGCTATGTGAAGCTTTTATGTGAAAAGCCACAGCACCTAAACATTGAAAACTTTAGAGGCATAACTTCAGAATGCCTGCTTAATTTTCTGTTTGGGCAAAATTTCTATTGATAAAATCATTGCTTGTATGTAGGGCTGAGCGAGCAATGTAATAGATATTTCAGAACAAATGGAAATTCTGTCCAACACTATCCAATATCAAAGCTCTTGGTTGTAGTTATTGAACATTTGTAATTTGGCGAGAATTTTATGGCATTTCAATGAATTAAAGTTTAAATTTAAGAAGTGCCATGTGGCTGGTGGCTGCCATAGCGGACAGTGAAATCACAGATACTTGAGTATCTATTTCCAGTGGCAAAGACACTGGGCTTAAAAATATTTCATTAGCCTAAATGTATGAATTATATAAAGCTAGAGTTTGGTTTTAGATGTTCAGGGAGTTGTGACTCACTTTAACATTGAAAAATAATGAATGATATTTATCACATAAAGAGTATGTGCAATAAGGTTTTGATTATAAATATTAGTTAAATAATAAAGACTACTACAACTCTCTCAAAATGTGATTAGGTACCATTTGAGGTATATAAAATTCAGCAAAAGAATACAAAGTAATACAGAATAAAAGTCAAATAAAAGTGTCCAGAGGTAAATGATTCTATATTTGAGACAACTTTCATTATAAATGTGAGTCTCTTATTAGTTATGAACATATATTATTACCACTGTGTAAATAAGACTTTTCAAGTGTTTGATATTGTTCTTTTGTTTATTGTAATTTTCTATTGCCTTCAGAATTCCTTGAAGGGGAGGTTCCCATGAAACATGAAAACAGTGTCTCATAAGCTTTGTAAAGCATGAATACTTTCAGAAACAAAAAACAATACATAAGCAATCAAAACAAAACAAAACAAAACAAAAAACAACTTAAATGTCTCTTACAAAATGGAAGACTTGGGAGAGGATCTTGACGTATGCACACTCACCATTTGCATTTTTTCAATACCTTGAACCAAGAAGTGGTAATTACTCCGAGTCTAAAAACGGGGTCAAAAAAAGTCACAAAGAACAAATACCTTTTTCTTTGCCTGTAGGAGCTCCTGATAGGCACTCGATCTTATAAAACGTGGATAGGAGTCACTTTTCATCAGCTTGTAAATATGCTCCTAGAAAGAAATGTTTGAAGGGCACCTTTATTATTTCTCAGAAAAAATAAAATACTTTAATAAGAACTCCACATTCAGTTAAAGAACAAATCTAGTAGCAACGAAAATATTATGATAATACTAATGAGACTATTCTATGTTACAGAATATTTACATCTTCCAATGCCTATTTCATTCATAGATCACTACTTAAATTGGTTTGGAAGCTACTGAGGAGGAAAATCTCATCCAGCCATACTTTTAATGAAATTTGATGAATGGGATGGCATAAAATAATTTAAGTCAATTTCAAACAGATTTATATAGAATACTTGAGAGTATAAAAAAACCTGCTAGTTCTGTTATTCTGAAAGTGGGTGACATGGTGTCCAGAGTACCACCCATCCTGGACAGGCTGCCTAGAGGGTGCAGGTAACTCAGGAGACTCCTATCCTTAGGATAAATGACATGGACATTTATCATCCATACAATACTTGGGGTCAGAGAACGAGTCTGAAAACAAATGTTATGATACATCATTACTAAATCTCCAAATCGAGAGTTTTTTCCTCCATAGGGTGACACAGTAGGTAGACATAAAATATACAGGTTTAGGCTAGTCACAGCAGAGGATCCCAAGAGCCAATAACTATACCCTTATGAACACATAAAATGATACTAAGTGAAATGAACTCCATGTTATAGAAACAATTGTTATTACTTTCAACATGTGATGTGAAACTGTAGCTTCTATTGTTGGTGACCCTCTTGTATCCCCTTCCTGTGGTTGTACCTGCACTATCTCTGTATCTTATCTGAGTACATTGGAAACTGTGTATACTGGTATTAGAACTAGGAAACTGAAAGGGAATACCAAAATCGAGAGGCACAGGGTAAAAAGACAAACGACTACAAAAGCAATACTTGCAAAACTGTTTTGTGTAAGTGAACTGAACACCTCCGTGGGGGGGGGGGGAGGGAATTGGGGAGGAGGGAGGGAGGTATGAGGGACAAGGTAACAAACTGTACAAGAAATGTATCCAATGCCTAATGTATGAAACTGTAACCTCTCTGTACATCAGTTTGACAATAAAAAATTTTTTAAAAAGAGAGAAAAAAATAATATCCAGTCCTAATGTGTCTCCCATGTTTTATCCCTAAACTATGCAGCTTTTCATTCACACTCATCTATCTATCTATCTATCTATCTATCTATCTATCTATCTATCTATCTATCTATCTATTATTTATCTACATAGAATACAAATATCTATATAACTATGCATATGTATGTATATGTATATATCTGTATACATAATCTATATACATCAATCCTGAGGCTTGAACTCAGGGACTGGGCTCTGTTCCTAAGCTTTTCTGTCCAAGGCTATCACTCTACCATTTGATACAGCTCCATTTCTGGCTTTTTTTTTTCTTTATTTTCAAAGTGAAGTACAGAGAGGTTACAGTTTCATATGTATGGCAAGTACATTCCTTATCCAAGTTGTTATCTCCTCACTCATTTTCCCCCTCCCCACTTCCCTTGCCCCTATGAGTTGTACAGTTGGTTTACACCAATTGGTTTTATATATATTGCTATTGCAATGGTTTGTCTTTTTATCCTTTGTCTCTTGATTTTGGTATTCCCTTTCCCTTCCCTAGTTCCAATACATGTATATACAGTATCCAGGGTACTAAGATCAGTTGCAGTGATAGCAGGGATAAAACCATGGTAAGGGAAAACAAGAGGAAAAGAAAAAAAGGTTATGATTTCACATGTTGAAAATAACTACAACAATGATATACCACTTGTTTCCATAGCATAGAGTTCATTTCACTTAGCATCATCTTATGTGTTCATATGGGCATAGCTACTAGGCTATTGTGCTCTCTGCTATGACATGTACTATTTATTCCCTATGAGGGAAACCATGGGCTAAAGACCTAAACAGAGACTTCTCTTAAGAGGAAATGAGAATGGCCAAGAGATACATGAAGAAGTGCTCTACACATCACTGGCCATAAAAGAAATGCAAATCAAAACAACACTCATTGAGATTCCACCTCACCCCAGTAAGAATGTCCATTATCAGGAAAAGCAATAATAACAAATGCTGGAGTGGATGTGGCCACAAAGGGAACTGTATTACATTGTTGGTGGGAATGTAAACTTGTTCACCCACTCTGGAAAACAGTATGGAGGTCTCTCAGAAGGCTAAACATAGAGCTCCCCTATGACCCAGCAGCCCCACTTCTGGGCTTCTACCCCAAAGATTACAAGCAAGACCACACTAAAGCCACCAGCACGACTATGCTCATCTCAGCACAATTTGTCATTGCTGAAATATGGAACCAACCCAGATGCCCCTCAGCTGATGAGTGGATCAAGAAAATGTGGTACATATACACAATGGAATCCTATACCTCTATCAGAAAGAATGACACTGCCCCATTGGTAAAGAAATGGAAGGACTTGGAAAAAATCATAAGTGAAGTGAGCCAGACCCAAAGAAACGTTTACGGCTTATTAAATGTTAATTGGAGTTAAGAGTCTCACAGACTTTTCTATCCAGGCTGACTTCCAAGCACAATCCTCAGACCTCAATCTCCTAAGTAACTAGGATTACAGGCAAGAGCCCACTGGCACCACCTAGCTGTTTCTTTTTCTTCTTTTTTTTTTAACTGTATTTTTAAAATTATCCTTAAATAGTTGTTCAAAGGAGTTGCCATTTCAACAAAGCAGTTCATGAATACAATGCACATTGATCAGTGTCACCCCTTTCAACATTCTCACCACTTTCTAATGCAACCCTTCCCTTAATTTTGTAGTATATAGAACAAATTGTTGACTTTTTATTTTTTTAATCAAACCCAGTGCTTAGGTAAGTGCTCTATCACAAAGTTACAACCAAGTCTGTATTCTGTTTTAATGATCAGTGTCGCTAGACAAAGAATTCAAACAAGTAAACAATGTATTATCAGAGACTGTCTTGATTTAGTCCCAGTGATTCTCCTCAGTCCTTCTGGTCCAGTGAAATACCAGTTGAATATAGGAATTCGAACTATTTTACAATAGGTTGGGTTTCCCAGTCTCTTCGTGTTCGAAAAAAATATGTAATTTAAGAAATGACTGTTCATCTTACACACTCCAGTAATAATCTATTGAATCCATTTAATGATATTGAATAAACTCCAAGAATGAATTCAGGGTTGAGCTGTAAGAATAGGATAAGCAACATTTATAAACATTTTCTAGTTATTACAAATGAGGGAATCCAGGAAATCTGTTTCTTTGGGTCTGACTTGCTTCACAAAGCATATTTTTGTCCAAGTCTTTCCATTTCTTTATGAATGGGGCAATGTCATTCTTTATGATGGAAACATAGAATTCCATTGTCTATATATACCACATTTTCTTGATCCATTCATCCACTGAGGGGCATCTGGTTTGATTCCCTATCTTAGCTATGGTAAACAATTCTACAGTGAACATGGTTATGCAGGTGACATTAGTGTGGGCTGGTTTGTGGTCAGTTGGATAAATGCCCAGGATTGGGATTGCTGGGTCATAAGGATGTTCTATGTTTAGTCTTTTGAAGAACCTCCATACTGCTTTCCAGAGTGGTTGAACAAGTTTACATTCCCACTAACACTGCAGTGGTGTTACATTTTGGCCAAATCCCAGCCAGCATCTGTTGTTATTAAATTTCTTGATAATGGCCATTCTAACTGGGGTGAGGTAGAATCCAAATGTTGTTTTTATTTTCCTTTTTTTTAATGGTCAGAGATGTTGAACATTTCTTCATGTGTCTAATGGCCATTCTTATTACTTCTTCAGAGAAGTGTCTCTTTAAGTCTTTAGCCCACATATTAATTGGGTTGTTGTTTCTTTGAGGATTTGTTTTGGGCTGTTTAATTTTCCAGTATACAATAAGAGACAAATATAATTACTATTGGACACAGTTAATTAAATAGCACTCTAAGCATTTGACACTGAGAACAAAGGAGGATATTTTTAGGTGAAGATCACCATGGCCCAATATCTACGTGCATATGACCATATAAAATGATGCTTATCAATATGAACTTCTAGAAATTGAAACAAGAGGCAATTTTATTGTAGTGTTTGAAGTTGTTCCTTTTTAAAATTCTTTGGTTTATTTCCTATTGTCACTGTTTTTTTAAATTTCTATACCCTTGTATATAAGTATATGTTTGTATATAAGTTTATCTGACTTAGGGAATTGAAGGGAAATCACAGAAACGATGGGACAAAGGGTGAGCCAGTTCAACAGTGATACTCATTAGATACTATGTTGGAAACTTTACAACTTGGGGAGAAGGGGCTTGGGTGAAGAAAATGGGAGAAAATGAGGGAGGTGGTAACACTGTTAAAAATAATGTACTCGTTACATAACTTATGTAATTGTAATCCCACTTTACATCATTTTTACAATAAAATTTTAATTTGAAAAGGTATAATAAGATAAATTTGAGAATACATCAAAATGCACTTTAAAGTTGGAACAGTATTTGGTTTTGGAGTTGAACATATTAGTATTTGTATCCTCTCTTGCTTAAGATCTACCAATTGCATGAAATATAAATTCAAATCCATCTATTTAATTCTGATTTATTAAATTGCATGTATTTTTGTGCCACTTCTGGGACTAGAGCTGCTCAAGTTTGGTGCTCTACCACTGAGTCACACCTCCAACTTGAGCTTTTTGCTGCTTTCCTGGACATAAATGTCTCATGGAATTTCCTGTTAAGGCTTGCTTCAAACCAATATCCTCAAATCTCATCCTCCTGCTTAGGTGGATTATAGCTGTGAGCCTCCAGCTCTCAGCAAAATAGCATTTTTGTGAAGAAGAAGAAATATGAAGCTGAGTTTGAGTATGCACAGTGGTTGAACAGACTTGTATATATGACAGAGACTCTTCAAGTGGTTGGCCTATGATAGCTTGTTTAATCCTTGCAAAACACCAAATGGCTAGTAACCATTGCTATCTTTAGTTTAGATTAAGAACTATATGATATGCAGAAAAATGCAAGCTCAGTTCAGGTCCCAGGCTATTCAACTCCAGATCCCTCATTTTTAACCATTTCTTTGCACTTGGCTCAAAGACAAAATGGCAAGGATTTGTACTAGTGTATCGATGAAGATAGAGTAAAAAAAAAAAAAAAACTATAAGAAATTGAAGATAATTGTCTGAGTTTAATTGAAAGCCAAAGAAAGTCTAAAAGCCAGTGATAGTATTTTCTATTGAAAAATACACATTTTCATTCCATGGGAGACATTATTAAGAAAGAATATTTTTCAGTGACATAAGAAAATGTTCACTTTAAAAATTCAAGAAGGACATTCTGAATGTTTTCTGAAATTTGCAGACTCTAAAACTATGGTAGCATTTGATCTGGCATTCAAAGAAAAATACTCTGGTGGTGACTTGAGCAACAGACTCAAGTTTTCATTCAGCACTGCCTCTGTAAATGTAATTACTTCTACATAGGAGGCCAAGGCTGGGCCACAGGGAGTGAATGCCTGCTTAAGCTGGTAAAATCTTTGTTAACTTTTCAACAAGCCAAGAAGAAAGGCATTTTCTACCAAGTGTAGAAGTAAGAAAGAACATTTGTGTATCTCATGCTTGACCATGAGTTTTGTTTTTTAGTCCTGCTGTTATTTAAAACAAAGTACTTTTAGAGTTACTTCTCTAAAAGAAATTCAATGAACTATGAAGAATGAAAGTCTCAGCTGGATACTGGTGGCTCATGCCTGTAATCCTAGATATGCAGGGAACTGAGATCTGAGGATTCTTGTCTGAAGCAAGTCAGGTAAGAAAGTTCACAAGACTATTATCTCCAATTAACTATCATAAAAGCCAGAAGAGGAGCTGTGGCTCATATGATAAAGTGATAGCCTTGAGCATAAAAGTTCAGGGAGAGGACACAGGCCCTGAGTACAAACCCCAGGACAGTAAAACACAAAAATAAAAAGCTACTCTGACTATATCATAAGGAAGTAATACTTTCTCATTGAATGTTTATTTTTCATCTTTAATGTCAATGTTTTTCTAGTGATTGCAGAAATTCTAATTTTTTTCTAAGAAGGCAATTAAGGTTCAGTTTGAGAAAAAAAAACACTAAAAATTTGTCTTGGGAAATCAAAATTCATTTCTACTTTTTTCATTCTGAAGAAAAAAATTCACTTGAAATATTATGTCTGAAAACATTTATTTCATTTATCCAGTAGAGATAAAGCTCATTTGAGTCAGACAGGACTTCAAGCTAATTTAATCCTGACAATTTAATACCAATGAATGCCAGGATGATAGAATCTCCAAGATTAGAGATACACATAATTGTGTTTCTAAGGTGAGGACATCACTAATGTGCGCTCACATAATTGCATGTCAAGCAGAGAAAAATATAAAGCACCAAAAGTTTTCACATATTTCTAATAGGCATTTTCTTAAAATTTACATGCAAAAACATTCAATTTGTAAACGATTCCAAGAAAAACAAAGGAGGAGGTAACAAGTTTGATAAGAAATGTACTCATTGCCTTATGTATGTAATTGCAAACCCTCTGTACATTACTTCTACAATAAAAAAATAATAATTAAATAAAAGATTCCCAGGCTTCATAAGATTAATTTTGAAGGATATTTTCTTATTTTCTAGTTCACAAGATTAACTTTGAAGGATATTTTCTTATTTTCTAGTTGCCTGAAGTAACTGTAAATAGCTGCCAGTGATAATGAAACTAAAGGTAAAACTTCACAGCAGTCCACATCTCAGGAGCACAAATTGGGATGAGGCCCATCCATGCACTTACCTGAGCATCTTCAAATGTGTACCGTCCCGGTTCCTTCACATTCTGTGTTGTCTTGTCATAACTTTTAGAATCCAAGTTAATGGCACTGGGAGCTCCAGGAGCCAGAAATTCCTGCCATATTTCCTGAACTCGAGAGGGCACTTCTCGAATAGGCCTTTTCTTGAGATCCTCCACTGCTAGCCAGAATCTACATAAAAGCCAAAGGTTTCTAATGTGAAAATTCCTGTAATGTGAGTCATTTGCAATACATTACAGTACACAACAGCTTGTTCAGATTCTCTGAGAGCTATATTAGCTACTTTCCTCATTAGTAGTGTTCAAAGGCAAAAAAAAATTCTTGGGAAGGAAATATTGTAAAACACCATTTTAATTGGATGTTATTAAATGCAGTTCTGCCAGAGTCCTGAACTTAGAGGATCCTAATTTTATTGAAACCAAATAGCACTGCCAGAAGGGAAGAGGAGCACTGGGCATGTGAGCACTTGCCTGTTGTCCCAGACCTTTAGAGGCTGAGGCAGCAGGATTTTGAGTTCAAGTCCAGGCCAGGCTATGTAGTAAGACTCTTACCACCACAACAAAATCAAGAACAAGAAAAGAAGTTGGGATGGAATGAATGGCATGGGAATAGAGATTCTAATGGAGAAGATAAAGTAATGTCCCATTTTTTACTCCTTGGGTCTTTAATTCATTGGGTTATGGAGAAAGAAGCAAATAACCTATGAGTCTGCAGAAGCAGAAACTCTACCTGGTAAGAGAGTTATCTCAGTGCTTTCCTAGAACTAAAAGAGTCTTGAATTCAGAATCAGAAAATGTTTTTGTTGGAAAATATCAGGGCAATGAATGATTTCAAGTATGAATACTTTTAAGTATTGGGAGCATGAGGGAGTAATAGAAACAGGAACTGTTCACCTGTTGTTGGTTAAACCTATATTTACAATGGTATCATACTAACTCAGAAGCTACAGAAAACACATACTTATTTAATTATTTTAAAAATATACTTAGACATAGATTATATGTGCTGAAAAAATACTGGAATGATGGTGGATCAGTAGTAGCAAACAGTATAGTATATAAAAGAACCACATTATCTCATGGATTTATTTTTTAAAATTTAGCTCTAGGTTACTTGCGTTTGTTAGATCGCTAGAAATAATGTTGTGAAGATAAATATTTCAAATATGATTCTTGGGGCTCGGAATGTGGCTTAGAGGTAGAGTGCTTCCTTAGAATGTACAAAGCCCTGGGTTCGATTCCTCAGCAACATAAACAGAAAAGGCCGGAAGTGGTGCCATGGCTCAAGAGGTAGAGTGCTACTCTTGAGCACAAAGAAGCCAGGGACAGTGCTCAGGCTCTGAGGCTTTGAGTCAAAGTGCCAGGACTGCCCCCCCATATATATATTCTTCATGAAACTCCCATGCAAAAATTTAAATGTACAAAACATTTACAGGCTTTATGAAATTATTTACTTTGGAGAGTTTTTTGTTCTTTTCTAGATTAATGGAAGTTACCTTAACTAAATTCAGTTACCTAAACACAGAATTTATAAATAGAAAAGGCAACCCTACATGGAAAAAGAACTGCTGTGTCTACTTATCCTTGGCAGGTGACAATAATGACTTCTGTAATTGTAGGTACGTGAGGATGGAGAGGATGACAGAGAGGTTAAAGAACAGAAGCTATTAAAGTGAACAGTAGTACTTTGGAATTGTACTTGGAATTGTATGGAAGGTAAGAAAGCACTTGATCCAGAGCCAGAATATCAAATTCTACTCAGTCTAGTGATTTTCCAGTTCCAATTGTATTTTTCTATAGCTATTTGTGATGTTGCACAATCCACTTTGGAAAAAGCCATCAACATAAAACTACCAATACTACTTTCAGAAGGAAAAAAAAAAAGACTCAAGACCACGCCTTCTAAAGCACTGACTCAGACTTTATGGACCCTAGCAGAAACATCAAGTGCAATCTAAGGCTGCATGAAGGTTTTAACTTATGCACATTCAAATCATTCCACCATGCTTTCAACACATTGACAGCCAGAAAGTCCTGGTTCTCAAAGAACTAACCGAGAGAAGATCCAGCATTTAAATGACTCCAAATGCCAAGAAGTTCAGTTCTCTAGGAAGCCTACACTACACAGTCTTGGAATTAAAGCAAGAAAGCACCTTAAATGTATTATCAGAAAAAGGAGTCCTTATGCAAGAACATCTGAAATGAAATGAGATTGGAAATAAGGATAAACTATCAAAGAGCTAAGAAGTTCGCATGAAAACTTACACTCATGAGTGTGTGAATGCATGCAACCTCCACACAAACTCAATAGTTTACAAAAAGGGAAAGTGAAGATGTAAAGATGAAGCAACTTATTCAAGGTTGCCCATTGTTAGTGCCTTGGGACACTGGTGGGAGATGACATGCTCATCATCAAACTGCCTCCATAGCAACAGAGTTACCTTCCTCATCCTCACTATCACTGCCACAGCTGGAATATCTTAGCAGAATGGAAAGGGCTCTAGTTAAAATGCCATTGTCTTTACTTAATTCTAATAAACATATGGAAACTTCTCAGTGACAATGATAATAAGGAATACATGGAAACTTCTCAATGAGTCCCAATTTCCTCCTATGTAAAATCTACTGATAACCCTGGCTCACTGGAGTTCCACTGGGTTAAAGATATGTAAAGGTTACTACAAGGTATCTGGCATACTCTTAGGAACTCAAGGATAATACACATGCTATTATTATATTTACTTAGTACTGGATGTATGCAAAGTGCTCTGTCTAAAAACAGAATGAGCAAAACCACATCACTGGAGAGCCACGGGACATTGAAGGAATAAGTACTTTGAGATAAACAGTGTCTCCTATTTCTTTTCCTGTCCTGATGTTTGAAGAAATGCTCACATGAGCACCCCACTCCCAGCAATAGTAGGTACTTCCAAGGCTGCTACTTCTTAGACACAATGCACTGAGAGTTATTCAAGTAGAATTCACAGCCCTACTGAATAACTGGACCATTTCGTCTTCCTAGGGTAAGATACAGATATGTAGGTGAAAGTGGATGGGGTGGACAGAACCTGAGTACTGTCACTTAGAGGGAGTCACTTAGTGGTGATCTGACCTCTCACACAAGGTAGCCACCTGTGTCAGATATTCCGCTTATCTATAAAAAGGCATTAAAATTTACAGTGCTTATTTGTTGTGATACATAGATTTGTGACAGTCTGAAATAATGAAGCCAATACTGCTATAAAGAGTCCACAGCTGTCAAACAGAAGTAGTATGAAGCATACTCTGCAGTGTATTTGCTATGGAAATTCTCTCTATAGTTATATTTTCTTATGATTTATCTATCTACATTTAATAAGGAAATGTGGTAAGCACAGAAAAGAAATAAATATATGTGTGTTTTTATACATATGTAAAATATCTATTTTTTTTGTCAATACTTGAACTCAGGGCCTTATACTTGGTAGGCATGTGCTCTTCCATTTCAGTCACCCTATCCCTTTTAAAGCTATTTTTTAGACAGGGTCTCATGTTTTTGTTCAGGCCAGCCTTAGACCATAATCCTACTACCTATACCTCCCACATAGCTGAGATTATGGGCATAAGCTCCCATGTCTGGCCCTCTGATATTTTCATACTCAGCAGGGACACTACTATAGCATGGAATTAACATAGCAACTAGTTCATCCAAACAAGAATTATTGGTGATTCAACTCATACAGGTAAATGGTACAAGCTACTCTATTTTCTCTAAAATTTTCTTTCTCTTTGTTTTCCCCTTGTTATTGTCTTCTGATGACCAGTTCTGGCAAGACATTTCTACTGTTATACCATTGCTAATCTCTCTCTCTGAGTGTATATGTACAGCTACCTAAATACCCATCACTTTGTATTGTGACTTGTTTTCTTGTCTATATACACCACTGGAGAGAAAAAGCATTTTTATTTAGTTAAGTGGGGTTCATTGCTCATTTATTTCCCCTTTGTGAAATGTAAGCTGTAAATATCTTTTCAAAATCTTGCACAATGAGAGGAAAATCCAGCTTCATTTCACCAACATGCCCAAAATGCATCTTTTATGTTTGCTTTATTTTTAATATATTTTTGCACTCAATTATTGATGGTATGACTTCAATGTAAAAATGCTAATTAATCCAATCAAAATTCTCAGCACTTTTAAGTCCTGTAAAAGCCTCACCAGAAATGGATCTCATAAACCTGAAAGAGAATAGAAAGCTGCATTCTCTAAATTCATGACAAGTAGAGTAAAAATTAAAGCATTCAGACTTTGCTTGTGGTCACCCTGCCTTATCCTTGAGACATTTGTCAGCCTTCTTTATATTTCTGAATGATTTGATACAGGTATCTGTTAAGCCTCCTGTAAAGAATGTGACTGTTTAGTTTCCATGGCTATTTATAATGTTTTTTGTCAGTCCTGGGGCTTGAACTCAGGGCCTGGCTGCTAATCCTGAGCTCTTTTGCTCAAGGCTAGCTCCCAACCACTTTGAGATACAATATCACTTCTGGTTGTCTGGTGGTTAATTGGAGACAGGAGTTTCACATAGGGCTGGCTTTGAACTGCGACCCTCAGATCTGAGCCTCTTGAAGTGTCTGGCAAAATTAATTAATTCCGAGACCTTTCTGTAAAGATCTTCACAGGACACAACAAACCAAGGAAAAGAGAAAACTGGGTATCAGATTCCAATAGGATAATGAATGAAAGACCTCAATGAACAATAGTTTCATTTATTGAAAAATTACCATTCACTTCTATGATCTTACATAGTTATTAAAATCCATAATGTTGCCCCACATATTATGATGTTATTTCCAAGTGTCCCTTTAAATGTTAGAAGATTTCAGAAGTCTATAAAGCTGGGGTGGTGAACTGATGGGTTATCTTTTCCTCTCTAATAGCTCAAGGCAGAACTGCTCTCAGAGGCTCTCCTGCTGTATTTAAATGTGAGAATAAATGAGTTTCCCCTTGAGTTTTGTATCAAGATCTTGAGTGTAGCTGTCCACTGTCAGTCTTCCTGGAGAAATGACATTTGAGGTTGGTTAATATTTATAATAGGTTATCATGTAATTTAACTACACAAGTTCTGTCATTTTCCACTTTGATAAACCGAGAGCTCTGTTTCTCAAGCATTTCTAAAGCACTATGTTTATATTGTTAAAAACTTGAATGATGAGTGGCTCACTCTTAGAAACCTAGCTCTTCAGGAGGCTGAGATCTGAGGATCAGGGTTTGAAGCCAATGTGGGTAGGCAAATATGATGCATAGTTCCAATTAATCAACAAATTTGGAAGAGCCATATAGTTCAATTTGTACAGCATCAGACTTGAAAGAAAAAGATAAGGGAGAATGCAGCCCTTGAGTTCAAGCCCCAGTACCAACCAAAAGAGGCAGCATAAAAAGCAATTATCACCAGGTGCCAGAGGCTCATGTCTGTAATCCTAGCTACTCAGGAAGTTGAGATCTGAGGATTAAGGCTCAAAACAGTGAGGACAGGAAAGTCCATGAGACTCGCTTCTTCAATTAACAGCCAAAAAGCTAGAAATAGAGCTGTGCCTCAAGTGGTAGAGAACTATTTTTAAACAAAAAATAGCTAAGGTACAGTGCTCAGGCCCTAATTTCAAGCCCTAGTATTGGCATGAAATAAACAAACAAACAAACAAACATACATACATACATACATACCGATGATGGTAAAGAATCAATAACATTGAATAACCTTTGTCCTGATGATCTGTTTTTCCTTCCATTTGGTGAACAAATGTAATGAGGTTATAACAGCAATATGCTATTGGTAGAATAGTGGATCTATTTGAGGTCCAAAGAAAACAACCATGTTGCCCAGGCTTAAAGCATAAGAACTAAACACCGTGTCTTACCTCAAGTTTTCTGAACTGAATTCTGACTCTAGAAATTTAAGGAATTGCTCTCTCCCAACTGAGTCTTTCAACGCCTCATCCATGCCAAAGCCCCATCTCTTTACCCTCTGTTGGCTCGGTTCTTTGCTACAGGAGAGAAAAAATATATATTCCTTTCACTGCCACTCTTATTTTCTGTATACTTTCTTTTCAGAGTCATATCTTAAAGTTCCTCTTGTTCGTTTTCAAAAAATCAATATATCTCTGATAAACTGTTCTTCAGGAAACGTAAGTTGAATAAATAACTAACTTTTATAATTAGATGCTAAATGGCCAGAGTCTAGTTGTCAATGTGCTAAGTGGTCCGAATGAATGATCTTCATTTATTCATGGGTTCAGTGCTATTAATCTTTTCATTTTATACATGAGGAAACTGAGGCACAAAGAGAGTTATAACTTGCCAATGTCCCACAAGTAATAAAAGGCAAAGACCTAGAAATGGATGGAGTCTTAAATACTATACAATGCATTTTCATGGTAGGAAGTTACACTGGGAAAGATGTATTGACAACCAAAACCTCCAAAAGTAATTTATGACTAATTCTTGGCAAATCATAACCTTTGGGGATATTAGCTTCGTTATAGATGAAATTCTCTGGTTTTATCAAGTGTTTGACATCTCTTACATGATATGAAAGAAAAAGACAGTCACAAACATACTCTTGGAAGTGCTACAGACCACTGATCCTGCTTGTAAAGAGACGTGCAGGACCTTCTAATGACTCCATAATGTTCTTCCTAGAGTGCTCATCAAAGAAGCTGAGAGGCCTTGCTTATGCTCTAGTTTTTGAAAGTTAGTTCTCCTAGTGTTTATGGTAAGCTCACTTGATTTTAAAATTGAATGCATAAAAATGTACTTTATTGGTCTTAAGTAAGTATGGAGTTAGCATTCATTTTACTTGAATATGTGAGCCTTTGAAGAGCTGAATTCTAAGAACTGAAGATCTAAACCCTGACCAACTCACCTTGAAATTGTCACTTCTAATTTTAGGTCAGTATTATCAGAAATAAACCTCTGTTTCTAAAATTAATTTTTTAAAATTTCATACTAATACATAAGAACATGAAAGTGCACATGTCTGCACACATGTATATGTATGTATAAATATGTATATATATACTTATATGGAATATCATGTGATGTTTTGGTAACACGTATAATATCTACAACACGATGCCTATGTCTCCTCAAACATCCTATGTTTATAGTCAAAGGCCTTCAGAATTACTTCTTCTAGCGTTTTTTAACTACACAGGCCAGTTACCTGTAGTCACCTTACTGCTCAGTGGTATACCAGAATTTCCTACTCCCATCTAAGTATGACTTAGTATCATTGGTCAGTCTCGCTCTTTGCCTCCCTCCCTCCACAGCAACTGATTAGCACTATTATACTACTGAGATCAATTTTTTTATATTTTATGAGATCACGGGATACTTTTGTTTCTGTGCCTGGATTATTTTACCAAACATAATGATCACTAGTTCCATATATGTTGTCATAAATAATAAGATTACATCTTTTTATAGATTAAGTATTCATACAAAACAAATGCCTGTTACAAAAGCCATTACTTTGAGCAAGAATGTGAAATCCTAGACAATGAAGATAAAGAGTAAAGTCATCTTTAGAAGGAACTAGCTACAAGATTCTTATTTCATCCAATCTCTAAAATAAATGAAAGATTTGAAATGAAGAAAAACACTCACTTACCTTGCCTCAAGTTCCCAGAAAGTAGTGTCATCTGACAGCCATGGGTTTGAAGGGTCAGGTGGAACAAGAAATGGATCATATTCTACATATTGTTCCGTATAACTGAGTAGACTAGGGAGAAAAAAAAAAAGACCCAGACATTTCCACCTTCCTGAATTTTCTACCTGAAGATAATTTCAGAAATGAGATTCAAAGTAATAAAAAGCCTCTGTCCAGGGAATCCATTAATGCAACAACTTAGGATTTAGGCATTTTGGTGATGGCATTTGCCTCCCATGTCTGAAATATGAGATCAACACTCCTTAGGTCTATAGGAGGTGACCTTGGGGAAGTTGGCTTATGAAGGGCAGTGCTAAGTCACTTTAGTCCTTGTTCTGGCACTTGGTTTGCCCAGTGGATGTTAGACAATTTGCAGAAAGGATTAAGTGGGAAATTTGCTCAAAAGTATATATAAGTATTAGGTAAAATATAGGTGCTTTTCAATCTATATTTAAGAACAAAGGGAGAATGAAAAGGTTAGAGGGGCAAGATTTGACAGTGTGCCCAAATAAAGAAAATGAATCTTACTAAGATCAGTTTTAAATGAAGACAAGGCAAATCTAAAATCTAAGTTTAATATAGATTCTTAAGGTAGGCAATAGCAGATTATTAATGTGGAAATGAATTTACAGTTTCATCACTGGTTCACCAAAATGTATCCAGTAAATTAAATTGCATATCTTCCAGCAGAAGTGAGAAGATTTCAGTCCTTTGATTTCTTGTCTGTACCTGGTTCTGGGCTGTGTAAGGATACAATTTCTAGGGATTTAGGACAATGATGATCATGCTGCCCTTTCAACCAGAGCACAAGAGTTCTTTACAAAGATCTTTATATATGCCAGGTGCCAATGCCTCATACCTATAATCCTAGTTACTAAGGAAACTGAGACCTAAGAATCATGGCTCAAAACCAGCCCAGGGAAAAAAGTCTATGAGATCCTTATCTCTAAGTAACCACCTAAACTCCTGAACTAGAGCTGTGGCTCAAGTGGTAGAGTGCCTTGAGCAAAAAGCTAAAGGACAGCACTCAGACTCTGAGTACAAGTCAAAGAAATAGTGTCTTGCTCTCACCTACAAAAAAATTCATTATGTGCAAAAGGGAAAAATAAGACAGCATATTTAGAGAATTTCAATTATTTATTACAGCCCCAACTGTAAGCATCCTCTTGCCATTTCTAACAAATTTGTGTCACAGCATTTTAAAATTCACATTGACATCATAAAATACTTACCTATCAGCGACTTTTGACATTTTTAACCGGTGTCTATCTAACTGTATT
The DNA here is from genome assembly GCF_023159225.1 of Perognathus longimembris pacificus. NCBI lineage: Eukaryota > Metazoa > Chordata > Mammalia > Rodentia > Heteromyidae > Perognathus > Perognathus longimembris. The sequence goes on from NC_063171.1 coordinate 9,498,003, forward strand.
TGCCAATATTTTATCTGTAAAGAGGGTTAGAGAAGTAGTTACATAAATAATGACATCACAAGTTTCAAATCTGATTTGCAGTAAAGTGCAAGCTAAAAATAAAAAAAAATCAAAGCAGAAGGCTTTGAGTTAACAGAAAATGAATATCCATTTGAATGTAAAAACAATATACCTTTGAAATAGAAATGAGTGAACATTGTATTTACTTTGTCAAAATAAAACTTCAATGAAAAATGTTATGGAGATTTAAAATATCCATTCACTGTGAGTAATGAAATCCAGAGTCACATTTCTCCATAAGTATTTCATTCAGAAATGAACGTATGTGCTTTAAAACTCATATTGTCCACTCATAACTAGAGCTCAAATGGACACAAACACATGGGAAACTTTAGCCTAGAATCTCTGTGCATTTACTTTTCCTTCAGGATGATTATAAACATACTAGAAAAGTGAAAATAAGTCACAACCCAATAAAATATTAGGAAATAAAAAGTAAAAAGGAGGGGGTAGGGGGCGCGGGCTAGCCCTTGAATTATACCAACAAAGAGGTTTAACTAGTATTTCATGAGACATTATTGTGTGCTTTGAAATACTTCTTGAAGCCAATTAGACTAAAAAAAGAGAAGCTATATATATATATATATATATATATATATATATATATATACTGTATACTATGATTGATAAAGAAAACCTTCTTTACTGTAGCAACAGGGGTAAGTACAATTGTGGCATCAAATCACAGCCTTGTATGTGAAAATGTGGCGCTACTGCCATACATTGATACATTTTCAAGTGTCATGTCTGAGAATTAGACAACTTCATGGTTTTATTATTAATTATTGCTATCATTTGGGCACTGGGCTTGAATCTATGGTTTCATGCATGCTGGGCAATTGCTCTATCACTATGCTACATCCTTAACCCTTGTATGGCATTTTTTTTTTCTGAGACCACGTCTTTATTTATTGGGCTTGCTGTATATTCCAAGCTAGCCTGAAACTCTAAGATTTTCTTTCCCAATCCTCCAGAAAACCAGCATGCACCATTCCCTTCCTTTCCTCTTAACTGAAAGTCAATAGGAAAAATCTGAGCACACAAATTACCTTTCCCAGCACTCACAATTCCCATTCACTGTCTCCTCTTTGTAGCTGTCATGCTGTGCCCTATTAGTAGGTTATTTCACAAGTTAACCCACCTGTTGATGCAGCTCATCTTCTGTTGGAGGCTTTGTTTCAGCTGTGGGTGTGTGGGTTGGACTGTGACTTCTAATATCATTTTGTAAACCATAGACAGACTATATTATAATAAAAAATAAATATATTAGGCTAAAACATCTCTCACAGTCACAGACTTCCAAAAAAAGCAAATTTGTATTATCTATCCAGTAAGGTAACACAAAGCTTATTTGATGAATCATCTTATCAACATCCAAAATTCCTATGAACACTTGCCATGTACAACAGAAGAACAGAAATTTAGAAAGCATGTGGTTAGATTTTTATCCAGAACACCTTATTATGTGTAAAAATAGGGTAAGTAGAATACAATTTGGGGAGCAGTCTGAAGGGACTAAATCTGTGGAATGTGAAAATTAACATTTGATACTATTAAATTCAAAGTAAGATAGATGTGCATATATATATATAAATAATAGAAAATCAATTTAATAACCCCTATGGAGATCTACAAATAACTTTATTTTTACATAGGAATGGAACGAAGCATTGAATTCTACTGATTTCAGACTGAAGACATTCCATTGCACTCTGCCATTCCATGTCACAAGGCAGAGTCAGAGCGCATCCTCATTCCTCGGGATGTACGTGCAAATATCTTTGACTCCAAAGGCCTCACATTTTCTCTGGAATTCCCAATGCTACAATGTCTCTTTACTTATATGCTCAAATCGAAGTCAAACCAACTATTATAAAGACTATTTTGCCTAGTATGAAGGAAGTTATAGAGACTAAAGAGCTAAAATACCATCCCCACATGAGCATGAGTCACCACATCAACTTGAGAAAAATCAAATTACATTTTGTTTAATATCAAAGTATTATGAATTTTAAACAATTTACAATGTGTGACTTGTACTTCTAGGGACAGGAAGATAAAAATGAGGGCATTAAAAAAAGTAACTGCCCAAGTCCCAAAAATTTAAAGTTGCCAGATAAAGTTTACAAGGAAACTGTTGAAATTAGACAGGGTGGGTCCAGGTGCTTGCTAAAGTCTGTTTTTAGACCTTTCTGCAAGTAAGTTTTATTCATGAACTGCTTTTCTTTGGACTTTTATTGTCTTAGAACTTTTAATGTGACATTTTGCCATTACAATGAAACCTCTGGACTTGACTCTTTTTTTCTTTGTGTTACCCCATTGTTTTGTTCTTGGCCCTTTTAAATCAAATTTAGTCTTGTCTCTCATCCTGTGGATCATCCATTCTAGACTATGCTGGTTAGGTTCTGCTAACATCTCCTGTCCTGTCTCCAGTATCTTAGAACTAAGTTCTATCACTGCCCATACATTTCATCATAAAGTATCATCAATGTGCTTTGAATTTGTTACTAATGGGGTTGAGCTAAATGGCTTGGCCTAACTCATTTCATTCACTCATTTATTCATTCATTCACTGTTACTTCATGCATGTGTTAAGCACTTATACGTGGAAGTTATGTGCTACACATTCAAGATTGAAGTAAACAAAATAAATGTTTCCTTCTATGTTAGAATACAATCGCAGAAATAAGGGATTAAAACTGGGTTTAAACGAAAAGAATAATACATATAGGTTCTGATATATAAGGATATTTAATTTGCATTGAAAACACAGAAAGGTCTAAATGAATTAATAGTAGTAATACTTGATACATGATTGTATTTAGCAACCTTCTAGACTTTAGGTTGATTTTTAAGATATCAGGTAAGTGAAAGATTACCAATTACATAATTGTTTTACTGTCTATTGTCTAGAGGTCTTCTAGACGTATCATGCTTTTTGATAAGGAAAATAAAGTCGCTAAAACATCACCTTTCTTTTTTTAAAATATTGGTCTAACTATTTTATGTTCTTTCCTTACAATTCAGAAGTCATACACACAGTGCTTGCAAAATGACTAATTGTTTTATTTGTTGGATTATTTGAATGTTTTCCAGGCTAAACCAGAACTCATGATCCTCTTGCCTCAGCCTCCCGAATACTGGAATACCAGTGTGCATCATCGCACCCAGCTTTAGTTGAAAATTTTAACATTTAAGCTTAGCTGAAAATTTAACAATAAGTTCCTTGGGTACAATTTTTGATGTTGTAAAAGTAAACAATCCATAAAGTATCTTCTATTTCCACATTTCTATAAGCATTTCAACAGATGTGAATTTCCTGTGATCTGGTTCTACATCAAACCAGCAGCTCAGCCATCAGGAGGTAAGGCTTAGCCTTCTAGGATGTAGTAAACCACTCATTTTATATGCACATTCAAATACAAGAGGATGGGGAGGAATTGTGTTAGCAGCAAGTAGGGCTTCAGGAAAAGAAAAATGAAAGGTGTATGTGATTCTTGTTTTTTGTTTTTCTTTTTTTCAGTTTGAGGTTTTTAGGTTGTTCCCTTCCCACTGCCCCAATAGGACTGCCCTGTGCAATAAGTTGTCCTTGAACTTGCAATTCTTGTGCTTAGAATTCTGTCTCAACATTCTGAGTCCTGGGGACAGAACACGTCCTCATGTACTTTTTTCCCACTGTCTGGAATTTTTTTGTCTTTTGGCACATCATCCTAATGATTCATTAAGTGAAACAAATTTAACTTTTTGTGTAAATTTGTGCAGCTGTTCATGTGTGGATTCCTTGATTTTCCTTAACATTTTAAGATTAAGAAAACTCTCTCTCTCTTTCTCTTTCTCTCTCTCTCTCTCCCTCTCTCTCTCCCCCGCCCCCGCAGGCCACTGCTATAATTTGAAGAATTGTGGCTTTCCAAAATGCTTGTATTCTAACCCTAAATTGATCTTAGTTGGAAGCGGGGACTTTGGAAAGTAATTAGGTCATGAGGGAAGGATGGGATTATTTCCTTCATGAAAGATGTGTAAGGGAGCTTTTGGGCCCTAGACTGAAGATTCCCTCCATAAAGAAAACAGTACATCCTAACCAAACACCAAGTACAATCTCAGAATTTTCTTTCTTGGCCAGTGTGGGACTATTTATATTTCTTCCTGGATCGTGCATCCCAGCTAGGAGAGAGAATGGGGCTGGGACTGACTCCATGTGAAGGAAGCCATTGTAGAAAGAACAGGGTAAGAAGCCTAAACAGAGTTAACAAAAAGAGACTCCAATGATGCCTAAGGCTTAGGTTCAATGTCCCTGCCTATGTTAGGGTTTTAGTGTATGAGCATAGAGACCACTCTGCTAAATTGATCTACTTTGAGTGGAGTTTCTGTTGTTTGCACCTTTATCATATCTTCATAATACCTAAGATGGGGGCATTAACTGTGTTGTGTAATGCATTAGACTTAATAGATGCTGCATATGGAAGCAATAAATTTCAGATTTCTAAGGTATGAGCAGTGTTAGTAATGCAAAACCAAGAATCATGAATTTGCCAACTGTTCTTCCAGGCTGTAGACATTACCTGGTCACCTAGCTGTTGGTTCTAATGCTAAGACCCATGGTAGGGAGAAAGGACCAGGCCAAGCAATGACTCTTTTGAAATCTAGCTTTAGACATTGCAGGAGGCACCTACAAGTGTAGGTTAGGAATCACACAGATGCTTGTCAAACAGTGAGGTCTCCTCAGCTATTGTCATCTAGAAGGATCCAGCCTTTCATAGCTAACTGTACATGTGAACTTTGGTCTAACTTTGTTTGGCAGGAGATTTAGTCAAATACCATTCTGGCTGTGAGAGGTTTATTTTTGGGTGCAATTGACCCTTAAATTGGTAAACTCTGAATAAACCAGATAGCTCTTTCTAATGTGAGTGGACTTCATTTAACCAGTTGAAACTCTAAATAAAACAAAGGCTGGTCACTTTGTTAAGAAGGAATTTTGACTCTAGACACCTTTGTATTTGAACTGCCACGTTTCCCTGCTCTCTGTTGGGGCTTGGTAGCCTTTTCATATGATCTGAGTGTCTTCATGTAAACACATTTCTTAAATTAACCTACCCTTCCCATTTCTCATGAGCTCTTCCTATCCCTTTCTCTTTCCTTTATGCATGTGTGCACATGTATTCATAAACACACACACACACACACGCACACACACACACCTATTGTCAGTTCTGCTTCTTTGGAGATCACTGATTAATACACAACCCTACTATTACAACAAAATATTTAGGAATACACTGAAGACCATCAAGGGGCCCTTAAAATCACTGTCTAGATTGGACTCAAAAGTAGAATGCTTGCCTAGTTTGGGTAATTTCCCTGCTGTCAATTACCAGCACTGCAAGAAATAAACAACAATGAAACAAACAAACAAACAAACAAAAATCCTGTAGATTATCCTTGTTTCTTTATGGCTATGCTAACATAATCATTTATGAGTCCTGAAGCTATGTGTATATATATATATATGTATATATATATATATGAACAATTTCTTTGTATTTTAATAAAGTATATTAAAACTTAAAGAAAGATTTGAAAATGAGCTAATCTTCAATTTTGAACTGATTTGTTTATTGGTTGAAGTTCTGGGGATAAAATCCAGGGTCTTGTAGATGTTAAGCAAGTGCTAAGCACTGAGCTAAATGCCTAAGTTGACCATTCAAAATTCTCAAAATATCATAAATCATTTATATTAATAAACATGTTCAAAACTCAATAGTTCAATACAACATCCTAAAATTAAATGAAGATAACCTAAATATTCTTTAAGCACATATACTGGATTATGACTACAAAGATTCATTGGCTCTGTTCCCTTGTGTTATGAAATGAAATCGCAAGAAATATTACTCCGTCTGACTCCCAAAGACATGAGGAGCAGCTGTCTTTACAAAGGACAGTAACTGTTTAAAAAGATTAAGCATGGCTCAAGGCTTCCACATGCTTCCCAGCAGCAGTGTAAAATGGATAGCAGTCGCTCAGCAGAAGGGCCAAAAACAGACTGGCCAGTTACAGAGCAAGAGCAAACCGCTGGCAGCTTCCTGAGGGCACGTGTACCTGATCATTGTTTTCTAGGATTTATAACCATTTGGAGAGGCCTGCTCCACCAGGACAGCACTGTGAGAAATCCCTTCTAAGGTGGTGACATAGTTCACTGCTTGTTGCCAAGTTATTCATAAAATGAAGCAATTTAGAGTAAAACATCTTTTCAATTGCCTTTATAGGATGAAATGAACTGAATACCTCCACGTGAGTATGTGAAAGCCCAGGGTAACTGTATTTGGAGACATGGCCCATAAGAAGAAGATAACGTGAAATGAGAACCAAAGGGTGAGAGCCTAATCAGATAGAATTGGTGCCTTTCTAAAAAGAATATGAGAATCCGTATTTTTTCATTCTTTCTGTTCACACACAGAGGAAAGATCACTGATGACACACAACACAATTTAAATCAAGATTTCCTGTCAGGCCTTCCAGTCTATGCTGCATGTCTAGATTGATTGTAACAGGCTAAAAATTATATCTATATGCATATAATACATATGTCTATGTAATATATTTGTATTTTCAATGAAATTAATAAAAATACTTTCTATGTGTCCATACTACTTTGAAGAATATGTGGTCACCACAACTATTTTCAAAGGACTGTCTAAAATATTACTGATTTCAGAGTAACATTTTCCCCTAGGCACTGTTTCTGAGAACAGACATTCTCAACTGTCTGGTTTTAAAATAAGGTCCTCAGACTCTTCCTAAAATTAACCAGCATTTTTCCCTTGGATTTTTCTCTCAAAATCACTTTTTCTCATCAATATCCCTTTTTCTCAGATTATCTCCATCTTTTTCCTTGTTTGTGACACATTGCTGTCATGGGGAGTGGATGGGTCTGAGGCTTCTCTTGTCCTCCTACCAGCTCCAGGCAGCACCACCCATCTGCTGTGAGACACAGTGATGGTGCCATTCCTAAGGGGAAATGGACCAAAAGACCTGGAAGGTCAGGGAAGACTGGTCATAGAATGGAGGCAAGGGTTTGTTGGGTGATACTCCATAAACACTGTAGTACATCACCAGGACCTTACAACAGATGTCAGGTTACCTTCCGTGTTTTGTGGGGGTTTCTCATCCTGGATGACTTCTTAATGTCCACTTCGGTAGTATTTACACAACCAGGCTGGAAATGGAAAAAGAGCAAAGAGAGAAAGAGAGAGAAATCTTTGGGTATAATGGTTCAGGCTAGGACATTTATTAATGACTCTCTCCAGAGACCCTGAGACATGACCCAAGCCTTACATCAGTAGTAGACAGTAATAAAGTATAATGTAGCCTTCTGGTCTGCATGTCTAAAGCCTCAAACACAATTTTCAAACAACTTGGAGAAGCCAGAAGAAAATACTTGGGCCCATCCTAGTGGTTCATGCTTGTAATCATAACTACTCATGAAGCTAAGATCTTCAGGACCATAGTTAGAAGTAAGCCCAGGCATAAAAGACTTGGAGAATCCATCTTCAAAAATGACTAGTAGAAAGCCAGATGGAGGCATAGGGCCAAGTAAGCAAGCAAGCCAAACTAGCATGAGGCCTTGAGTTCAAACATCAGTACCACCAAAATAAACAATACAAACATAAAAGCAAACATCTGGGCTTTGCATGTGAGAGAAGGTGTTGGTATTTATAATTATTCAGAGAAGGACAGAGCAAGGGTCCTCCCTCCACCCCACCCCACCCCACCCCATCCCCTGCTACCCGCTGCACACCGCTTTCTATAGAGCCTCTCCCTTTCCAGAACCTGACACTGCTTCTGGATGGCTGCTTACTTTTCTGAAGAAGGAGAATATAAGCAGCATTCAGCTGAGCTGGCACAAATCCCAGAGTGGATTCTTTTTCTGTATAGTGTGGAAATTTAGTCACTAAGAATGTTTGTTTTACAGCAATATACTCTACCATAGATTTCGTGTTTTAAAAGAATTGGAGAAAGTATACTGTCAGTATATTGAAGGCATAACATTATACTTTACTTGTTTCTATAAACTTAAAACTCTTTTCTTTTAAAACAGGGAGTTGAGGAAACAGTCCAAATTGCCTGGTTTTGGCTTCCTGAAGTTGCACATAAACAAAGAGGTAACTGTAAACTTCTTTTGTATTTGGGCAAAGAGATTAGGGGAGATGGGAGGAAGAAAGGAAGGAAGAGAGAGAGGAAGAAGTGAGGTAAAAGGAAGAGAACAACTGGAGGGTAATATTAATTGGGGATGTAGTGTACCAAACTCTCCAAAATTAAACCTTTACATCACAGAGAAAGGCAAGGCTGAGGAACAAAATTGAGAGAAGAAAGGAGATTCAAAAATGTATAGAACCTGAGAATAGAAAGGACTTCATCCCTTAGAAGTGATTTTATTTCCATACTTTCAAGTTTGAGTATAAGATTCAGAGATATTTTGATATTTGTGAATAAAAATCATCAAATTATACATCTCTGTTCAACTTTTTGATTTTTTCTCACAAATGACAAGAAAATTATATGAGATGTCTGTGAAAGTGCTTGCCGAGAACCATGAATGTGGAACTGTTTTTGTTAATTGGGATGAGGTTAGGCAGAAGGCCCAAAGGTGATTTGCCTAATGAAACTCTTTGCATAAAAAACTCTGTCCTGATAACCCAGACATTATGACTAACTCCACTGTCATATTACAATGAGTAAAAGAATGGATGATGAATCCTAGTGAGATGATGCACCACTGTAATCCATACATTAGGTAGGCAGAGGCAGAGATATTGTGAGTTTAAGGACAGCCTGAGATACAGAGTGAGACTGTCATTGAAACAGTAGAAGAAAAAAAGAGTAAGCAAATAAAGAGAAAGGGTAAGAAACAGAAAGTCAATGAGAAAACTATTTATGAATATTTCCCACAAGTACTATGTATAAACTATGCATACTGTATGCAAACACATACTTTACTGTAAACATTAAAGTATAAATTTGCTTTATATATCTATTCAGGAATAAAAGCTGTTTTGGCGTAGTGATCAGTTTTACAGTGGAGAAAAGAGAAAGAATACACAGGTGAGAAGGACTTATTGTGGAATTCATGGAGCACCAGGTTTATCAGTGTCCCATATTCTTTTTTTAAAATACTTATTTATTGTCAAAGTGATGTACAGAGGGGGTTACAGTTTCATACGTAAGGCAGTGGGTAAATTTCTTGTACACTTTTCTATAGTTAATTTGGTCATTAAATTTTTCCTTTTCTTTTTAGGGAGGGACCCTGCAATTTTAACATGCACCAACGTTCACAATAATTAACAATGTTTTAGAAATGTTAAAGCATCGTGTTTTCATTTCCTCTGCAATTTCTAGTTCCCTAAATTCCACCTTGCCTATGCCTGGGTCACTGAAGAAGAACCATCAGAATTCTTTCAATTCCCACTGATATAACAATATGGACGCATCCAAGCAAGGCCAGACCAATAACAGAGGTGGTAATGTGAGCTGGGAATAACTAGGTGTGATATTAAAGAAGGGCAAAGCATGTGCCTTTACAACCCAGAGGAAAAGAAAAATGAAACAAAGGTAAGATTCAAGATTGCACAGGTCCCTTATTTTCCTCCTGTAGGAATAGAGTGAGGGAGTGACAGATATGCTCACAGTCTTGTGGGGTAGCCTGTGACTAGCCCTCCTGAGCAACACTAATATTAAAGGGGACAGTGGCAAGGAAGATAAGCCCAGTAAGTGTTTTCCAAGGTTCCTGTGCAGTAGACAAGGCATACAGAATTTGTTGTGCACCCCGGAAATAAGAGGCACAGGCTGTAAAGACACTAAGTTGGTAGGATAGAAGCCTGAGGTGGAAATAGGATTCCATATGTATGCATTTTATGCTAGAAGCACACACGGAAGGCAAACTCAAGGGCTGAGTGTGTGGTGATGAAAGAACACTTTGCTAGAAGTCGTGAAGGCAGACCATAACATCCTGTCTAAACAAAGTTCTAGAAGGTATCCTGTGTATGTGTGGCCTGCTTCCTCCACTGAATGAAATCATATAAGTGAAATCTTCCTACAGCAAACTCCTCCCAAGACCAGTCCTAGGAGTAACAGCAGGCAAAAGCTGAGGAAAACTGAAAATGTGTTCAACTATCCCAAAGTGGTTTAGTTAGCTATACAGGCCATTTACATTATGACAGCATACAGAGCATGCTAATTTAAACCTACCCTGCAAATGGGTTTCTGAGAAAAGAGACTAAGTATGTAAAATATAGTGATTCTATTTTCTTTACACATATGATGGGTCTAAAATAATTAAACTCTCAAATTCCTTCCATGGTAGCATGGGATTTTTATATCAATTTGACATCTTATCAAGCAAGATAATTAGCAAATGACCTCAGAAATTGTGTCAACCATTGAAGACATAAAGTGGGGAGGAAATATTCTCCCATAGGACCATAACTGTTTGCTAGTCCAAAAGAGAATTGAAATTTTTATCTTCAAGTTTCAAAGATGATGGCCTTTAAAATTTGATTAATGAACCATTAACAGACATCTAAAATTCTACTTGAGCCAATTACTAACACCACTCATCAACCAATTAGTAAGCATTGATTGTATAATAAAACTTTTATTAGAGCCTGAATAATCAGAAGTGTTTTTTTTTCTCATTTCATAAAAATAAAAAATTCCAAATAAAAATTGATTCCCAATGGCTAAATGGTTAAAATAATAAACTGATAAGTACAACAGGCTGCCTCCCTTAGTGCTCCTCCTAATGGCTGTCATAATTTGAATAGCATCTTGAAACAGCTGATGGTAAACAGACTTAAGATACTTAAGTTACCTAGAGGATTCTTGCGGACTAAAAATTCTTAAATGCTTCAGTTGTCTAGGACTCTTCTGAACCAATAAGCTAGTGCTTTATTGCTAACAACCTCCACATAATGGCTTGTAAAGATCATGCACTACAGGGAATAAAATATGGAATTATTTTTGTATTCTTTTGTTTATTCAAAAACCTTTTTCTATATATCTAATTAAAGGTCATGTCTTATGGTGAAATACATAAATGAACATGTGGTGTTTCTTCCATGGCCTCCTAATACACTAAGACAGGACACAGAATAATCACCATATGGGAGCATGTGTCTAGGCAGATAATGACATAAGGCATCACAAACAGAGCATGTCCCACAGCTGATCAGATGTAACTCTCCTCAACAGGGAAGGTAGTTATTTTCTATAATTTTGTTTGCAAGCAATTTTTTTTATCCCAACAAGACCCGGTTGTCCTTGGTTATTAAAATGCAAAGGCAACTGCTGTTTTAAAGCATATATAATAGGTGCTAGAAGCTGGCACCAGATCCAAATGAAATGTTATGCATCAGTTGGTTTGCGCAGAACTAGATGCATACATCTTCCCGATAAGATATAAAAATCATTACCACCAGCAAGTAGGCATTCCATAAACGTGTTCAAATGGTAACTATTTGCTTGAAACAGTATCAAGCCAAATACTGCTGGATTTAAGGGATAAGAAACTTCTGCTTATATAGGCCTAGAATTGAATCAGAAGTCATTTCTAGTGATTCAAAGATGAATTTATTTTCAAGCAAATTGAGTTGTGTATAACACTGGCATTACATGATTTATAACAATGTGGAATGTAGTGTTGTGGGAGCCATAACTGAAACTGAAAGGAGGAAATGAGGATGTCATTGAGAAATATAACCATTTTGGTGTCTGTGTGTCTTTATGGGGCACAACACAGAGACTGGAATTCTTGGTTCCATTATTGCTATTTTATTAGGATAACCTAAATATTATTTAGTACCTTTTCTGAGCACAATCCTTTTCTTCTATTTATCTATTGTCAATCGATCTGCCTATCTATCCATCTGCCCATCTATCTTATCTGTATATCTACTTATTCACTTATGTATGTATGTATGTGTGTGTATGTATGTGTGTGTCTGTCTATCTACCTATCTATGATCTATTAATCTACCTACCTGTCTATTATCTGTCATCTACTATCTGCCTATCTGCTATTTTTGTAGTCCAGGATAGATCCCAAGTTTTCTCTCCAGCTTTGCACTTACTCCACCTACGAGTTCCATCTCCAGCTCACATTGTGAGGATGGTGGTAGAAGGAATATACGCATCAGAACCATTCAAGAAAACTTCAGCTATTGATCAGCAGTTAGAGGCAGGAATGGAGACTAGCTAATCTTACTATTGGGGCTCTGACCAACTGGGTAGAAGAGATCCTAAACTATGTCTAATTGGAGAATTAAAAATAAGGTGGAAAATAGAGCCTTTATGTATACCTTAGATTTTTGTTAAGTAATAACTGTAGAAAAATTCATGTGTCAGTTGCATATAATTATTGTTTCTAATAGAGGTAAATTATTTAAAAAAAATATTAGCCTTGTGGAACACAGCACATGCTTTTTTATTTGTTTATTTTATTTATTCAAGAGAATTGCCACTGCTACTGAGCTACACCTCTGGCCTTTGATTTTTTAATTTATTTGTAGTTTTGAGAGTGTGTCTCACTATGTAGCCCACACTGATCTTGAATTTCACAAGAATTCCAAGATTGCCTCCCACTACCAATCCATCTGCCTCTGCCTCCTGAGTCCTAGGATTTATATAGATATATGCCACCATACTCTGATCACAGTACTAGTTCTAAAAATTCAAGGTACAATAGTGTACAATATTGTACCTCACTTAAAATTATCTTTTAACCCTCCTATAAAGGATTATAGATTTAGAAGTGTTCAATCTCAAGATTCATTTAAAACATTATGGATATATGTTGAAATATTTTATTTTTTCACATTTTTACTGCTAAAAATTAGGCATACCAGAAGGTTTCAATTTGACATGTCCATACATGCATTAAAATGTGCCCTGATCAGATTCAACCTTCTTATCCCATACCACCTTACCAAATTAAAATTTTCAACAACCTTCATTGTTCTCTTTTTCAGATAGAAAGATAGAGGGAGAGAAAGAGAAAAAGTAAATAAGTCACCAATGCCAAGTGTATGAAACTGTAACCTCTCTGTAATTCAGTTTGATAATATAAAAAATATATATAAAAAAAGAAAGTAAATAAGTCAAAAGATCGATAGATAATAGATAGATAGATAGATAGATAGATAGATATATAGATAGATAAACATATTTGGGGCATGTTCACCCTCTTTCACTCAAACTTTGCTTGGTTCTTGCTGGTTAATGCAGGTTATGACCCTTTCAGCCTTTCTGATACCTGAACACAAAACTGAAGGAAATAATCTGAGACCTTCTTTTATTTCTCCTATCGGTTTCCTATGGGAGATTTCCTTTGATTCCTATTTAATCATGTTACCACAGATTCTCAGCTTGGAGGTATACTCTGAGTGAATTGGGCATGCCCAAGAAGTAGAAGACATGTTGCCTAGCAAAGGGCTGGGGGTCATACCAAGACAGCATGGGGTGTGGTGAGTAGGAGGATCAAGTAGAAATCATAGACTGTGGTGGAACATATGGCTTAATTCTGAGCATAAAAGGAAGCCAGTAGAAGATAGTAAAACAAAAGAGTAACTTTATATGATTTATATTGTTATACAGTCAGAGATTTTATAACAAACTGAGAATGGACCATAGATGCAAATATAAAATGCTAAATTACACAACCTCCACAAGACTATAAAGGAGAAAATCTATGTGATTTGTCTTGGGTTTGATGGTAACTTTTAGATATAACTCCAAAGTCATGGTCCATGAGAGAAATAATTGGTAAGCTAGACTTGATTCTTTTTTTTTAAATGATAAAAATGAAAATAAAGAAAAACTATTCTGTGAAAGATACAACCAAAAGAATAAGGTAAGTCACTTTCTGGAAAGTGTGTGTGTGTGTGTGTGTGTGTGTGTGTGTTTAACAAATGTAACAAGTGCACCACTCTGTGGGGATTTGAAAACGGAAGACTGAACATGTGAAGGGCAGGGTTTATATGGGAATTCCATTCTGCTCACTTTTGCTGTGAACCTGAAATTAACTATTCTAAAAATAACATCTTACAAACAGAACTCATGTTGGAGTACTGAATACTTTGCAAATGGAGGATCAGAGTAGAATCAGGGCAAAAGTGACAGCCACAATACCAGTGAGAAGGTTACTTAAAAAAGGTAGGAAAGAACTTATGGTGACGCAGAGTTTTGCATCCATATGAGGGATGATGTGAAGTACTTGCGTATGAAGTAAATTTTGAAGCTGTCATAGACAAAATTTGCTAGGTATGTATGCCTAGGAAATGATCACCTACTTTTTCATAACTGAGTGGTGCCATCTGCTAAGATGAGGAAGCCTTTCAGAGGAACTGAGGTAAAAGTGAAGCATCATCAAGAAAGACTCCTAAATTTGTAATTAAATATAATGTCAGTGTTTACAGAATTGTTCAGGGATGTAGTTCTCTGTGCACTTACATGGAGAGATCTATGATAGAACATAGATGTTTACATAGAATCTCTTCCTAGTCAACCCAGTTGTGCCTTTGCCATCAACTTAGAAATATAAGCACATCAATGATGATTGATTACTGGGGCCTTGAGTGGGGAGAAGACTGTCTGCCATTACTTACAGCCTCTGCTTCATCTTCTCAATTCTACAGTGGTTTCTAGCATTCTCTAACTGCTCTGACTAAGATCAGATCACTTGAGCTTAATATCCAGCATCTATCTGTGCAATTTTTCAATGATAGTTCCCCTTATGCAATGGTAATTGTCATGCATGAACAACTACGAACAGATTGTCACAGTGAATCAGCCACCAAGAGCAGTCTAACAAGTAGGTTTGCCTATTGTTTCTTTGCAATTACTAGGATTTCCTATTTTTAATGTTCAGCATTAAAATATTTAATATGCTCCCCATTAGAATCACTTTGAACAAAAAGACACTAGGTTGAAGCTAAATTGTCATAACTAGTATTAAAATAGAGTTTCCTTAAAGGAAAAACACAAGGCCTGCAGTAAGTGTGTAGGGCCCCTGGCCTGCTGTGCCTGTGAATGGCTGCTCTTCTTCCCCTTCTGAGTTTTTTTTTTTTCTTCCTTCTTTTTTTTAAAAATCTTTCTATAAAAGGCTAGTTATACTATGAAGGCATAGGAAGATTTTCAGTCCCTTTTAGATTAGAAACTTACTATGTGTGATCCTACTGATTCTATGTCCTGAGTTAACTTTTTAATAGCTATCATTGAAGCTGCATTTTGAGTTCCACTATGTTTCTGGTCTGGTATACAAGTAATGGAATAAGGAGAGCCACATAGGGCTGGGATTCCTGGCTCATTGGCTCACCACAATCCTACTTGTTTTATGTTATTCTTTAACATGTGTGTTGAGTGTAGCAATTAAGAAATAAAACATAGGCTACTCTCTACAACATAAATTTGCTTATATGAGAAAGACATCAAAAACTAAGAAATGGACCAGTAATGGGACATATAAAACAATATTAAATTGTATAGCAACTGCTAATTCTGTTGATGGTTTATATAGTACATTTAAATAATACCAAACAAAGGCATTTCAGTTTAATAGCTCTCATTAAGTTCAAAAGGTTTGTAACAGTTGTGATATTCACAACCTTGGTCAACTAGAACATGTTAAGTTTGAGGATGGTCTGAAGTGCTGTCTTCCTGTGGATGCCCAGTGATCTCTTCTCCATTATTTCTGGCCTAGTAAATTCTCTCTCTCTCTCTCTCTTTCTCTCTCTCTCTCTTTCTCTCTCTCTGTTTCTGTCTTTCTGTCTCTGTCTCTGTCTGTCTCTGACTCTCTGCCCCCCTCTATCTCTCTCTCTGTCTCTCTTTCTCTCTCTCCTTCTCTGTTGTTATTGGTCATGAGGTTTGAACTCTGGGCCTGGGAGTTGTCTCTAAGCTTTTTTGCTCATGGCTCACTAGCACTCCACCATTTTGAGCCACAGTGCCACTTCTTTTTTTCTAGGGATTAATTGGAGATAAGAGTCTCATGACTTTCCTGCCTGGGCTGACTTCAAATTGCAATAATCAGATCTCAGCCTCCTAGCTAAGCAACTAGGATAACAGGTGTTGAGCCATTGGTCCCCAGCTTCCTATCTTTTATACTCTAAAAATATTGCCCAAATCAAATATACTAAGTATACAAAATGTACATGGATAGGGATTTTCCATATTTGTCTAAAGTATCATTTAAAGTGTTAATATACTTCTAAGCTCAGCACAATGGAAAGGTCCTATAACCTAAAGTGTATGGGCATATTAAACAAGGACCCCTCCCATAATCAAACATATTTAACAACAGTGAGCCCTTTATTTGTATCTTCTGAGAGCCAAAAGGCACTGTGAAGTTCATTTTTTTAAAAAAGAGCATGTTAAGAAAAATCACCATATACTAGAATTAACCTTGAATTACAATAGCAGCCTTGAATTACAAATGAATTGAAAGACTTCTAAATCCTATTCTCCCAAATGGAAAAGAGATGTACCACTCTAGCTTAGTTCATTTGGACAGCTACAACAAATTACCATAAATGGAGTGTCCATATTATAAACAACAAATAGTTTCCCCACAGTTCTGTCAGCTATGAAAATTAAGATCAAGACCTACTTTTATGAGACGAGAGCGAGAGAGAGAGAGAGAGAGAGAGAGAGAGAGATATTTTGCTACTATGGAAATAGCTCTATAGCTTTGTTGGCCTGGAATTTTCTGTCCTCTTGCCTCAGCCTCTGTCAGGTGTCTTTCTTGAGTATCTTTTGTAGAACACGATTTCCATCAATTAAGACTGAGACAATACAGTCTGATGGTTTCCCAAATGTGCTCCTAATGCTCTCATTAAGAGGATAGGATTTCAATACCTGTATTTGGGGGTCAAGTGGGTTGCATAAGCATTTAGACAAAAGCAAACCCTTTACAGGACAGAGAAAGTCCGTGTGTCTTGCTATAAAGATGATTTATTCCAAAGACTTCTGCTGCATTAAAACTGATTTCCATAAAGAGAAAAGGTATAAAGGTATGATATTCATTACATATATAGTGTATAAATGTACGTATATACATAGTACATATATAGTGTATATGTACATATACATACATGTGCATATATAGTATATATGTACATATATACAGTATATAGACATATATATTTTGCCAGTCCTGGTGCTTAAACTCAGGGCCTGATCACTGTCCCTGGCTTCTTTTTGCCCAAAGCTAGTACTCTACTACTTGTACCACAGCACCAATTCTAGAATTTTCTGTATATTTGGTGCTGAGGAATTGAACCCAGGACTTAATGTGTATGAGGCAAGCACTCTACCACTAGGCCATATTCCCAGCCCCTCAATACAAATATTTTAAAAAGAGGATTTCACATTGAGTTCTCATCTAGATATTTATTTTAAGAGCTAACTCTATTTTATTTTCACTGTTAGAAGGCAAAAATTTCCCAATATATTTCGGCAAACTTATAAGATTACCTCCAAAACAATGTAAGCTTTTCTTCATGATTCGAGGTCATCACCAAGAACACTAGTGTGCAGTCACTAAGACAGCGATGCCTTCAAGGCTAGATGGTTCTAATTATGAATGCTTTCTGAGCTTTTGTGTCACTTTATGCCATTTTTAGCATCTCTGCCTTTTCCCAGTCAGTTGTCATTTTTTGCTGCTCTCAGCATCATTGCCTGCAGCAATGTCCATCATTCTCTAATTTGTTATCTGGGTCCTGATTCATGTCAAGAATCCAGACACTGACTTGAACACAGAGGCCATATTTTAGCAAAGGACTCAAAGTACATAGGTTAAAATGTTGGAGGCTTAACAAGTACTTTGGTTAAATTTTCCACAGAGGGTTTGGCTGAATTTTGGATAGAATTAATTTGGGGAATATACAAGTTAGGAAATAGCTGGATGCTGGTGACTCATGACTGTAATGATAGCTACTCAAGAGACTGACCTGGAGGTTCTTAGTTCAAAGGCAGCCTAGGAAGAAAAAGGTGTAAAATGATGTCATTGCTTAACCAGCAAAATATCAGACTGGAGGCTTGGCTCAAGAGGGAGTGCATTAAGTCCTGAGTTCAAGGTACAGTGTTTTATCACAAAAAGGAAGGAAGAAAGAAGGAGGAAAGAAGGGATGGGGGGAGGGAGGGAGGGAGGGAGGAAAGAAGGAAGGACAATTAAATGTCATAAAATTATCGTTATTGTGTAGGACATATGCATTCTGCAAGCTAACTCATGGGTTCAGACTTAGGTAACATCAAATATTTACTTGGAATTCTATGATTATAGATAGCATAAACTTTGGGAGCTGGGAGTTTGTTCTGTTCTCTGAGGAATAGGAAAACTATCAAAATAATCTTTTAAAACTATAGCCACATGGGCTGGGAATACAGCCTAGTGGTGCTGTGGCTAAGGTGTCAGAGTGCTAGCCTTGAGCAAAAGAAGACAGAGACAGTGCTCAGGCCCTGAGTTCAAGCCCCAGGCCTGGCAAATAAAATAAAATAAAACTATAGCCACATCATTTCACTCTTCTCTGCACATGTCAATATACTTTTTGTCACACTTTGGGTAAGTAGCAAACACCTAAAATGCTGTACAGGGTGCTGGGTACCATTCCACCCATATTTGGTACCTCTCTTTCCTCTCTCCGTTAATTCCCACTTTTCTCTGTCCTTTTTCTTCTCCCCGTCATGAGCTGATTCCTCTTTTTCTAATGTGCTGTACTAGCGGCAATCTGCTTCCGAAGATAAGGCATAGTTGCCCTTTGTCGTTCAGGTCTCAAGTATAAATTACTCAATTGTAGTATCATTGTCTCCATTAGGCTATATTATATAATTGAAGACTAAAATCCTAAGTGCATACAATCTGACTCAAGGTAGAAAATAAAAGTAAATATAACCATATCTCTCAATTTGTGGAATATCTTTATACTTTCCCAATCATAGCCACTGTCTAATCTGATTGTCATAAGTATTCTATAAGCTATATACATCAGCCACTAATTTTATTGCAGCATTATATTAAAGAATTGTACATTGTAAAGAAATAGTGATGTTTTCTGGTTAGATACAAAGTTAAGTTATACTTTCTTCTGGCAACTTTACGACAAGAGTCATTTCACTTTAATTTAGATATTGATGTTTATTTCCTCCTAAAATTTCTACCTCTGTATCACACTTAAGAATGCAGAAAACTTTTAAATAAGCCACTTGGTATCCCTTCCTATGCACTAAGAAGTAAGGACAGTGGTATAGATCTTGAATTAATTTAAATTGTCTTACATGTTTATTTCACTGTCTTTTTTTTCTTAACAAAGAAGTTTATTTGAAAACAACACCTGATGTCAGGTTAAAGAAACACAGACTGATTTTCTTTTCTCCCTTTTTTTGTTGTTGTTTTTTGTTGTTGTTGTCGTTTTTGCTACCCTTGGACTTGGACTCAGGGCCTGACCATTGTCCCTGGCTTCTTTTTGCTCAAGGCTAGCACTCTACCACAGTGCACTCTTCATAACTGCTCCCTGGGCAGTCAGAGGTTTCCCAGGTCTCACTGGCTGGTTCACTGTGTGGGCAGAATTAGTGCACTGTGTTTGCAAGACCATCCCTCTAGAGACCATGTGCACTTGCATGTGTGTGTGTGTGTTTGTACACTTTGCATACTTTAACTTGGAGAAAACTTCAGAAAGAACAGCATTATAGTTCACAGAACCTTTTTGTCCCAATTGTCTAATTATTAATATTTGCTCCATATACTCTCTCTACTATATTAAAAACATTATCTATTATTTCTACTGTAAAGCAAAACTTTATTTCATTCCTATATAGTAGGAATGGCACAGGAAGCTGGCTTCTCAATAGCACATTGAAGCCGGTGGCTGTCCTTACCCCAGACTTCCCCAAACCCTCTGGACCCCATGAGTGCTGTCAGTGATCTCCTCTAACTCCCTCTAGAGAGTTAACTGTTAACTTTTAGGATTTTCCTCCAACCATCCCCTGCCCCTAAGAAGATACAGGCCAGAAATCAGGCAGATCATTTTGGAAAGTTGCCAATCCACAGGCAATAGAAGAACTGACTTAATAATAGAGGAAGTTGTTTTTGTTCTCACTCCACCCATGTCTCACATAAATAGCCCCTGATCTTACATAACAGGATGCTGTGTCTACAAATCTATTCAGGGAGGATAGAGAAGACTAAAGATAAAAGCTGAATCCAGGGAGAAAGAAGGAAGAAAAGTTTCTTTTCTAGAGATTCATGAAAGCCACATTGTCAAAATATTTTTCAATCTAAAAGAATAGATAGGAATGATAGAAACTGTGCTTTTTGTTCATGACACAAAAGAACGATTTAAATTTGGATTAAGACACTTTGGGATATTTTAAAAACCGTTAAAGGTGTCAGTTATAAGACCATTCACTAGAGAAATGGCATGAGCTGACTTGACAATAAGGACAGAAGCCTGCTTTATTCCTGTTGTCCTCAGCCTTATTTGTCTGTCATGAATACCACAAAATTGGCAATGCCAAAGGTTAGAGTGGGAATGCCACTGATGCTTTCCAAGTGAGGTGTTAATGGAAGCCATTGAAGTTTTGCTGCAGATGGTCAACTAAGCTCTTGTAATTAAGCATGTAAATAACAATGTATAGAATTTGCCAGGCGCTTGTGGGTCGTGCCTATAATCCTAGCACCTCAGGAAGCTGTGATCTGAGTATTATGGTTTGAAGCCAACACAGGAATGAAAGGACCTAATCTCCAATATACTACCAAAATTTTTTCCAGAACTGGAAGTAGTAGTTCTAGTGGTAGAGTTCTAGTCTTTAGCAAAAGAAGCCCAGGAACAGTGCCTAGACCCCGAATTCAAGGCAAAAAGGACTGGCACACAATAAACAAACAAATGGCCACTTTTCTATAGCTATAGAACATTATATCTGCTACCTCAAGCTCAGGAGCATAAAAAGAGCTTTCTTGAGAATATTTATGTGTGTCATACTTACTTATCATATTCCATACTGTGGCAGGTTAGTATGGCAGATAATATTGATCCATCTCTCAGAGAGGTCATGCACTGCCCTCTGCCTGCCTTGGAGATGAAGCAAGCCTTACAAAGTGCAGTAGGCTAATCAATAAAACACTGATCATTTTCCTACATCTCACTGGTAAAAAACCAACACTAGTTGCTGTTCAAGAAGCCAGACTCAACAACAAAAGCAATACTTGCAAAACTGTTTGGTGTAAGTGAACTGAACACCTCAGGGGGGGAAAGGGGGAGGGGGGAGGGGGGTATGAGGGACAAGGTAACAAACAGTACAAGAAATGTATCCAATGCCTAACGTATGAAACTGTAACCTCTCTGTACATCAGTTTTATAATAAAAACTTAAAATAAAAAGAAGAAGCCAGACTCACTCATGGCAAGAAGAGGCACCGAAAGCTAATCAGTAGGTTACATGGAATTTTGAAGCAAATGTCATGTTTTGGTCATTATGACAGATTTGAATCTTCTATCATTGTCTACAAAACTCAATACCTGAGTCTTGTCTTTGCTTGATTGTAAACTGAGGGTAACCATTACTCTCCCTACAAAATCTCTGAAAAGATTACATGATATAATGAATATAAAAAGTTTGAACTCTGGGCCTCATACTCCCTTAGATTTCTTGTTTCTGGCTGGTGCCTGTATGCCTCTAGTCCAGAATTATTTTAAGCTGGTTAATTGGAAATGGAATTTCAAAGATTTTTCTGCCAGGGCTGGCTACAAATTGTAGTCTTCCAGACTTTAGTTTTTTGAGTAACTAGGATTGTAGACTAGTAGGACTGTACTCAGGAACCTACCTTGTAAAAAGATTTCATAAATACAAACTCTAAGAGATAGATTCTAATGAATATACGATTGCCATGCATACTAATTTACTTATGGGATTGCTGTCCTGTTACACTTTATAGGGAGGAATTACAGGTGGCATGCACCTTACAAGTATTTTAGTTGAGTGATATTCTTTGAGTATAGAAATAGCTTGGCCAGTTAAGTAGCTACTTGAAAAATGAACAAACATTAGGATAAACTGACAAATCTCTACTGACTCAGATTGGGTCACAGATGTGTTGTTTGGTTCAATCCCAGAATTTTGTGACAAGAAATCCCATGTGCTATATGTAGCTCAATAGCTATGTACATATGATCATATAAGATGATACTAAGCAAAATGAACTCCAAGATAAGGAAATAAGAGGGTTTTTATGGTTGTTGTTTTTTAAAATGTACTATTTAATTTTTTTCTTTTTTCTTTGCTGTCTTTTAAGCCTCTGTTGTTACTGTATTTGATTTCAGTACTCTGGGTATTATATATACATTTATCTGAATTAAGGAAGGGAAGGGGAATATCAAAATGGTGAGACAAAGGATAAAGGGTGAACCAATGTAATAGTGATATTCACAAGACAGTATGTTGGATACTAACTGTTCAAGTTGGTGGGGGGAAGGGCCTGGCGGGAGGGGAAGTGGGATAAAAATGAGGGAGGAGGTAACATGACAATAAATATACTCACTACTTCTCTTATGTAAATGTAACCTCTCTGTACATCACCTTGACAATAAAATTAAATTCAAAAAAAAAAAAAATTCCATATGCTCTCTGAACTAAATCCATGTATTCAGTGTCATCCCAAAAGTTGTTTGCAGGTTTTACTCATTCACTCATGAAGTCACACTGTCATTTGAGAGAGTTTTTCTACTATGTGCCTGGTACTAGACTGAGGATTGAATTTACAGTGTAGGATCAGGGAGGCAGCTTGCTTTTCTTTTTTGAAGTGTACTAAGATTTTGAACTTAGGACCTCTCATTTGTTAGAATGATGCCATTCTGCTGAGCCTCTAGCTCCATTTTTGACTTGTTATTTTTTATGATAAGATCTTGCTTCCTGCTCAGACACATGGCTGAGCTGAGGTTCTCCTAACTAAGACTTCCTGTTATTGCTGGCATCGCTGGAGCAGGCTACTTCACCTAGCTTCCTTCCATGGAAATGGGGTTTTTAAGACTCCATTTCCATGGAAGGAAGCTAGGCTAAATTTTGGGGTTACTTGTGATTCAGTATTACACAAGGAATGTACTTGCTCAAGCCCCAATTTCAACTCAGGCTCTTCTGATTCACTGAGTACACCATCTGTGAACTTTTTAACACTCCCCTCCTGCTTGTTTCTCTGTCTCTTCAAAAGCATTGCTGCTTAGATAACTTTAGCAGCACCCATTGAACAGTGACTGTCTAGGTATTGGTCTAAGCTATTAACTTACAACATTTTCTTGCATTCCCAATGCCCTGTGAGGAGGTTATTGTTATCCTCATTTCAAATGCTGAGTATCAGACTTGAGGCTATTTAGTGAAAGTTGATAGTTGAAACAAATCTTTTTAAATTCAATTGCATCCATTGAACAGTGCCCTACATAAAAAACAATCACAGCTGAGCTTGTTCTCTCCAAGTGTTAGTATTTGAGACAGGGAAAATAAAAATGGAAAGACGTCATCATGGATCATGTATATCCAGAGTGTGAAGAGAGACAGTACAAGTGAGAGTCTTGATATAAATCATTATTTGAACATCGATTTCTTGAGAAAATGTTACAATGTTCTCATCCTTTCTCTCACTATACATCTCCAGATTACCAAATAGAAACCCTTCCATCCTTCCTTCCTTCTTTCTCTCTTCCTCTCTCCGTTCTTCCTTCCCTTCTCTTCCCTTCCCCGTTTTTATCAATCAGGATGTCTAGTAGCAGAAGCTGCCTTTGCCTTAAATTTAAGATCATCCTCTTACACCCTCCTAAGTGCTGGCGTTACAGGTATGCAATCACCATTTACTGCCTTACTGTTCTTGTTAGGAGTGCATATGATTAAATTTACTTTAAAAAATTAAATATTAAAGAAAATTTATCCCTCTTCTTTGTCTCAGTTTGCATTTTGATGACTAAAAAGGTTAAATATTTTTATAGTTTGTATATTTTTATGTTTCTCATATTATCTAAAAATATATATATATATTTACTAAGTATTTTATATGTTCATTTATTTTGCACAATTTTAATTAAAAATCATTTATGTTCTTAAAAAGGTGCCACATGATATTTTGTTTTTGGTCAGTCGTGAGGCTTGAACTCTGGGCTTGGGTGCTGCTCCTGAGCTCTTCAGCTCAAGGCTAGTGCTCACTTAAGCCACAGTACCACTTCTGGTTTTCTGGTGGTTAATTGGAGATAAGTGTCTCATGGACTTTCCTGTCCGGGCTGGCTTTGAACCTCGATCCTCAGATCTCAGCCTCCTGAGTAGCTAGGATTACAGGCGTGAGCCACTGGCACCAGGCACCACGTAAATATTTTATTTTGGGTGAAATTAAAATTTCCTTCTAAATTATGTAATTTTTCATTAAGAATACTAAAATCTGAGTGTAGTTTTATGTACTTATTGCAGCACTCTGAGGCGGGAGGACTGAGACTTCAAGGCCCGCCTGTTGTTACCTAGAAAAACCCTGTTTCACAAAAGAAAAGAAAGAAGGAAAAAAAGAAAGGGAGGAGAAAAGAGAAGAGGGGAGTGCAGAGGAGAGTGGGAAGGAAGAGGGCAGGGGAAAAGAGAGGAGAGAAGAGAGAGGGAGAGGATGGAGGACTGTATTTATTATAATTATCCAAATATTTTACAAATATTTTCCAGATAATATCAGAATTACTCTAAAGATTTTCCAATTGTTTTTTGTCAAGAGCCAAACTTGCAGCTAAATTCTTCCTGACCTCTGGCTGTGTTTTCAAGGACGTGCCAAGGATGTGGCTTAATGGAAAATAGGAAATGCTTTACTATGTCTGCCATGAGTCCATTCTTATGTTAACCAAACTCATCCTGTCTTAGCTACCATCAGGTATTGCTCTGGGGTCCTTTTTTTTTTTTTTTTTTTTTTTTTTTTTTTGCCAGTCCTGGGCCTTGGACTCAGGGCCTGAGCACCATCCCTGGCTTCTTCCCGCTCAAGGCCAGCACTCTGCCACCTGAGCCACAGCGCCCCTTCTGGCCGTTTTCCATATATGTGGTGCTGGGGAATCGAACCAAGAGCTTCATGTGTAGGAGGCAAGCACTCTTGCCACTAGGCCATATTCCCTGCCCTCTGGGGTCCATTCTTATGTTAACCAACCTCACCCTGTCTTATCTATGTCAGGTATTGCTAACTCCAAGCCTTTTTGTGTTCTGGAATTTTAAGCCTATGCTATTTCCTGGTTTTCAAACTGCATATATCCTGGAAGTTAAGAATAAACCGGGCGGCAGTCTTGAGTTACAATCTGAGGCTGCAGACCTCCCGTACCCCATCTTTGCCTCTTGTCTTTTTTCTCTTGTCTTATATTTTTTCCTTTTCCTTAATCCTCGTCCCCCTCATTCAGGTTTCACTTTTCACTGCCGGCTGGCTCGGCAGAGTTTTTCACTTATATATTTAATGCTAAAAACAAGTTAAAAAAATTATTTGCCACTGTTAGGTCCTCTCCCTGAGGGCTCCGTGTAGATGCCCCCACCTCATTAAGTCTCCATCCAGTTACCTGGGTAACCTGCAGAACTGGAGGCAGTTACCTCCCCTTTCCCTGAGTTCACATCCTAATCCACCTGGCCACACCCCTTGCCCCTGCCCTAGATATAAGGCAGGGCTGGGTGGGGGGTCTCTCTCTCTCTCCCTTCTCTCCGGCCATGGATCATCTTGGCCACAGGCCAGCAGTTCGGTAATAAACATTCTCTCCTGCCTGAATACCGCGTGGCGTTCTCCTTTACCGGCTACCTACTTTAAAAAACCTAACAGCCACCATTTGATATTTTCTGCTGTCTTTAGTTTTTCCTACCTTAAGAAGTAGCTAAATGTAAATCTCCAATTTTGAGTAGTTGTTTTCATAGTTCTACTCTATGCTGATATTCATAGTATTTGCACAATAATCCACCCATAAATCTCCACTCTAGTGCCACGTGTTTGATATTCTAGTCATTGAGGGAGCATTCTATTCATTTTTGTCTTTACCCTCAAGTGTATCAAGCTTCCATAATTACTGGTTGAAAGTTACAATTAAATGAACATATCATAAAGAGATGATATGGGGAGTGAAAGAATTCAGTAAAAAACTTCAATATATATTCTACAAACTTTAAGAACAGTGAGGGAAAGTGTGGGTTGGGATAGATGGGTGAGAATAATGAAATATTGGTCAAGATGTGTTGTATTTATAAACTGCTTTGTTGAATGGCAACTCTTTGCAACTACTGAAAAATAATCATTAATAATGTAATACAGAAGTTTTCATTGAAATATAAAGAAATTTGCTGTTGTACTTCAGTGACCTATTGTTTCCTGGCAAGCTATTAATTGTGTATATAGGGAATATGATTTAATCGGGGGCAAGATTACTGGGCAAGGGTTTAAGGCACATAGTTAATACCTGATCATTCCAGAGGGATATACAGCCTGGTGCAGTGTAATATTCCTTCAGAAAGGGAAGTTTCCTTGTTCTCTAAACCAATGTATTGAATGAATTTTTTCTTATTCAGGAGGAAAATCACTGGCAAGATTTTCTAATACAATGTTCATGAAAAGAAAAATAGTTCTCCAGTGACACATTAGCCATATTCTTCAAAGGGATTTTTGTTTTTAATGTCTGTAAATCCTTTTTGTGGAATTCTGCTTTTTCTTTCTTTTCTTTCATTTTTTAGTTTCACCTTATGGATCAGTTCAAGAATGCCTTCAACACACAAGACAAACAAAAGTAAGCAAATGGAATAAAAAGGAAAATTAATAAATAAACTTTATCATATCCTTTTTCAAGGTCTTGTCTTTACAATGCACAAAGACATGCCATGAGTGAACTAGCAGCATTTCAACCTGTTGACTCTGACATTAAGCAGAATGCATTGTTATCTGTTATGCATAGTTATGACATGCCGTTTCTTTAGGCTTATCTAAAAACATTTTATCTATGGTTAGGAGCATAGCCTAAGTAATAGAATACCAGTTTAGCAAGCATGAAGTCCTGAGTTCAAACCCCAGTACAATCACCCCAGAAAAGGTGCAAAATATTTTCATGTGCCTACCCCAAACCTCATTTCCCATCTATCAACATTTCCTTTCAATTGGGTACATTAGTTTCTATTTTGTAGCTAATGTTGATCCTTGAATCACTACTTAAAGTATGTAGCTCCCACTAAGTTTCACTATTGGTGGTGTTGATTCAATGGATTTTGACAAATGTCAGGAGACATATTTAACATTATAGTATTAAAAAATTGTTCAGACCTCTGAAAACAACCTACTCATCTCTAGAGCTTCCTCTCCATCATTACTCCCTGTTTACTTCAATCCCTGAAAACCACTGACTGTTTAACTGTCACGTTTCCACAAGGCCAGAAAGTTCAAAGTGTACAATACAGAGATGGTTGTCTTTTACCTAGGACTAGGTATTTAAGGTTCTTTTACATCTTCTTCTGCCTCAGTACTCATTCCCTGCATTGATTAAAAAAAAAAAAAAGTTCTACTATATGGATTAAACAAACTCCTGATGGAGGACATACTAGTTGCTTCCAAATTTTAGTCATCATGAATAAAGATGTTATAAATATTCATGTGCAGACTGCAGGTCTTGTATAGATGAAAGTTTTCAATTTATTTAGTCAACTACTAAGAAGTCTGAATGTTATTATATATGGTAAAAGTAAATTTAGTTTTTAAATTGTTTCCTAAAGTAAATTGTACCACAATGCAACCTCAATATCAAAGAATGAGAATCGTGGTCAGACTGTATCCTCACCAGTACCAGTTGTTGTTAGTATTTTGAATTTAAGTCATGATAACAGATGTCCAATGGTAGATATCTCATTGTTTCAACTTGAAATGCTGTAATGACTTAAGTGTTGAATGTCTTATATGCTTATTTGTGATCTATGCCTTCTTTTAGTTGGTGGTGTTAGTACTGGGGTTTGAACTCAGGGTCTGGTGCCTGCTAGGCTGGCATGATAATTCTGTGCCATTCTTCTACCATTATTTATTTTTGTTGTAGTGCTTGTTCATATCTTTAGTTTGTTGTTGCTGTTGTTGTTTCATATTATCTTAGATTCATTGCTTTGAGACTACGGGATCTAACCTAGGGTATTGCTTGCATACTCTAGGGCATAGTTATCTGTCTAGCTATCATCTATCTATCTATCCTTTATCTATCTATCATCTATGGCATAGGGCTTTATCACTGGGCTAAATCTTCAGTCCTCTTATTGTTGAATTTTAATAGTTCTTTATATACTTTGACTACAAGTTCATTTTCAGTTAGAAAATTTTCTAAGACTCTCCAGTGAATGGCCTACATTCTCATTCTCCTAACAGTGTCTTTCACAGAAGAAAGGAGTTCTGGTTGGCTGGGTGCATGAGTTTATGCCTACACTTGGGAAGCTGATGCAGGAGGATCAAAGTGTTCAAAGCCAGTTTGGGATATATAATGTAACTCAGCATCAATCTTTTTTTTTTTTTCTGGCCAGTCCTAGGCCATGAACTGAGCACTGTCCCTGGCTTCTTTTTTGCTCAAGGCTAGCACTCTGCCACTTGAGTTACAGCGCCCCTTCTGGCCATTTTCTGTATATGTGGTGCTGAGGAATCGAACCCAGGGCCTCATGTATACGAGGCAAGCACTCTTGCCACTAGGCCATATTCCCAGCCCTCAAAATTTTTTTTAAATTTAAAGGTAAACAATAACTTTTTCAATAGGTTTGGTGTAGTACTTTATGATTTCAATTACTGATGAAGGGGTGCTAAAGATTAAAAACAGAATACTATGTTCACATATTTCTCTTTGCCTTTCTATCAGTTTTTGAGTCATATTTTGATGCTCTGCTGTTTAGTGCATAAATATTTTAACCAAATAGCTGCATAGCTCTGCTTCATTATCTGAGCTATGATCAGAACTTAGTTTGCTTTAGTTATTTCTCAGATGGGATTTCATGCTTTTTGACTAGGACATACCCTGAGACTATTACATTCTCTCTGATAACTGAGGTTGGGAACACAGGCCTCTGCCATAACATTTAGATTCTTTGGCTAACTTCTTCCTAGGCTTACCTCAAACCATCCATTCATCCCCAGCTCCTTGATAGCTAGGATTACTGGCATGAGCCATTGTACATTTCTCCCACATTAAGGACTGTTATTTCTTCATGAACAGATCTGTCTATTGTTGTGTAGTATTCCTCTTTATCTCTGATGATTTTTCTTTGTTCTGAAGCTAACTTTTTCTGAAATTAATATAGTTATTCCACCTTCCTTTGAATCAGCTTTAGCATTTAGTGCTAATAGAACTGAAATTTTAAACACACAACATCCCGTCCCTCATATCAGCAGAATATTCTACATGATTTATTTGAAGAAGGAAATGGGTACAAAGTGGGTTTAAACACTTCCTGGAGTTATGGAACTATGGGTAGATAAGGAAAACAACACAAGACCTTCCTAATAGCAAACAAAACTTCTGTCATTACCATACTTCCTTCTGACAACTGAGTATCACTTCAGAATTCTATCACCTTAAACTTAACAATTTCAAAATTAATTTCATATTGCAACACATACTTCAATCTTGGTCTCATTTTTATATCAACTGACAAGATCTCTTTCCATGTTACATCATTATACCTACCAAAATCTAAAACAATTTCACTGTCCTAAATTTGCTACAAGCTCTGAGCTGCATCTTGGGATGAAAAGAATGTGATCTAATATTTATACTTTCTACTTCTGTTCTTGCAGAAATTCGAAAAACTAATTTTATTCTTTTATTTTCTTGTTTTACTGGTCCTAGAGTTTGGAACCATGTCACTTCTTGCTCGGTTATTTTTTTTCATATTACCTTGTGTGTGTGTATACAGTCCATACTGGAAGTATCTGATAGAACTAGATCATAGATATGCACCACCAAATCCAGTTATTGATTAGGCGAGGGTCTCATAATCATACCCTGGATTACCCTGGAACTTTGGTTGCCCTGTCCTCAAGGTAGGAGTATAGCCAGAGCTGCCAGTGTCAAACTCCTAATCTCATAACACATTGTATTTCTGGTCTATTATATGCACCCCACCCCAATACCACAGTTTAAACTCGCGGGCCTCAAGCTGCATTGGCTTTCTTGCTCCCTACCACTGGAGCCATGATTTTAACCAGGCATTTTGCTAGTTAATTAGAGATAAGTCTCACAGACTTTTCTGACCATATTGCCTTCCACATTTCTTTACACTTGAACATGATAAATTAAACAAGACTGTAAATATTCAAACAGTAAGACCAAAGGAGAATATACTGAATGTTGGCCCAGACTTGATGGCAACACCTGAAGTATTCACTTCTAGAAATGAACACAAGTATAGCTTGTTGCTGTTTTTCTCTGCTTTGGTTTTGAGGTACCTGAGTACCTCAGGAAGATTTTGCCATTGCTTAGGCATCACTACAATGGGTGAAAAGGGATCTCTTTTGGCATCTGGCTGGGAGACAATGTTTCAAAGTTCTTTGAATAGTTCCTGTTTCAATTCACTTCCCTTTGCTAACTTTGTGAATCACCATGCAGGAAGAACCCAGAAGGCTAAAGACACATACAGTCTTCAAACAAGTGTCAGCATTTCACAAGGATTCTCTCAATTAAAAAAAATTAATGCTGATAGGTATCACCTCTAAAGCAATACAAGGAGTTGTCATGTAAGAAAACCAAATGCATGAATGGAGGAACATTTTTTCATTAGACAATAGAAAGTTGAAGGTGAAAGAAACCATTTCCAAGTTGGGAAAGAGGGGAAGCCAATAGTTTCAGGGTGATTTCTCTTCCAAATCCTCCTCCAGTTAACTTGCTAACTCAACCAGAGACATGCTAGAGAGCTGGAGAGCACTCATGAGTTCTTGTGGTAGGAAACTTGGAGGATGAGGCCTGATTCACTGGATAGAAAAAGACAACTATGAGAATATTCTGCCAACAACAAGGCAAGTCACAGGAAGTCAAGAAACAGGTCATTGACACAGTGGCAATAGAGCAGGGGAAGGCAATAAGATAGATTTATATGTTTTGAATATGTAAATTTAGAGTAGAAATAGGTAGCACATGGGAACTGAATGATGGTAGTCTGGATTAATAAGAGGATCCAGGTTATGTAAATTAAACAAGGCTACAGATGTCTAGAAAACATAAGGTAAATAGTGAACATAATAAAATATGGAAAATATAAGTAGAGCATAATGTATTGGTGGGTTTCTAGAAGTCGCTTAAAACAAACAAGCAAACCTCCTGTTTCAAAGCCTTGTCGTAGTTAAGCTATGATTTCCTAACTCTTTTTCCAGCATGAATAATAAAACTCAAAATGAATTTTGAATAAGAAAGCTAGTTAAGTTGTAATTGTAATCCTGTGAGAATTCAAAAGAGAGCAAATTCAAAGCAGGACTTAAAAATTGCATTTCTTTAGAAAACTGAAATAAATCTATCTATAAGCAAACCTATGGAGCCTTTCTATTTGGGTCTAATCTAAAGGTTGTTTAGGGAAAATTTGTAAAGTATCCTTAAACAAAGTGTCTTGATATATTACTGTTATTTATGATAGTAATTCTTTTATAAATATTATTATCCAATAACTTGTCTATATTAACAGAAACTCATAAAGGAAAAATACATCTTATTTTTAAAAAGGATGATTAGACATATTTTTTCAAAAAAAATTTTTTTGTATTGTCAAACTGATATACAGAGCAGTTACAGATTCATACTTTAGGCATTGGATACATTTTTTGTACTGTTTGTTACCTCCTCGCTCATTCCCACTCCCGCCTCCCCATTTCCCTTTTCCCCCATGAATTGTTCAGTAGATTTATACTGAACAGTTTTGCAAATATTGCTCTTGTAATCGTTTGTCTTTTTTACCCTGTGTCTCTTGATTTTGGTATTGCCTTACAGTTTCCTAGTTCTAATACCTGTATACATGGGTTCCAATGTACTCAGATAAGATACAGAGATAGTGAAGGTATGACCACTGAAGGGCATACAAGAGGATCATCTATTGCCTTGGGGTTTGTCTTGTTGTTCTCTTTCGAGGAGATTAAGGTGCTTCCTTAAGTTGTTGAGTTGCTGTTTCTCCAGTTTGTTGATGTAGGCACTGAGAGATATAAATTTTCCTCTGAGTACTGCCTTTGCTGTGTCCCAAAGGAGCTGGTACATTGTGTACTCCTCTGGGTTGAATTCCATAAACATTTGAATTTCTGTTCTAATTTCTTCAATGACCCACTGATGGTTCAGCAGTGTATTGTTTAGTCTCTATGTCTTGTAGGATTTTCTGTGGTGGCTGTTTGAGTTGAGCTCTAATTTTATTCCATTGTGGTCTGAGAGAATGCAGGGAATGGTTTTGATACTTCTGAATTTGTACAGATTTTGTTTGTGCCCTAAGATGTTATCTATTTTGGAGAATGTTCCATGTGCTGCCGAAAAGAATGTGTCTTCAGTTGTTGCTGGATGGAATATTCTATAGATGTCGGTTAAGTCTAGTTGGTCTATGCAGTTGTTTAGTTCTGTGGTTTCTTTATTCAGGTTTTGGTGTGTTGATCTGTCCAGAGATGACAGTGGAAGTGTTAAAGTCCCCAACTATCAATGTGTTTGGGTCTATGAGTGTTTTTAGAGTCAGTAGTGTTTATTTGATGAAGTTGGGTGCTCCTGATTTGGTGTGTAGTTATTTAGGATGGTTATATCCTCCTGAAGGAGAGATCCCTTTATCAGAATGTAGTAACCTTCTTTGTCTCTTCTTACCGTTTTTAATTTGAAGTCAATTTTATCTGATACTAGGATTGCAACGCCAGCCTGCTTATGGGGGCCATTTGCTTGATAGATTTTATTCCAGCCTTTCACTTTTAGAAGATGTTTACTTTTTCTGGATAGATGTGTCTCTTGGAGGCAACAGAAAGATGGATCTTGATTTTTGATCCAACTTATGAGCCTATGTCCTTTGATTGGAGAATTAGGTCCATTAATGTTGAGCGTTAGTATTGAGAGATGATCGTTTGTTCCTTTCATTGTCACTGTCCTGTTAAAAGCTGTGTCTTCCCATTTCTTGATCTGATGTTTACTATTTAGGGTTCATTTCTCTGTCTGTATTGGGATCTTGATTATTTTCCCTGTATAGTACATCTTTAAGGATTTTTTGCAAAGCTGGTTTGGTGGAGATATATTATTTCAGTTTTTCCTTACTATGGCAGACTTTTATTTGACCTTCGGCTATGAATGAGAGTTTGGCTGGGTACAGTATTCTTGGTTGATAGTTATTTTTATTTAGGGTTTGGTATACCTCATTCCAGGCTCTCCTCGCTTTCATGGTCTCTGCTGAGAAGTCTGGGGTGATTCTGATTGCTTTTCCTTTACATGTGATTTGTTTTCTTCTCCCTAACAGCTTTAAGGATTCTTTCCTTGTACTCTACTGATCCTGTTTTGATCACTATGTTTCGCTGGGATGTCCTATTCTGGTCTGGTCGGTTTGGGGTTCTAAATGCTTCTTGTATCTGTATAGGACTATCCTTCTGGATATTTGGGACGTTCTGGGCTAATATTCTTTTAAATAAGTTGCCAATTCCATTAACTTCTTTCTCAAGGTTTTTCTCAATACCTATTATCCTTAAATTGGGCTTTCTGATTGTGTCTTGAAGCTCCTGGAGTGATCTGTTTTGTCGATTGGATTGGTTTTGTATTGATTTGTATCTTTCTCCATAGATTCTAGGGAATCTTCATCTCCTGAGATTCAATCCTCTCCTTCAGTTAGTCGAGACTGTAGGCTAGCTACTTGATTTCGAATCTTTTTTCCTTCTGACTAGACTTGCCTGATGATTTCCATTTCCTTGCTATACTTATCTCTTAGGTATTGGCATGGACTTCTTTACTTCATTAACTTCATTTGGTTTTGGGTGCTGTCTCTCAAATCTTTTAGCTGGGTTACTATCTTTTTGTTTGACTCTTGAAGTTCAATTATCTTTCTATTTGTGGAGGCCATGAAATTCTCCATTAATTTTTGCTTTGCTTCCTCATGCTCTAGAATAGTTGACTGAAGAGATTCAAACTTTTCATTTATCATTTTTATCAGTAGACTTTGTAGAGCATTTTGAGGGTTCTCTTCTATCTCTTTGATTGACTGCTCTGCTTCCTGCTTGTTTTCAGTGGGAGATGAGACTCCATTGTTTGCCATTATTCTTGTGTTTCTTCTGCCCCTTTGGATTGGGAATGCCAATCTACAAGCATTTGTGAGCACCGTTTATGACCCAAAGCAGACCTTACCAAGCATTGTTGTGTAAATCTTAGAAGTTCACAATTATATGCAGATACCTTGTATACCTGTGTATAAAATTAGATTTGCTGTTCCTAAAGAATACAATTTTGATATAACAACCAATCCTGAGCCCTGTATTCAGTAGTTACTTATTTACTGTTACAACCCTATGAGCAATTTTTTTCTAATATTAAGTTCTTTTTGGACTGGCTGGCTTTGTCTTTGAACCCCTTTGATTCACTCTGATTGAGCAGGGATACCCTCTATCCAATAACAGGGGGTCATTGGAATCTGGAGGTCCTGGAAGTCAGTCAGGAGGGTAAGTTAGAGGTAGTAAGGAGAATAGAGTAAAATGTATGGGGGGTGGTCGTGATTTGGTTTAGTGTCAGTGACGTGGAAATGTGGAGAAGAGTAGAATCAGTAGAACGAACAAGGTCAAAATGATTGACAATGGAGTGTTAGCAGAAAAGAGTGGAGGAGTTATTCATAGGCACGTAAATTTTTAAAGAAAGAGAACGTGAAGAGAGGGATAAAGAAAAATTATTGGAAGACAAATGCACAAAAAACAGAGAAGTTATTATAAAAAAAAGAAAAAAAAAAAACAAAAATGAACAACCAAAAAAAAAAAACTTGATAAAACAGACAGGTAAAAATGTAAAACAAAAAACCAATAACGTTTCAGAAATGAAAAAAATTGCTTAAAAATGTTTTGAAAAAAAATGGAGTCTTCCTTGTTTGGGTGGGCTTTCTACAGTCTCTGGTTTCCTTGCAATGGTCTGAAGTGTATTTTGATGCTTGGCTCGTTTGACTTGCTTTCAGTTTGCAGGGGGTGGATCTGCTGACCCCCCTCCCCTGTTAGTGAAATCCTGGGGCTCTGTGGTTCACACAGCTTGCAGGTAGGCCTTAGGTGGCCACTGTAGATGGGGGACATGAACAGTCTTGGGAATTGTGGCTCCTCCTGTCTGCTGTGGGGCTGCTGCCTTTAACGCCTGGCTTTGAATAGGCTGTGGACTCAGCAGGGCGGGGTGCCTCTGGCCTGGTTTACTGGGCTGAGAGTCACTTGCCTGGGGGAGATTCCTCCCTCCTGAGCGGGGTGGCCTCCTGGCCGGAGCTGGCTATGGAATTCAGCTCTGTTTCAGGCTGGGAATTGGGCTTCCTCTGTGATGGGACCACTTATCTTGGGAACTGTTTGTTCACCCATCTGGTTGTTCCATGCCGCAGGTAGCTGCTCGCTGCTTTCAGTTTTAATTTAGAAATTCCGGCGGGCAGGGCGGGGCACCTTTGGCTGAGTTCACAGGAGTGTGTGAACCTCTTGCCAGGTAGGGAGTGTTCCCACTGGTCAGTCCCTCTTACCCTTTTCAAAGATGGCTCCTTTATCCTCACTTTCCCCAGGTCCGCTTTAGTTCCAGTCTGGACTGACCCCATGCCAGTGTCAAAGATGTCTCTTTTCTCTGGCAGTGGGGGAAGGGCTACCTTCAAGGAGCTGGTTTGTGGGTGCAAGTGAGAATTTCTTTCGTGGGATACTCACGCTTTCTCTGTGACTTCAGCCAGTCCATGCTCAGCCTGCAATCCACGTGTGTCTGCTGCCGTCTGGAGGATTTCTCCCTGGTCGCTGTTGTGTGCTTTAGGTTCACAGAGTGTGGGGTTTGTGCCAGTGCCAGCACTGGCGTGGTGATGGGTCACTGCCCGGAGCTCAAATCTTTGTTTTCAGGCCAGCAAAATTGATTTTTCCTTTCTGGCCAGAATCCCTGTACTGTTATAACTTACTGTTGCTGTCTTTCTAGGAGTAAATGTTTCCCTGGAGTGGGAAAACTGCGATGTCAGAGGGAGCTCAGCTAGGGTTCTGCTGCTCCTCCGCCATTTTCCTGAAGTCCTCAATCAGACAATTTTTGAAATATGTCATCATAAAATAGCACAGGCTGGCCTAAAATTCTCGATTCTCTTCTCCTCTCCTCCTAACGATGAGACTGCAGATGTGCACCATTATGCCTGGCTAGACATGCTACCTCATATTTAACCATGTTTTAATAGCTCCACAAAGTTTACTGGTATTAATTTTTAATACCTAGCAGTTGTTGTACCAAGGAATATGGTTGGACATTGTTAGGAACAAAATATCAATTGCTGAAAATAGAGTCAATGTTACATCATTAGAAGTATGAACTGATTTGAATTTGAAATCACATAAAACTGATAAATGAAAGTCAACAACAGGTCATTAATAGATTTTAACAAGGGAAAATAAACCAAAGGAAATTATCCCATTACCATGGCTTGAACTCAGCTCTCTTCACTAATGTGACTTTCTTCTTCATGGATGACTCTCCACCACTTGAACCACACCTACGGCTCTCTGTTGTTTTTGGTAGTTACTATAGATGGAGTTTCATGGACTCTTTCCCTTGGGATGGCTTTAAATTAAGGTCCTCTAGGGATCAGCCTTCTAGAATTATGAGCATGAGCCACCAGCATCTTGATAAGCAATAATAATATTTTGACTGTTTCTTTCACTAAAAAGCTGAAACATCTGAATACCAAAAACTTTGTTTGTCATTAACTTCAAGTGTATATAATAGTATCAAGCTCCTAAGATGTCACTTGAGGTAGAGAAAGGCATTCGTAATGGGAAATGTACAATATTTCAGAATAAACATTTTACTATATAAATTTGGTCATCTTCCCTAAAAGTAGCAATCTCTTCTGGCATAATTCACCCAGATCCTGTGGAACATGTTTTTCCCAAGGAGCCTTCACCAACCAAAACCAAAGCATGGTCCTGGGAGCACATGGTATACTCACCACAGGTCTGTGTACATCCCAGAATGCTCTCTCTTGGCTATCAAGGATCTTCCTTTCAATTTTGTCCCTCTTCTTGTCCACTCTGTCAACATCATAACAATGAAGAGTAAGCAGTTTTTAGTGTAGTGCCTTTTGGGACAGAAAGCCAAAACTTGAACAAATCTTTCAAAAGACTCACAAGGACTCACTTTGCTTGGGCTTCTGCTTGCATAAAAATGAACTCCCACTTCCGGGCAAATGCTCTCTGCAGCCTGGCCAAGCTCTCCTGGAAAACACCCCACAGGTAAGGACATTCTGGTGCATTTTTCACGACTCTTTTCCAGCTTATTTATATTTGTATTTGAGAGGCAAACAGATTAAAATTTTCTAAGGGAAAGTAAAATCTCTTTCTCAAGTTGTCACACTCCCAATATGTCACACTCAACTAATATTCATTTGTTAATAGTCTTTTTTTTTTTTTTTGCCAGTCCTGGGCCTTGGACTCAGGGCCTGAGCACTGTCCCTGGCTTCTTTTTTCTCAAGGATAGCACTCTGCCACTTGAGCCACAGCGCCACTTCTGGCCATTTTCCATATATGTGGTACTGGGAAATCGAACCCAGGGCTTCATGTATATGAGGCAAGCACTCTTGCCACTAGGCCATATTCCCAGCCCTGTTAATAGTCTTGAAATAAAAAAAATATACAATAACTATATAAAAATGATACAAAACTATATTAAAAAGTAACAAGTATAATGGACTTTAGAGAATGCAATTCTCTAAGGAGAATGGAATGCACATCCAATATGTGTCTGAAATTGCCTTGGAAGAGACAGGTACTCAACATTCGTGCATTCGATTTTTCTCTCTCCACTTTATGGACAGGAAAACAATGCATTTTACCACTGATTCATGCCATTTACTTAGGTCATGACAGTCAATGTAAACTCTTGACATATGGGTATACCCTTCCCCCACATTGCTTTGAACTCAGTAGGTCACAATCACACAACCATTTGAACACGTTAGATTTCATGAGATTAATGTTATCTGCTGGCAAGGACCAACCTGAAGGTTTTGGAAACACCTTCTTCCCAGTATGAGTGGGCTTTAATTTTCATGGCTCCAGTGTTATCACTAGAGTGTTTATCTGAAATTCCTACAACTTTAAAGAATAAAAACACACATATCCTTTCTGCATTGAGCTTGATGATTTAGAACTACACTGTTTTCAATGTTACTGAAGATAGGGGCAAGCCGCGAGGATGTGGGCAGTCATCATGCTGCCTGATTTGTGGAAGTCTCTGAAGATCCAGGAAGGAAGAAAAGTAACAGGGCATTTGGAACTAAGCCTAGGCTGTATTTTTGCTATTTATTTTTATTTCTATACCTTTTTTTGCTGGAAGGTACTTGGTACTTACAGCCTCATAATCTGCTAGCTCCAATCTTGCCTTGTTTTGCATTGTCCTCTTGCAGAGATAAACAGCTGGAAGAAAAGGAAGTCAACCATGTCTCTTCTGCTTATTAATACTGAAGTGGCACTTATACACACATAATGTATACTTCCATGTAACTATACACATATACGTGCATGTATAATGTGTATAACATATGTATATACATATATAAATGCACATACATATATGTATTGATACATATATATGTCTGTATATATAATATCATAGCACTACATATCAAGATATTTGTTTTTCTTATCCCAAGTTGCAACTTCTGATTATTATCTTTTTCTAGATAAAAAATAATCATTACATAGCATTTACTAGGTAGAAATTAAATAGATGTGCTAAGAAATTTCTAACTCTATCTTTATTTCTATTAAATGGCTGCCATAATTTTTCACATCTTCAACAAATAAGGGTGAAAACTGACCGTTCAATCGCATGAACTTAGAAGTCCCGAAATACAAATAAAATCATTTTGTAAAAGAAAATTATTTGATGGAGAATTCATTTTTGGACTTTGAATTTCTTCCAGAATCTACACTCAATTGCAAGGGCCTGTTAAAATAACCCAAGTCCTCTTAGCTTCATATTGGTTCATTTCCTGAGATCTCTTGCCAGTCATTTCCTTTGTCACTAGTAAGAGTTTAGAACTTCTTGCCTACCTAAAATATGCTGTGTCACTATGCCATATTCCTGGGGATTAGGTTGTCATGTAAAGTTATTCTTGGCAGTAGGTTTATAGGATGGTGAGAGAGAGTAGAGACGATGGTGACATCAACATTGTCATTAAGGAAAATGTTTCCCTCATTTCAAAATATTCTGATAACTCTAATATAATGTCAAGATATTCAGGACCCTGAGATAGAATCCTACTTCCAGGAATATTTTTGTCATTTTTTTCCACTAGATATGACACACGAGTTTCATGAATTCTATTACAGATGCTGTATAAAACTCTTGCATGAAGTCCTTCAAATATTACCTTCTGTGAGACTACTTCTGTGAGGATGTCTTACACATACAACCTTTGCACTAAGCATCCACCTTAGTTCTGGGTAAGAAAATCTAAATGCTACCTAGAAAATCTTAGACAAACACAGATGCTATTTGTTCAAAAGTCTATCTTGTAAGGTTTTCAGTATAAAGGTCAAGGTTGCCAGGGACCAATGTTAACATGCTCACGTCTCAAAATATAAACATTCTATGGCTGACTATAGTAATTTTATTTTTCTACTAATACTATAAATTTTCACATTTCAACTACAAAGCTAATGGTGGCATAGTGGATTATTTTTCTAATTGGTCATGGTTTACTCTTTCTCTTGAAGGAAATGTAAGAGATCACTGTGAATTGAATAAAACACCTAAAGTCTTCACAACAGTAGGTAAATTGTAGTATATACAATAGTCCCAAGGTTATCTCTTCATCACAGAAAGACTGAGTCGTCTTAAATAATGTCTAATTAAACAATTCCCCCTTCCCTGTAGAGTTGCTTGGAATCATGTTTCAAGAATAGCTAAGCCCTTTCATGCACCCATTATCTTTGAGTCTTGTTCTGTTTCAGTTATTTCCTGCTTCAGTCATTTTGATCATCTAGTCTTTGCAATAAACCAATTCCCTTTAGGAAACATATTTGTAATTTTACTAGATAAGCCAATAAATTTCAGGAGAGGGGGGAGTTATTTCATAAGGCTGTTCACAAAGAAGCATCCTTTAATATGAGTCCTATAAAGTAATTTAAAAATTCTCGAGGGTACAAAGTAATTGTGTGGACAGCCAGTGCTAGCATAAAGCACAGGGATCATACCTACCGTGAATGAATAAGCGATTCAATAGGATATTTACAGAAGGGTCTATTTAAAAGTCAAATCAACTCAAGTGCTGTAATCCCCCTGTCTACTAGATTCTTTGGCCTACAAACAGAAGAGAAAGGTGCAAGTCTGTGTTAATAGGCTAGAAAAGAATCTGGATTCTGTTGAAGGTAGAACAAATTTGAACATGGCAGGAAAGGCTGAAACTTCACCAGTGAATGTCAATGCAGTTGTAGTATATGGACAAACACAGACAAGACTTTTATTCTTACCAACAGGGAAGACCTCCATGGCACAAGGTGTAATCAAGGCAGGAAGTCTAAGTAAATGAACTAGGGTTCCAATCCCAGAAAATTTACCAATACATCAAAAGACAGAAAAATAAAATGACTTATACATAGTCAGAAATATACTTCACACTAATATTTGGGGGGAGTGATCCCCTAATTATTGAGATGATGGAAGTGCTAAGAGAGTATTATGCATGGACTGCATCCCAAATACAAAGTTTTAACGATTTCTAACGTAGCTCTTGAATGTTTTCTGTTCTGACAAAATATTGAAACTATTAATATTAAAGCCCTTTCCAGGGTACTGTTTAAAATGATTTCAATTATTGAGTACTTCATTTCAATTCCAACTTTAAATATATTTCTTTTCAGTGATTTTTCTGGGAGACCATTTGAGATAATTTTGAATACTTAATGGAGTAAAACAAAAAATGATTTAACAAGAATGTGTTGTACTAAATGGGAGTCTGAAGAGCTACTCTGAATGGCATAGCTGTGTGCAGAAGCAGAGATTGCTGCTTAGAATTTAGATGGAAAAGTCAATTTCTAGATCACATCTCCAGCTCAATAGGAACTAAACAGAAAGTGAATTCTGGTATTAGGTTATTTTTTAAGTTTCCTAAGTCTATATGAAGGAACATGGTCTCATGAAAACACTAATATCCATGACAAAATATCCAGTCATACCACACAGATCAAAAACAAAGCCACTCACACTGTAATGTAACATTTATCTAGGAAAAGACAAAAATAACTGGGCCCTGGTGACTCACGCCTGAACTATTAAATAATCAGGGGGCTGAGATCCTGAGGATTTGATTTGAAGCCAGCCTGGGCTGGAAAAATCCATTTGATTCTTATCTCTACTTAAGCACCAAAAAGCCAGAGTGAGGCTGCAGTTCAAGTGGTAGAGCACTAACTAGCCTTGAGCAAAACAGCTTGTGACAGCACCCATGCCCTGTGCTCAAGTCCCAGGACTGGCATATAAAAAGGAGAAGAGAAGAAAGACAAAAATACATAACTAAAGCAGACTGTACATATAAACACCAAGTATGTGTTTAGAAAATACCCAACCAAGTAAAGCAAATAAAACATACTCTCATGATGTGACTGTTTTTATTTTTTAATGAATACTCTGTGGGTTAATTCTTCCCCTATTCCTGAATTGAAAAATAAAAATCAAGCAATTCCCACAATCTAGTTTTTCATCCTTGCACAGTTCAAAGATACCAAGTTGTTTCAATGTTCATCTCAAGTAATAAACTTTAAGCAAATCTACACATTTGGTTTAAAATTTGAGTCTTCTACCCTAGCTTATGTGTCAGGAAGCTTCTGTCTTCACTGACTCTCCAGAACTGGTAATAGGGCTTCTAACTGTTTTGCCCCTGGATAAAGAAGGAAGGAGGAAGGGTTTGCTGGATTGCATGGCTTCTAAGTTCAGCTTTTTGAAGAACCTCTATACTGTTTTCATAATGGCTCTACCAATTTACCAACAGTGTTCCCTGTTCTTCAAATCTGTCAACGCGAATGACATTCTTACAGTTGTGATGCTTATGTCGTGCTAGTTTGAATTAACCAATGATTTATGATGGTAAGCATGCACACTCACACACACACATACACACATATCCAATGGCCTTTGTATGTCTTAAGAAATGTCTGTTCAGGACTTTGTCCATTATTCACTGCGCTATTTGATTTCTTGCTTGGCAAATACAGCTGAGTTACTCAACAGAGACTTAGGAATGGTCTGTTAGCCATGATACTTGCATGGATTTTTTTGAAGAATGCCTCCCTCCCTATAAGTGGTGGCCTTTCATTGAAGTGTACTTGTGATTGATCAGTGCTGTCACCCCTAGACTACCTACCTCACTCTGGTATTATTTGTTCTGCTAGCCTACCTGCTAAGATTGATTTCTCTTTTGTAGAGGGATTAGATAATGTTAAGAGAAACATGTGTGTGTTCTGTATCATGACAAAAGGTTTCATAGCATAGTTACTTCCTTTTTAATTCTTCCTGCCTCAGCTAGACATTCTCTTGCCTTTAAAAATTCTATTCCCTGAGTCAGTGCGTATTGTTTTTTTCCAAAGATAGGTAGCATTTGTTAAACATTCTCTGAAGTTCCTCATTGGGTATAAGGTAGGGATTCTTTGTCCTTCTCTCAAATCTGTTGTGAGTAATCACTTCCACCATCCATCCTCACTATGGCAAATTCTATATTCATGACTATGTCTTTCCCATAGTACCCTCAGTATCATCCCTATACTCAGTGAACAAAGCCCTTTATCATTTGTTCTCAGAGATCCGTTCACCTTCTGGGCAAGCTTCTATGTTAAAATCCCTTTGCACACAGCAAAAGAGGAAAGATGCTGGAGTAAGGATAAATTATTTTGGCATCGAGAGAGCAAAAAGGCAACAGTAGTGTAATGGGGTCCCCCAAGGGAGGGAACCACAATGTAATTGGGTCCAAGGGAGGGGAGGAAATCCCCCATCTCTCCAAGAGTTCACCACTCAGAGACAGTCTCAAGTAAAAAGTATTGGGAAGTAAAAAGTATACTGACCGGCCAGGGTCATAGCCCAGACTCAGGAGCTGGGACGGCACACTCCTTTGGGTCTGGTTATAAAGGTAAATACCACACCATCAAGCCTGCCACACGCAGGTGGTCAATGAGGTTACAACACTTACAGAGCATGCCAGGTCACATGCAGGTGGCCAATGGAGTTACAATTTGCCTCATAGCAACTGAACCAACCTATCATTTTAGTTAGACTTGGCACACGGATTTGGCAGGGCTCACATGATGCAGGCAGATACGCCTACTCATGGGAGGGCACAGGTTTAACCTCGAATGCTCCACTACTCAGGTGGTCAAGCAGTTTACACAATCTTATCACAGTGAAGGGAACTTCCCTGGATAGGGTGGGAAAGATCTTAGTGGAGATGGAGTCAGCTTCTGCTCTCTTTAACTAATCTGAGAAGGAGTCAACCTGACAACCCTCAACAGCCAATGATGGTGCTGGCCAGATCTGACCTTCCTATTACATTTGTCTTCAGAAGAGGGTCAAGGCATTCCTTGACCGCCCCAGCCTTAGAGAGCTCCGCTGTATCCAGCTTCTCTCTGTCTCAGGCCTACAGACGGTGCACCTTTTAG
Source organism: Perognathus longimembris pacificus (assembly GCF_023159225.1). Taxonomy (NCBI): domain Eukaryota; kingdom Metazoa; phylum Chordata; class Mammalia; order Rodentia; family Heteromyidae; genus Perognathus; species Perognathus longimembris. The sequence continues at coordinate 9,541,896 of NC_063171.1, forward strand.
ATTCACACAGGCCTACTCAGTGCTTTCCATTGGCACTTTTTCAGATAGGCCTATTCAGTCAGGCCCGAGATAGTGCACTTCCCAGTGCACTTTTACACAGGGGCCTACCCAGTCGGGCCCCAGACAGTGCACTTCCCAGCTCACTTTTACAGATGGGCCCACAGGGCCCCAGATGGCCTTTACAGATGGTGCACATCCCAGCGCACCTTTACAGACGAGCCCACTCAGGTGGCCTCACAGATGGCCTTTACAGAGGGGCCCACTCAGGGGTTCCCACAGATGGCCTTTTCAGATGGTGCACTTTCCAGCGCACCTTTGCACATGGGCCCACCCAGGCAGCCCCACAGATGGCCTTTACACATGGTGCACTTTCCAGGGCACCTTTGCAGATGGGCCCACTCAGGTGGCCCCTCAGACAGCCTTTCCAGATGGTGCACTTTCCAACACACCTTTGCAGATGGGCCCACTCAGGCAGCCCCACAGATGGCCTTTCCAGACAGTGCAATTTCCAGAGCACCTTTGCAGACAGGCCCACTCAAGTAGCCCCACAGACGGCCTTAACAGAAGGTGCACTCTCCAGCACATTCTTACAGATGGGCCCACTCAGGCAGACCTACAGATGACCTTCACAGACACAGACACAGACACAGACACAGAAACAGAAACAGATTGGTCGACCAGCTCAGACATACACCCCTATACCTCCGGAGGTTTCTTTTCTTCGCCTGGGAATCTTCCATCTTCCCCCCAAAAGAAGGTGGTTAAGGACTCTTCCCGGCCAATGTACCAAATGTAATGGGGTCCCCCCAAGGGAACACGATGTAATGGGGTTGGAGGGGGGGGGGAATCTCCCATCCCTCCAAGAGTCCACCACTAAGAGACAGTCTCAAGCAAAAAGATGGATTTATTGGGGAAATAAAATGTATACTGACCAGCACACGGTCCCAACTCCCGCGTACGGGCTGCGGCCCTGGCCAACCAGCCTGCTTTTTACAGTTGCGGTCCCAGCTCAAATCTGGGCCATGAGAGTGGCCCGTCAGTATACTTTTTCTTTTCTTTCTTTTTTTTTTTTTTTTTTCAAATTTTTATTATCAAACTGATATACCGAGAGGTTACAGTTTCATACATTAGGCATTGGATACATTTCTTGTAATGTTGGTTACCTGTCCCTCATACCACCCTCCCCCCTCCCCCTTACCCTTTCCCCCCTTGAGGTGTTCAGTTCACTTACACCAAACACTTTTGCAAGTATTGCTTTTGTAGTTGTTTGTCTTTTTTTTACCCTGTGTCTCTCAATTTTGGTATTCCCTTTCAATTTCCTAGTTCCAATACCAGTATACATGGTTTCCAATATACTCAGATAAGATTACAGAGATAGTGTAGGTACAACCACAGGAAGGTGATACAAGAACATCATCAATAATTGAAGCTACAGATACACATGGGACATTGAAAGTAGTTACAACTGTGATATAACAATTGTCTCCATAACATGGAGTTCATTTCACTTAGCATCATCTTAGGTGTTCATAAGGGTATAGCTATTGGGCCTTGTGATGCTCTGCTATGACTTGCCTAAACCTGTACTAATTATTCCCAATAAGGAAGACCATAGTGTCCATGTTTCTTTGGGTCTGGCTCACTTCACTTAGTATAATTTTTTCCAAGTCCTTCCATTTCCTTACAAATTAGGCAAGAAGAAAATATAAAGGGGACCCAAATAGGAAAAGATGAAGTTAAACTTTCTCTCTTTGCAGATGACATGATCCTATACCTAAAGAATCCCATAGTCTCTATCCCCAAGCTACTAGATCTAATCCAAAATTTGGCAAAGTAGCACAATATAAAATAAACCTTCAAAAATCAATGGCCTTTCTCTATGCTAACGACCTGAAGAACGAGGCTGAAATCAGGAAAGCAACTCCTTTTGCAATAGCCCCCCAAAACATAAAATACCTAGGAATAACCTTAACCAAAGAAGTGAAAGACCTCTTTGATGAGAACTTTAAAAGCTTGAAAAACGAAATTAAGTCAGAACTAAGGAAATGGAAAAAACTCCCATGCTCCTGGATTGGGAGGATTAATAAAATCAAAATGGCAATATTGCCAAAGGCTATCTACAAATTCAATGCAATACCCATTAATATCCCAACACCATTTTTTAATGAAATAGAGGAAGCAATCCAGAAGTTCATATGGAACAATAAAAGACCTAGAATAGCAAAAACAATCCTAAGCAGAAAAAACAGTGATGGAGGAATTACAATACCCAACTTCAAGCTGTATTATAAAGCTATAGTAATAAAAACAGCTTGGTATTGGCACCGGAACAGGCCTGAAGACCAATGGAACAGAATTGAAGACCCAGAAATGAACCCACAGAACTACGCCTACTTAATCTTTGATAAAGGAGCTAAAACAATAGTATGGAAGAAAGATAGCCTCTTTAACAAATGGTGCTGGCAAAACTGGCTCAACACATGCAACAAACTAAAACTAGATCCTTATATATCACCCTGCAACAAAATCAATTCCAAATGATTAAAGACCTCGAAATCAAAACACACACCCTGAAAACACTAAAGGAAGGAGTAGGAGAAACACTTGGGCTCCTTGGCACAAGACAGAACTTCCTTAACAAAGACCTAGAAAGGCTACAAATCAAAAAAAGGTTGGACAAATGGGACTGCATCAAACTGCAGAGCTTTTGCACGGCAAAGGACATAGCTCGCAAGATAAACAGAAAGCCCACAGACTGGGAGAAGATCTTTACTGGCCATTCAACGGACAAAGGCCTCATCTCTAAAATATATGCAGAACTAAAAAAATTACCTTCTTCCAAAACAAAACCGCAAAGAACCAATAGCCCCCTCATCAAGTGGGCTAAAGACTTACAAAGAGACTTCTCTGATGAGGAAATGAGAATGACCAGGAGACATATGAAAAAATGCTCTACATCACTGGCCATAAAAGAAATGCAAATCAAAACAACATTGAGATTCCATCTCACCCCAGTAAGAATGTCTTATATCAAGAAAACTAACAATAACAATTGTTGGAGGGGATGTGGCCAAAAGGGAACCCTCCTTCATTGTTGGTGGGAATGTAAACTGGTTCAGCCACTCTGGCAAGCAGTATGGAGATTCCTCAGAAGGCTAAATATAGAACTCCCCTATGACCCAGCAGCCCTACTTTTGGGTATCTATCCAAAAGACCACAAACAAAATCACAGTAATGACACCAGCACAACAATGTTCATTGCAGCACAATTTTTCATAGCGAGAATCTGGAACCAACCCAGATGCCCCTCACAATGGAATTTTATGCCTCTATCAGAAAGAATGACATTGTCCCATTTGTCAGTATACTTTTTCTTCCCCAATAAATCCATCTTTTTGCTTGAGACTGTCTCTGAGTGGTGGACTCTTGGAGGGATGGGTGTTCCCCCCTCCCTCCCTCCAACCCCATTACATTGTGGTCCCATCCTTTGTGGGGACCCCATTACAATAGGAATATGGAAATGGAAAAGTCTTCCAAACAAACAGATAACTATCTTAGTTAAAGAAAATAATAACTAATTCTTCACTTAAAGGTTATTTTGAATGCAAAATTTTAATAGAATTCACTTAAAATTTTAACATTAGCAGTGCATTTATAGGAATGAAAAGTTAGGAAATAAAAATAACTCAGAGAACTTAGTTCAAAAAACATGATTCAATAGCCGTTCAGCTTAAGAACCTTAAGTCTTAAGAGAAAAAAAACTATACTAATACTATAAAAATTTTAATTTAATTTTGATGTGTATTAACAATGAAGACTATGATACTATAAGGTCATAATAAGACTTAATTATTATATGAGCTCATATGCCTTGACAATCCTTATGAAGGTAACAAAGATCTATTATGGAATTTGGGCAAATGAATTGTGAAAATCTTTAAACTTTATCTTAGTAGGTCTAGCCCTTCAGTAGAAGGAATTCATTGAGAACATCGTGGAAATAGCTGGAACTATAGGTAGAGAGAATGAGTTTCTCTCTAGGAAAAAGGAAATGTCACTTCAGACTAATGTTATCTGAGACTGCTTTTGCTCATCTCTATTAGAAGTTATTTATATAATGAGTATATTTCTTTACGATCTAACCAAGAGATATTAAATAAGAGATAAGGGGAAATTGAGGCAGAATCATGGTAAGTTTAAGACCAGTCTGGGCAACACACAGTGACATTTCACAAAAACAGCGAAAAGAGATTTTTTTTTTCAAATCTGCTATACAATTTATATTTGTAAATTAATCATTCATCTAATATGCAACAAAAGGTTCTCGACATTACAATACAGATTAAAAATTCAAGTCAATAATCTTAGTCTCTTAGTTCCTTATTGTGGAAACCAAGTGAAAGGTGTAGGGGAACTCCCTTCTTTGAGTCTCTAGAAGCAGCAGGCTTAGACAAAGTAGTCGGCCTGGGTAGTGGCAAACCTAAGCTAAATATGGGAGCCCAGTACAGCTGGGCCTAGACAAAAGAAAGGAATGAGGAAGACCACTCAGTTTAGAGGAAGTTTTAGGAAGAGAAAGCTTAAGGCTAAGTACTCACACCTAGGACATGGAATTGTATTGCTTTGCCTTGTTTACTGAAATTGGATTGCTTGGATTGCTGGAGCTTACTGGAATTATAATTACTAACAGTAATTCTGCTTCCTTGCATTGCCTAACCTGCCAGACCACCTGAGTGTGGTAAATATGATTCTTACCCCATGACTACCTGCTAGTGGTACATGTGATACTTGCCCTTAAAAAGCCCAGCCCTATTTGGCCCCAGCGCTGTTTTGTCACCATCTAGATGATGACAAGCAGACACTGTGCACAGCTAAATAAAGGCACCTAGCCTGATTCACTGAGTGTTGGTGACTCTTTTTGTGGGTTCAAGGCCCACCTGGGTATCTGGTATGTAACACTTATGTTAAATGGGGAATAGATAAATAAGAAGATTGACAATAATTGCTTTTAATTCTTTGATATCCATTCCAGAGTAAAGTGGATAACCATCACAGCTTTGCATGCCAATTTTTTTTTTTTTTTTTTTTTTTTTTTTGCCAGTCCTAGGCCGTGAACTCAGGGCCTGAGCACTATCCCTAGCTTCTTTTTTGCTTCTTTTTTGCTCAAGGCTATCACTCTGCCACTTGAGCCACAGCTCCCCTTCTGGCCATTTTCTGTATATGTGGTGCTGAGGAATCCAACCCAGGGCCTCATGTATACGAGGCAAGCACTCTCACCACTAGGCCATATTCCCAGCCCTGCATGCCAATTTTGTGTGCAGATTACTTCCATTATATATTATCTCCTTTAGACACACAGTTGTGATATAAAGTGAAAAGAAAACACTGATTGTATTACTTATCTTACTAGAGATGAAAGAAATAGTTCAGAGAAGTAAGGTGGGCATGTGGGTGCATGCCTGCTTCCCAGGCCAACCTGAGCTACATAGTAAACATGTCTGAAAACAAAACAGAATTAACTTTACAACTTAGTGGGGGAGGAAAATGGGAAGAGAAACAGAAGAAAATGAGGGAGGGGAATAACACTGTTCAAAACAAAATGTACTTATTACTTTACTTATGCAACTGTAACCCCATAATCCCTCTGTATATCACCTTTACAATAAAAATAAAATAACAACAACAACAACAAATAGCTCAGAACTGGCAAGGCAGTCCCTGATCAAACAGAGTGAGAAGCTGCTAAAAACTCTAAAGAATCTGAGAGGGTCACAAAGGTCACAAAGACCTACTCTCCCATTGGTATGTATGCTCCATTCTTGTGTTGTTATTATTATTTAGGTTCTAAAATCTATGAGCAAAGGTATGCCATGTTTTAACCTTTGAGTTTGGCTTATCTTATCCAACATAATGATCTTCAGTTCCACACAGTCCTCTAAAAATGGTGCAATTTCATGTGATACATGGCTGAATAATATTCTACTGTGTGTGTGTGTGTATGTGTGTGTGTGTGTGTGTGTGTGTGTGTGTAATATTTTCTTCATCCATTCCCTGGTCATTGGGAAACTAAGCTGAGTCCATAGCTTGGCTATTATGAATAATACTCTTATGAGCACAGATATTTTATTGTATGGTGACTTACATTCCTTAGATACATGCCTAGTAGTGATTTGTGATTTGGAATATTATATGATAGTTCTATTTTTAATTTTAAGGAAGCTTTTTGCTTATATCTTCCAATGTTTTCCCTATATTTTCTGTGGCAGTTTCAAAGCTCTAATTCTTATATTACTATTTTTGATCCACTATGAATTGATTTTTGTACACAGAGTGAAATCGGGGTCTAGTTTCAGTATCACTGAATTTTTGCCTGGGATGGCTTCATACTGTGATTATCCTGAACTCCACCTCCTAAGTAGTCAAGATTAGTGGGGTGAGCCACTAGATCTGCACACAAAAAAATTATCTTAAAAATAAATCAGACAAATGCAAATATTTGACTCTGAGATGATCCATCATAGGTTTATAATAAGGTGAAGTTGTAAAACAAACGAACTATCTGAACAAGCTATGAAGCATTGAAATAATCAAATATTACACAACTATTAAGCAAAGATCTTTGAGGAGAATTAAGTGATCATAGTATTAATGTACAAGATGAAACATGAATTACATTTTGAAAAATATGTAAATGTATTGAAAAATAGGAAAATATCACATACTATAAAAGTGCTAAAAGCACAGAGGCATTAAGTTTCCATTTATAATCTTGTACTTTCTACTCAGATTTTCCAGATTTTCTACAGACAACAAGAATTAACTTAATAATTAAAATGTAAGGAAAATGACTATGTTCTGAGAGTAAATGTTAAGTAATCACAAGGGCTGAGTTAAAATGACAGAAAAATATGAGCAAAGAGTACACTAAGGTGACAAGACCAGGATGTATAGACTTGGTAACTTATAAGAACAATATTGGCTATGCAGCTAAAAGATTTGCTAGACATAAAAGAAGAACAACAACAAACAATGAAAATCAGGAAATATGCCCCTCAGTTCTGTCCTATAGGACTTTCTCTGGCAAAAACAAATGTGGTACTCTGTGCTCTCTTATATGCTAGCCATTGGCCACTCGTGGTCATGTGGCACTTTAAAGATTAATTGAGAAATCTAGGTGCTGGTGCCTCATGCCTGTAATCCTAGCTACTTGGGAGCCTGAAATCTGGGAATTGAAATTCAAAGGCAACCTGGGCAGGAAAGTCTATGAGATTCTTATCTCTACCAGAGAAAGGGAAATGGAGCTGTGGCTCCAAGTGATAAAGTACTAGCCTTGAGCTCAGTGTTCAGGGACAGTACCCAGGCTGAGTTCAAGCCCCAACACCAACACCAACAACAAAAATAATTGAGAGATCAAGAAATAAGTTTTTACATTTAATTTAGCTTAAGCTAATTAACATTTAACTTTAGTTAAGCTTAATTACTTAATTGGCTAATAATCTATCAAATTCAAAATTAGTCAGCTCCCCTGTTAAACAATAAAAATCTACTTGATTACTTAAAGATCACTACTCTTCCATTAGTTAAAAAAAAAAGATCCTTACAGCAATAGTATATTAAGTATGTGTTAAAAGTACATCTGTCTTGTCTAGTGCTCAAAACTAGTGTAGTTAGTTATTTTTCCACAAAAATGCTGATGGTTCCATCAAAAGTGCAACATCCAGCTTTTAATTTGAGAGATGACATACCTTACTGCTCTACATCCTCTCCTTGATTCCAAGAAAGTAAACTCGGTGTTTACCTTGATTTTACTCCATGATACAAAGTAAATCATTCCTTCTTTCAGAGAAGAATGAGTGAGGAAGGATTATAATTTACTATGTTCTCCTAGTAAAGGATCCTGCCTGGGAGAGATACAAGGCTTTCACTCTGCATGTGTGCAAGCATGTGTTTAAGTATGCTTTGCTAAAATTTGTGTGTGGTTTATGTATAATGGATTCTGTTTATCTCTCTCTCTGTCTCTCTGTTTGTCTGTCTGTCTCTCTTTCTCTCTCTCTCTCTCACACACACACATACACACACAAACACACAACAAAGAGTGAGTCCAAAATAAATCTATTTTTCCCTGCAATTTTGGAGGACAGCTAATTATTTATAGTCTCAATTTCAGCATTTCTATTAAAATATATATTGTTATCTCCATTTCTATGTAAAGATAGGAATTACATTTCTTTCTTATATCAATTTTCTCAAAAAATTTCCCCAAGGGATCAAACAATAAATGTCTAAGGTTTGGAAAATATTTTTTTAAAGAGTCAAATAGAGGGGAAAGGAGACAAGTGAAGAGAGGAAGGGAGGAAAGGGATACATTCATAATATCCAATGCATATTCTATGAAATTAAGAAAATTGAAGAGAGGACTTGGATTGAGAGGGATGGAAGATGATATCATTCAAGATAAATTGTACTCATAAACTGATTGGTTGAATGGTAACTCCTTTGTGTAGCTATCTGTAATCCTAGCTCCTCAGGAAACTGAAATCTAATGATATGGCTTTGAAGGGAGTGAACCAGGAAAGTTTGTGAGACCCTTATCTCTAGTTAACCACACAATAAAGCTAGAAGTAGAGCTGTGATTCAAGTGGTAGAGCACTAGCCTTGAGCACAAAATCTCAGGTCATCACCCATGCCATGAGTTCAAGCTACAGGAGCACACACACACACACACACACACACACACACACACACACAGATAATAGAAATATAATATAAAAGATAAGAATTCTTCCTTCTGTTGTAGGCTAGATGGATAAATTGTTCTATTGCTTCAGGCTGCTTACAGATGTCTGCAAAATGTTTCATCTATTGCCTAACACAGACAATGGGCATTAATTAACTAGGCTACATACCACATAATGTAGAGCCAAAGTCAAATTGATAATAGAACCATGCATGCCACATGTCAGGCCCTCGTTGAGTATCAGATGGAGTTGGGAAGTCAGTTGTTGGAAACTCAAAGCCCCAGTTGGTATGTAAGTTGATTGATTTTGTATCATGCCTGACATAATCAACTCTTCCAGAGAACATCTGCAAATATATCTTGATCATTTTATGCTGTGCATGGCACAGTGCTCATGCAAGGGATTGAGCAGAAGTATGAAAGTTCAGATGCCTGTAACATGTCACCTGCTCCATATCACAGGTTCCAGTTAGGAAGTTCTCCATGTGCATGCTCACCACAGTGGCCTGAGAACTAGATACACCAGCTGCAGAGGAGGATTGCTAGCTTGCTAGCTCGGGCCTGGTACTTCATGCTAGGCTGTGCTATTTACTTTGGAAAAAGACTGTGGGTGACTGGCTTTAACACTCCTCCTGTGTCTCTGCAGGAGCAGCCTGCATATAACCTATGCCAAGCATTATTGTTTCCTAGCTCACAAAATAAGTAAAAAGCCTGAGAAATATTTGCTAGCTTTGCCCTTGATTTAGCCCTGCAAAGAACATAGACTGAGATAAAACACCATAACTCAAGAGAATTGCAGAGTGATCTGGGAATGCAGTGTGCTATCACTGCTGCTTTTATCATTATAGTGAGGATCCAGCCAGTGCTCCACAGAGAAACCAGAAAACAACAGCAGGACATTGAGATGCCTTACAGAAATATTTTTTTAGCTCGATGAGAAAGTTCTTTCACAAGAAGCTAATACTTTAACTTCAGGGGGAAAAAAGAAGCACAGCCTAGGTCAGTCCTATCAAACACGTCTTGATTGAACATTGGCCTAACAATGCTAGAAATACCATGGAGAAACATTTTTAGTATATTTAACCTGAGCAAAGTATGGCCATTAAAGAATAAGGTATAGACATTGTTACTGAAGTACAATTTCAGGCATCGTTTTAATTATCTAACTTCTCAGTATCTTCTATATTTGGCTGGTAATGGAAGATATGATGTTGGCTTAGAGGGTCCTGAAACTCTCGGAACTAAGCCAACTCATTGAGATGACAAAAGTGGATAATTTTTCAGGTTCTCTCTAGCTCTGCATTCCTTTGCTGCAGGAAGTCAGAGTTTAACACTGCCATTAACAATCTAAGCAATGTAGTGATGTAGTCCATATACTTGTTACATATGTAAAAGAGTTTGAAACCTGGCTGGTATCCTTAGGTTGGTAGTGTGAAATAAAAAGTAATACAGATTTCCTTCTGTCAAGACAGTGTAGAAACAAAATAATCAAGTTTTTTCATTCTCTCCATGCTGAAGCCAAATACGAACTCCATTATATAAATCATCCCTTAAATCAGATTTTAATCAAAGAAATTAATTTAAGCAAATCACTTGACCATATACCTAGTGTTCAAAAAGTCTCTCTAATAAGTTTGCTCACAACTGTAATCCTAGCTACTGAGAAGGCTGAGCTCTGATGATTACAGTTCACAGCGAACCTGGATAGGAAAGTCCATTAGAGTCCTATCTCCAATTAAGCATTAAAAAGGTGGGACAAGGAGCTGTGGCTCAAGAGGTAGAGTGCTAGCCTTGAGGGAAAATGCACAGAGACAGTGCCTTGAATTCAAGTCCCAGGACTGGCATGCACATACACTCACACACATCATGCACACACACACACACACACACACACACACACACACACACACACACACAGTATCCCTAATAAGTTGCAATATTTTTTTAATTTTTATCATGGCTACAATAATTAGGAATTTAGAGAAACACTAAAGAAAAAAAAACAATGCTTCTTGGTGTATGATTTTTTTGATGACCTGTTGAAGTCAATTAGCAATACTTGCAAAACTGTTTGGTGTAAGTGAACTGAACACCTCTGGGGGGGGGGGAGGAAAGGGGGAGGAGGGAGGGGGGTATGAGGGTCAAGGTAACAAACAGTACAAGAAATGTATCCAATGCCTAACGTATGAAACTGTAACCTCTCTGTACATCAGTTTGATAATAAAAATTTGAAAAACAAAACAATGCTTCTTCTAGTTAATAGCCTACTGAAATAAATGTGTAGATCTTATGACCTTGTGAGCATAGTGAGTTTTACTTGGACACTGATATCTTTAAGGTCTTCTACGTCCTCATTGACCTCACCACCACCAGGAATAAGGTTCACCCAAACCAAGATATTTTCATCCCCAACAGATCCTAAAATAACAACCCCTTCCTCCCTCAACTTGAAGTATCAGGATTACTTCTACTGTGCTGTCACTTGGAAAAGGACTCCATGCATTTGTTAAGCTCAAGAGAAAACCAGATCCATGAATCTCAATCTGGCCAGCCCCTGTTCTAGATGGTAAAATTACCCTTTGCTACAATTATGTCCTTCAGTTTTTGTGTGGGAAATTGCAAACCTGAAGATTACATCATGACTTGGAGTGTAGAAACTGAAATTATGTTTTTATTTTTTATTGTTATTTATAAAGGTGATATACAGATAGGTTACAGTTATATAAGTCAGGTAATGAGTATATATCTTCTTGGACAATATCACCTATTGCGTGGATCTCTCTCAGTTTTTGTCACAAAATTCTGTCTGTAATTACTTGGATTTAAACTCAGGGCTTCAGAAATATTAGGAGTGTAGTCTTGACCCACACTTTCACTCCTTTTCATGTTAGTCATTTTTCAAATAACATCTAGATTTTGTGCCCAGGCACGGTCTGAATCATACCTCACTTTGCTCTTATGTATGCATCCCAGTTCCCATACATCTGCATGACAGGTGCCTGCCACCATGCTCAGTTTTTATTGGTTGAGATGATGTCTTGGGGACTTTTTGCCATCACACTCAGCTTGAAGTAGCTACATAATAGAATTTACTGAAATCTCTAATTCAGATTTTATTAAGAACTTTGTCACAAAGGTCATCAAGTTGCCAATTCTCTCTGCAATGCACAATTCCAGGAAATTTCCAGAGGAGGTATCTTTATTACTGTTCTTTAGTGTTCTAACTTAGTTATAATTTCAGAGACTGATGTTCATGAATTAAAATTGAACAGTAATATTTATAATGATGTCATTGTTATTGATTTCATTTGCTAAAAATTGATTGATGAATCCCATAAACAGCATTCGTATGCTAGAAATTTGTAATAATTTTACAAATAATCACTTGTCCACCACAGTTTACCTACTTTCAATGAATAAAGCTTATTGAGATTTTAGGTCTTATTGTCCTTCCTGGCTCATCTCAGTCATTGAGGATAGCCAATGCAATCCCTTTTCCTGCAAGTCCAAAATAACCATAAAACACTGTTGTTGTTTTTTTCATATGTACTTATTGATAGAGGTTTATGTTCTGCAGATCTTATCTAGTAAATTCAAATTAAGAATCATAGGATGCCTCACATAGCAGGGAGACAAGTAAATCTTTGGGAAGTCAAAGGACTTATGTAAAATCACACAGCTAAGTGAGAGAGAGAGTCAAATTAAAGTACTTGCTCTTAAGAACCTTTTGTTATGCTTTCCAGTAGACTATGCTGTGATGTAAAAGCAATAATAGCCTTTAAGGCTTGTTATAGCTCTCCAATCCATTTTGAAGCTGTTCTTTAATAGTTGTAGAGAGCACTATGCTATAGAGAAAGTTTCCACAAATTTGGTGACTTTCCAAACAAGGCAATTCATCTATTCTGTGTTATAACTATCAGCCCCAAACTGAGCCTTAGAATTTCACCTTTTAAGGACAAAAGTAAGGAAACACAAGCACACAGACATGCAGACACACTAGTATTATAAACAAAATTATGAGCTATTGCACTGACCATAGTCTGTGTTTTCTGGCTCCCAACAATTTGATGGCCAAAAGTAGGGTGTCTGTGGAGAAAAAAGAATTGGAACTGGAGTTAGATACATAAAAATTGGGCAGTTTCTGGTCTATGAACTGCATCTATCTTTAACAATTACTAATATTTTCCAAATATATATTTTATAATCTAGATCAAGTACCAAGAAAGACACTGTGAGGTTTTCGTCTACATAGTCATTGTCAATCAACTGCAAATATGCACAACCACAGTAGGAATTTAAAGTGTCATACATTTGCTACAGTTTTACATGAATGGGTTTGAAGTTATTCAGTTTTTATCCAGAGAGGAAGGAAAGCCGAATATGATGTCCAGCAGGATTATTCTCTCTACATTATATAGCATAACCTTACCTCTGATAGACCAAAATCTCAATGTACCATATCTTTGTCTGAGATATGGCAAATTTGTTCGCTTGCCTCTAACTTCGTTATAGAACTTTCAAAATAATCTATCAAGACAAGAACAAGCTCCTATCTTCCCTTTTACAAATATGCTATCATGAAGACATTTACTGGTCTAAAATTTTAAACTATAAAAACCAGAAATCATTTTCAAATAAATAATATCTTATTCGATGGATTCACAAAATCAGAGTTCTGTAGAATTCTGATTCTGATTCTGTAAAATTCTTGAAACCCATTAATGTAAGTACAAACTATTTAATCAGGTGAAACTTGTTAGGAACATCAACACTTTATATTTTCTGAAAGGATATTTCTAGCCCCATCTGAGGATCCATGGCAATACCTGTCTGCTTCTTTCCATGCATGCCAAGAAAGAGATCTATTGCTGACTCTCTGTTTTTGTGACCCCATTCCCTGGAATAACGTTGAAGCCGGGGCCCATGGGAACGCTGGCTGCATACTACAAAGTTGTGGATTCACTGCATTTGTTAACTGGTTGTACAAACTATTTATGTGCAATGTGCAAATTTAGGGTCATCTCTGATTATGTGATGATGCTAGTTTTAAGGAGAATGCTATTTGGGGCGACCTGCTTCCAATTCTGGGTTGGGGAGCTTCCCAAATTATCAGAGACCCACCCAGAGATTCTCATTTCTTGGGAATTATGACAATGTACAAAGAAGAGTGGTGGTTTTGTTTTTCAAATTATGAATGAAATCAAAGTAGAATTTAGAAGCAAAAAAAAAATGTCCATGAGATTAAAAGAATATCAAGACTTATATAAACCACTCGTGTCACCTAAAACCCACGTCTCTCTAGAAGTTAGAACTTGACTGATGTGATTTATTTGGAATAAAATAGGATCAAAATTCTAGGAGAGACAGGATATGCTTCATTAATATGGGAAGACTTTACAATATTATGTTTAGTTTTGTTTTTGTGCTGGCTGTCTTGCTCACAGCTAGTGCTCTCTATTTGAGCCACACGTCCATTATGGAAACCAAATGTTTTGACTTATGAGAATAGAAAATAGAGTAACAAACCTTACAATTTGTTGACATTTAAAGCCTGTTTTTATAGCTCTACTAATCTTTAGGACATTTTAATTCATGTGTGTCTCTGTTTTTCAGTGTTCACTTCCTTAGCTACTATGAACCTCATCCAAAATGGCACAGTGTTGCTACATCACCTCTGGCATGTGAAGTGATGTGAAGAGACATGAAAGACTCCTTTCTGGAGAATCAAACCAGATCTCAATTCCAACTAGGAAAAAGAAATTAATTAGACAACTGAAAGGTCACAGTAAATGAGAAAATCACGTGATTACTTGTACTAAAAATTAAAGACAAATTTACTATGTCCTGCCAGCAAAATTTAGTTAGAGATCTGTTTATCTCAGACTTGTGCTGTAAAGACACCCTGAATAGTTAATGATTGCCAAAACGTCCAAGATTCACTGCAAACACTGTAAACAGAGCATCATGAATTTCCTGTTTTTAACTCAAGATGTTTGAAAGCCTTACAAGGAGTTGAATTTCAGCTTAGTGTAATAAGGACCATTTAGCTGCTTGGAACCAACATAAAAAGTGGATGTGAATACAAGGATTGGTAATATGTTTTCTGTTAGTAGTGCCATTCAAGCACAGACTAATTAATGACCTGGTAGATATTACAGTATAAATTCAATTAATCTTGACTTTTCTGTTTTATTCTTTGTGGGGTGATAGGATTATATGATTAGTATATTTACAAAAATGTCATATTTCGATCCAGTTACAGATGTGAATATGGATAGATTATTTGGAAAATGCAATAGTAAAAGGACTCCTTTAAAAATTGAGAACTATTAATCATATATAGCTAGTTTACTTGCTAATCACCAGTACTTTCTTATATGTTATAATGTTAAAAACATTAGGACTTTAAGTTGCTCTCACTTAATAAGAGGTTAGCTAGTTTCAGCTACCACTGCCTACATGAGTTAAACTATATTATTTTCAAAACAATTTTTTGAGTCACTTCTCACTAACATTGCTTGTGCCATCCTCAAACTCATGATCTTCCTGTTCCCACTTCCTAAACAGCAAGAACTACAAGTGAGTGGTCCCACAGCAGGCAGGTTTAAAATGCTTTTAAATTTAGCAAGTTAAGTAATTGAAAGTGCTTGAATATGAAGCTCTACACCACAGTTTCAAGAGATTGTTGCATTTTCCATAAATTAACTAAAAAACAAACCCTGATCCTTGGAATAAGATTGTCTGAAAGAATTGGGAGTGAGACTGGTAAGGAAATCAATGATCTCTGAAAAGAAATTTTAAACCATATTATCAATTTATTTTCCTGCAAGTTTATTCAACCACATTGCTAATCAGTCAATTATTTGCAGAATGCTTAATTACTTAGAACGAGTGAGAAAAATCTTCCAACTTCTGAAAGTTGGACAGTGGAAAGAACTCTCCAAAAAAAATTATCTTTCAGTAATCTACAGTTTACATTCTAGAGTTCTTGTTTCTGTGCCATGTTAAAATGGAACCCATCTTGTACATGCTTGGTGAGCAATCTATCATTGAGAAACCTCTTCAGTCCTGAACAATGACATTCTATGTGCTTTACTTTTATAGGCTGCAATCCACTATTACCTCTAATAAAATACCAGCTAAACTCAAATGAATCATTGTCAATCAAGCATCAATTGTATGAGGAGTGACTTAAACTAGTCTGCCATTGCCTCCTAACAGAATCATCACATTTGGAAGTGATACAGAATGACTTTTCCCAGGTGGTACAACTTTTAAGGTGACATGTCTCCGGTTGGTGTCACACTCTATGTGTACATATCAATTTCCACAGGCTTGTAGCAGGGCTAGCCTCAGATCTCAGCAAGATGGAGTTTGTATAAATGTTTAAATTCCCATGAAAATTTCCTAGGACTGAAGAGGGCTCTGATTCACAGGCAATGGCCAGTGTATAATAAATTAAGTCACATGGCACAATTTACTACTAGCTCCTTACTACTTAGAGATGGAGACTCTTCCATTTTCCTGAATTCCTGCAAGTTTCTTACTGAAATATCTTTAGGCTTTTAATATAAAACATAATTTCAACCATTACTCAGTTCTTCTATCACAAATCGTCACCTCTTGGCATATTCCCATTGATCTCCGCATTCATTGCTTAAAAAAATATTTATTTATTGCCAAAGTAATGTACAGAGGGGTTACAGTTTCATATGTAAGTCAGTGAGTACATTTCTTTCCAAACTTTTATGTCTTACTTCTAAAAGCAACTAGTTTCTAGCTAGTCTAAATCAAAGTAAAATAAGGCATTCTATAAATAAGAATTCCATTCTGTAAAAACAAAAGAATAACTAACAAAATAGAAACGTCTAGTATATCATGAAAGAATATTTTCATTCCAACTTACTTGAAACCGGTAGAAGGTACCATCATCCTTAAGTGTGAGGACATGATCTGAGATGGGAAAGAAGTAGCCATGGGCTGCCATTAATGTTCCCAAATGGAGTGCCTCCACTGTTCCATGAAAGCAAAGGAAAACAGAAAGAACACAGAAACGCTTTTTACATTGACTGGATATATATATATATCCAGCACTGTCCCTCGTTTCTTTTTGCTCAAGGCCATGCTGCCACTTGAGCCACAATGCCTCTTCTGGCCTTTTTCTATATATATGGTATTGAGGAATTGAACCTAAGGCTTCATGTATACCAGGAAAGCACTCTTGCCATTAGGCCATATTCCCAGCGCCTTGCCTGGATATTTTAAAATTGATTCACACAGCTATACAATTTTGTATGATTCTCTGAGCACATCCTTATGTCCACGCTCTTTCTATCTTGAAGGTGACCTTGGAGTTCATCACTTTCAGCACTGTTTCAAAAGGCTTTGAGTTAGGTGTGGTTCTCCATGTCATACCATAACCACAAGCCCAGGAAATCAAATCATGGATGGACCAAGGTCACTAGAAGGCCCTATAAATTTTCAGAATCTGATTCCTTCATTTTATAGATGGGACATATGTGGGCTCTGTTTTGACACTCACCCTCAGACAATTGCATTAGCCATTGATGAGCACTTTGAACTTTTAAATGTTTTTATTGGCATTATGGTCTTCTAGTTACCATGGATATTTAACTCTCTACTGCTTTTCTAATGATTTAACATTCCCTGGGCATTTATGCTATGGTGTTTATCCTCTACTCCTGAAATTGTACAAGGCTGTTCCAATTACTCTGTACAGTATTCTACATCGGATATCTAGAAGGAATGGGTTTATTTAGCAGTCGTAATTAGAACCCAATGCTACAGTCAATAGAAATATTACTGCATATGATTACAGAAAATATAAAGGTTCTAAACTTGCAGTTTCCAAATTATATTATGGAGCTGTGCCAAATAGTGTTTTAATTCAAAATGTATGTTGTTATAGCTTTAGGTAAAGTTCATTTATACTTATTTATGCTTCTTAGAGAAATGAATATTATTTTTCTTTTGGTGGTATCAAGGTTTGAATTCAGGGACTTACACTTGTTAAGCATGTGTTCTCCCACTTGCTCCCAAACAACTTGGGTTTAGTTCTTTTCCTTGTTTTGGTGCTGGTACTGGTAGTTTGAACTCATAGTTTCATGCTCTTTCTCAGCTTTCTGGCCATAACTTGAGCCATGCCTTCTGTCCTGCATTTTTCTGGTTAATAAAAGGAGTTTCCAAGACTTTTCTGCCTGGCTTCAAACTGCTCTCCTCTAGGTCTCAAATTCCTGGATAGCTATGATACAGGCATGACTCAACACTGGCACCTGGGTGCTTTAGTTATTTTTTAGATACTTAAGCTTTTGCCTGGGGCTAGCTTTGGCCACCATCCTCCTACCACTGTCTGCCTTGAATCTAGCATTACAAACATGTTATACCACATTCAACTTTTTCTTTGAGATAGAGGTTCACTAATGTTTATTCAGCTGGCCTGAAAATATCCATGTTTGTACCAGCCAAGGGTTTAGGATTAGAAGGATAAGCCATTACATCTGGCCCTGTATCATTGTTCTTTAACTTGGTACTATTCAAGTTGTTTTTCATTATGTAAATCTACTGGTATCTTTAGCTATCAGTCCTGGGGAGCTTTTACTCCTCAGTAAGAACTGAGTCATAAGTTCCTTGTTAGAAGTATAAGAATTCCCTCTCTACCACCACACATATATTGACTAATAATACTTAATTGTTGAACTTTTATTTGTTATGTAGTACGCTGGTGGCCTTTGGATTTGTTATCTGACATCTTGCAAACTTTTAATTGATAAGTTCTATCTATAGCCTTTCACTGCCTCATTCCTGCTGACAATAAAGAGAAAATGTCAATCATGTTCTTTGCTGATTCTCTTTGTTTGGTAGTACCACAGTCCGGACGTGGTAAATCCTTGCTGATGAGAAACATAAAGAGCAATTACCTAGAGATCTCAACTGCTTTATTTTTTTTTTTGAGTACTCTATTTCTGTTAGATTTGATTATAAATCTTCTCATTTTATTCTCTCTCCAAGACAAACACATGCTCGATAATTTTAAGATTAAGTACAATTTGTTTTGATAGTTTTATGTCTTGCCTTGACTGAAATCAGTAGTGATGTTGGTAAGGATCTATTTATGAAAGATTAAAATATAGCTTCTATGTGACTCACATACTTTGCATGACAAGATAAAGTCAAACCATTTGACTTAATATTTAAGAAGACTGACCTTCAACTAAGTTTATAAAAGGATTTTGTGGAATTTGATCAAACAGTTAACTACAAAGAATGGGACTACCAACATTATCATTTCCATCCAGACCTCCAAAACAACCAGCTCCAGGGCAAAATAAGTACCCAGGTCAAAAGTCAGAAAGGGGGATGAAACTTTCATTTTGAGAGTACATTTATGACTCATAGATTGTCAATACAAAAGTAGATGTTGAATCTGTAATGATGAATTAATAAACAAATAAAATCCATGAATAAATGCCCCACTAAGAATATGTAAACATAATAGTGCATGGAAAAATGCTAAATTATGTTGTGTTCTGGTTAATTTCTTCCAAAAGAATACTGATGTTCATATTTCAAGTGGGTCTGGTTTTCTTTTTTGTTGTGTTTTTTTTTGTCTTTTGTGCCAGTCCTGAGGCTTGAACTCAGGGCCTGTAAAGCTATCCCTGAGCTTGCTTCCTCCCTGCTCCCCCTTAAAGTTATCTTCTAGTGTTTGTTGTTGTTGTTGTTTGGTAATTATGTTGGAGATAAGAATCTCATGAATTATCCTGCTGGAATGGCTTCCAACTGTGATCCTCAGACCTCTGTCTCCTGAGTAGCAAGAATTATATGTGTGATCCACAAGCATCCAGCATCAAGTGGGCTGTCTTATCTACTGTGTGGTGGAAGAAAGATAATAACGATATCAATGGCTTTTGGTCATTTTGTTAAGATAGATTTGATTGTCACACTTCCTGTGATACCACTGCTATTAAATCTCAGCCTCAAAACTTCTGGGAAGATGGTGGAGGAGTAGCAAAGCCCTAGCTAAGCTCACTCCGACATCCCAGTTTTAGCACTCCAGAGAAACTTTTACTCCTAGAAAGACAGCCCAAGTAAGTTATAAAAGTATAGGCATTCTGGCCAGAAAGGAAAAATTGATTTTGCTCGCCTGAAAACACAGATTTGAGCTCTGGTGGTGTCCTGCCACCTTGCAAGGGCCAGAGCTGGCACAGTGCTCCGCATTCCGTGCACCTAAAGCACACAGCAGCGACCAGGAAGAAATCCGCCAGAAGGCAGCAAACAGACTTGGATCACAGGCTGAGCATGAATGGGCCGAAATTGCAAAGAAAACGTGAGTATCCCATGAAAGACATTCTCACTCACACCCACAGAGCAGCCTCTGGAAGCTAGCCCTTCCCCCATTGCCAGAGCAAGGCACCATCTTTGACACTGGCACAGACCCCAGACCAGACTGGAACTAAAGCGGGCCAGGAGAAAGTGAGGACAAAGGGGCCATCTTTGAAAAGGACAAGAGGGACTGAACAGTGAGAGCCACTCCCACCCAGGAGAAAGACCCCTGCCCAGGTGGGACTCTCGGCTGAGGCTCACAGACTCAGGTAAAGTCAGCCAGAGGTGCCCCCCCCGCCCCCCGCCGACTCAGCAAGTGCCTACTCACCTGCAGCCGGAATTTCTAAATTCAAACCAAATGTGGCAAACAGCTATGGGTGGCACAGAACAACCAGACAGGAGAGTAAACAGTTCCTGAGACAGATAAACGGTCCCATTACAGAGGAAGCCCAATTCCCAGCAGGAAATGGAGCTGAATTACACAGCCAGCTCTGCCCTGGAGAAGGTCGGGGGAGGAACCTCCCCTGGGCAAGTGACTCTCAGCCAGGTAAACCAGGCCAGAGGTGCCCCACCCTGCTGAGTCTGCAGCCTATTCAGAGCCAGGTGTGAAAGGCAGCAGCCTCACAGCAGACTGGAAGAGCCGCAGTTCCTGAGATTGTTCAGCATCCTCCATCTACTGTACTATCTGTAAGCTGTGCAAACCACAGAGCCCCAGGATTTAACTAACAGTGGAGGAGGGTCAGAGCAGATCCACTCTCTGAAAATTGAAAGCAAATCAAACCATCCAAGCAGCAGGAAAATAGACTGTAGATCATCGCAAGGAAACTAGAGACTGGAGAGAGAACACCTAAACAAAGAAGACTCCATTTTAAAAAACTTTTAAAGAACTTTTTAATCTTTTATTTTTCATTTTTGAGTGGTTGTTTGTTTTTGTGTGTTCCGTTTTTATTGGTTTGTTTTATTGGTTTATTTTTGGGCTGGTTTCATTGGTAATTTTTTTTTTTTTTAGTGTGTGTATTGTTTGTTTGTTTTCCTGTATTTTTTCTTTGATTCTCTTTTCACATTTTATTTCTTTAAAATTACTTTCCTTTGACTAACACTTTTAATCTTTTCTGCTGACTCTCCAGTATCTATCATTCCAACCTCATTCTTTCTACCGATTCTACTCTTCTCCACCTTTCCACTTCACTGAACCTAAACCCAAATCATCATCCCACCCCCATCCATTTTAGTCTATTCTCTTTACTACCCCTAACTTACCCTCCTAAATTTACTTCCAGGATCTCCAGACTCCATTGACCTCTGGTTATCAGATAGAGGGTATCCCTGTTCAATCTGAGTGAATCAAAGGGGTTCATAGAGAAATCCCACCAGTCCAAAAAGAACTTAATATAAGAACAAAAATTGCTCATAGGGTTATAACAGTAAATAAGTAACTACTGAATACAGGGCTAAGGGCTGGTTATTATATTAAAATTGTATTCTTTGGGGACACCAAATCTGATTTTATATACAAAAAAGAGAGGGAAGGTATCTGTATATAATTGTGAACTTCAAAGTTTTATACAACAGTGTTTGGAAAGGTCTGCTTTGGGTCTCAAACGGTGCTCACAGGTGCTTGGAGATTGACATTTCCAATTTTAATGGGCTGAAGAAGAAGAAAGATGGCAAACCAAGGAATCTCATTTCCCAGGAAAAACAAGCAGGAAGCAGAGCAGGCAATCAAAGACCTAGAAGAGAACACTCAAAATTCTCTACAAACTCTACTGATAAAAATGTTAAATGAAAAGTTTGAATCAATACATCAATCTGTCCATAAAGTAACAGGGTATCTCATGGCCACCACAAATATAAAAATAAATGAACTTCAAGAGTCCAATGAAAAGATAGCTACCCAGCTAAAATATTTGAGAGACAGCACTCAGAACCAAATTAATGAAGTAAAGAAGTCCATGCAAGACGTAAGAGAAAATTATAGCAAAGACATGGAAACCATCAAGAAAGACCAATCACAAAGAAGAGAGATTCAAAATCAAGGAGCTAGCCTACAGACCAGACTAGATGAAGCAGAGGATCAAATCTCAGGAACTGAGGATTCCCTAGAATCTATGGAGAAAGATTAAAAAAAAAATACAAAACCAATCCAATTGGCAAAACAGATCACTCCAGGAGGTCCAAAATACCATTGGGAATCCCAATTTAAGGGTAATAGGTATCAAGGAAAACCTTTGAGAAAGAAGTCAATGGAACAGGCAACCTATTTAGAAGAATATTAGATGATAACTTCCCAAATATTCAGAAGGATAGGCCTACCCTGATACAAGAAGCATTCAGAATGCCAAACCGACCAGACCAGAATAGGACATCCCACTGACACATTGTGATCAAAACAGGATCAGTAGAGTCCAAGGAAAGAATCCTAAAAGCTGTTAGGGAGAAGAAATTACTCACATGTAAAGGAAAACCAATCAGAATGACCCCAGACTATGAAATCAAGGAGAGCCTGGAATGAGGCATGCCACACCCTAAATAAAAATAACTACCAACCAAGAATACTGTACCCAGCTAAATTCTCATTCAAAGCCGAAGGTCAAATAAAAGTCTTCCACAGTAAGGAAAAACTGAAACAATATTTCTCCACCAAACCAGCTTTACAGAAAACCCTCAAAGATGTGCTACACAGGGAAAAGAATCAAGATCACAAAACAGACAGAGAAATGAACCCTAAATAGAAAACCAGAATATCAGATCAAGAATTGGGAAGACACAGCTTTTAACAAGATAGTTATAATGAAAGGAACAAACGGTCACCTCTCAACATTAATGGACTTAATTCTCCAATCAAAAAACATAGGCTTGTAAGTTGGATCAAAAATCAAGATCCATCTTTCTGTTGCCTCCAAGAGACACATCTATCCAGCAAAAGCAAACACCTTCTAAAAGTGAAAGTCTGGATTTAAAATCTACCAAGCAAATAGCCCCCATAAGCAGGCGGGAGTTGTAATTCTAGTATCAGATAAAATTGGCTTCAATAATCCAGAAATTCATATGGAACAATAAAAGACCTAGAATAGCAAAAACAATCCTAAGCAGAAAGAACAGTGCTGGAGGAATCACAATACCCAACTTCAAACTGTATTGTAAAGCTATAGTAATAAAAACAGCTTGGTATTGGCACCGGAACAGGCCTGAACCAATGGAACTGAATTGAAGACCCAGAAATGAACCCACAGAACTACGTCTACTTAATCTTTGATAAAGGAGCTAAAACAATAGTATGGAAGAAAGATAGCCTCTTTAACAAATGGTGCTGGCAAAACTGGCTCAACACATGCAACAAACTAAAACTAGATCCTTATATATCACCCTGCAACAAAATCAATTCCAAATGGATTAAAGACCTCGAAATCAAAACAGACACCCTGAAAACAATAAAGGAAGGAGTAGGAGAAACACTTGGGCTCCTTGGCACAGGACGGAACTTCCTTAACAAAGACCCAGAAAAGCTACAAATCAAAGAAAGGTTGGACAAATGGGACTGCATCAAACTGCAGAGCTTCTGCATGGCAAAGGACATAGCTCGCAAGATAAACAGAAAGCCCACAGACTGGGAGAAGATCTTTACCGGCCATTCAACGAACAAAGGCCTCATCTCTAAAATATATGCAGAATTAAAAAAAAATTACCTTTTTCTAAAACAAAACCACAAAGAACCAATAGTCCCTTCATGAAGTGGGCTAAAGTCTTACAAAGAGACTTCTCTGATGAGGAAATGAGAATGGCCAGGAGACATATGAAAAAATGCTCTACATCATTGGCCATAAAAGAAATGCAAATCAAAACAACATTGAGATTCCATCTCACCCCAGTAAGAATGTCTTATATCAAGAAAACTAACAATAACAATTGTTGGAGGGGATGTGGCCAAAAGGGAACCCTACTTCATTGTTGGTGGGAATGTAAACTGGTTCAGCCACTCTGGCAAGCAGTATGGAGATTCCTCAGAAGGCTAAATATAGAACTCCCCTATGACCCAGCAGCCCCACTTTTGGGTATCTATCCAAAAGACCACAAACAAAATCATAGTAATGCCACCAGCACAACAATGTTCATCGCAGCACAATTTGTCATAGCTGGAATCTGGAACCAACCCAGATGCCCCTCAGTAGACGAATGGATCAGGAAAATGTGGTACATATACACAATGGAATTTTATGCCTCTATCAGAAAGAATGACATTGCCCCATTTGTAAGGAAATGGAAGGACTTGGAAAAAATTATACTAAGTGAAGTGAGCCAGACCCAAAGAAACATGGACTCTATGGTCTCCCTTATTGGGAATAATTAGTACAGGTTTAGGCAAATCATAGCAGAGCATCACAAGAGCCCAGTAGCTATACCCTTATGAACACATAAGATGATGCTAAGTGAAATGAACTCCATGTTATGGAAACAATTGTGATATCACAGTTGTAACTACTTTCAATGTCCAATCTGTATCTATAGCTTCTATTATTGATGATGTTCTTGTATCACCTTCCTGTGGTTGTACCTACACTATCTCTATAATCTTATCTGAGTATATTGGAAACCATGTATACTGGTATTAGAACTAGGAAATTGAAAGGGAATACCAAAATTGAGAGACACAGAGTAAAAAAAAAGACAAACAGTTACAAAAGCAATACTTGCAAAACTGTTTGGTGTAAGTGAACTGAGCACCCTGAGGGGGGGAAGGGAAAGGGGGGGAAGGAGGAGGGTATGAGGGACAAGGTAACAAACAGTACAAGAAATGTATCCAGTGCCTAATGTATGAAAATGTAACCTCTCTTTACATCAGTTTGATAATAAAAATTTGAAAAAATAATTGGCTTCAATTTAAAAATGGTAAGAAGAGACAAAGAAAGTTACTACATACTAATAATACAGGAGGATATAAACATCCTAAATATCTACACACCAAATACAGGAGCACCCAACTTCATTAAACAAACACTACTGACTCTAAAAATATTCATAGAACCAAGCATTGATAGTTGGAGACTTTAACACTCCATTGTCACCTCTGGACAGATCAACACGCCAAAAACTCAGCAAAGAAACCACAGAACTAAGCAACTGCATAGACCAACTAGACGTAACCCATATCTACAGAATATTCCATCCAGAAAAACCAGAATACAGATTCGTTTCAGCAGCACATGGAACATTCTCCAAAATAGATCACATCTTAGGACACAAAGCAAATCTGTACAAATTCAGAAGTATCTAAATCATTCCCTGCATTCTCTGAGACCACAATGGAATAAAATTAGAGGACAACACAAACAGCTACCACAAAAATCCTACAATTCATGCAGATTAAACACCACACACCACACTGATGAACTATCAGGGGTCATTGAAGAAACTAGAACCGAAATTCAAATGTTTATGGAATTAAACCAAGATGAGCACACAAAGTACCAGCTCCTTTGGGGCACAACAAAGGCAGAACTCAGAGGAAGATTTTTATCTCTGAGTGTCTAGATCAACAAATTGGAGAAACAACAACTCAACAACTGAAGGAAGCGCCTTAAGTGCTTGAAAGAGAACAAGAAGCCAAACCCCAATCCAATAGATGGAAGCAAATAATTAAAATCATATCAGAATTAAATGACTTAGAGTAAAAAAAAAAAAAAAACCAAAAAATTGAAAGAATCAACAAAACAAAGAGTTGGTTCTGTGAAAAAATTAATAAGATAGATAAACCCCTGGCAAACCTGACCAAAAACCAAAGGCATCACACCCAAATAAACCAGATTAGAGATGAAACAGGTAACATCACCACAGAAACAGCCAAAATTCAGAACACAAAAAGGGACTATTTTGCAAATGTTTCCGAGAACCTAGAAGAAAGGTTGATGTCCTAGCAAAAATTGATATCCACAAACTCAACCATGAAGACTTAAACCTTCTAAACAGGCCCATATCCAGCATCGAAATAGCAACGGCAGTAAGAGATCTCCCATCGAAGAAAAACCCAGGTCCAGACGGATTCACTACAGAATTCTACACGGCCTTCAAAACAGAACTCACACCAATATTTCTCAAACTCTTCAATGAAATTGAAAGAGAACGTTCACTACCAGACTCATTCTATGAAGCCAGTATAACCCTCATCCCAAAACCAGGCAGAGACTCATCACGGAAAGAGGACTACAGACCGATCTCCCTGATGAACATAGATGCAAAAATTCTCAACAAAATTCTGGCCAATAGACTTCAGCAGGTCATCAAAAAAAATCATACACCATGATCAAACTGGATTCATCCCAGGGATGCAAAGTTGGTTCAATATACACAAGTCAATTTATGTAATCCACCACATCAATAACAGCAAGGTAAAGAATCACATGGTTATATCTCTAGATGCAGAAAAGGTGTTCAGTAAAATCCAGCACCCGTTTATGATAAAAGCCCTGGAAAAACTGGGATTCCAGGGAACATTCCTGAATATAATAAAGGCAGTTTATGACAAACCAATAGCAAGCATAATTCTAAACAGTGAAAAGCTACAGCCATTCCCTTTAAAATCAGGAACAAGACAGGGGATGTTCGCTCTCTCCTTTCCTCTTCGACATAGTACTAGAATTCCTAGCCAGAGCAATTAGGCAAGAAGAAACATTAAGGGGATCCAAATAGGAAAAGATGAAGTTAAACTTTCACTCTTCGCAGATGACTTGGTCCTATACCTAAGGAATCCCTTAGACTCTACTCCCAAGCTACTAGAGCTGATCCACAACTTTGGCAAAGTAGCAGGACTTAAAATAAACCCTCAAAAATCAATGGCCTTTCTATATGCCAATGACCCAAAGACAGAGGCCAAAATCAGGAACTCAAGTCCTTTTGCAATAGCATCAAAAAACATAAAATACCTAGGAATAACCTTAACCAAAGAAGTCAAAGACCTCTGATGAGAACTTTAAAAGCATGAAAAATGAAATTAAGGGAGAACTAAGGAAAGGGAAAACCTCCCATGCTCCTGGATTGGAAGGATTCATATAGTCAAAGTGACAATAGTGCCAAAGCTATCTACAAATTCAATGCAATACCCATTAATACCCCAACACCATTTTTTAATGAAATAGAGGAAGCAATCCAGAAGTTCATATGCAACAATAAAAGATGGCGAATAGCAAAAACAATCCTAAGCAGAAAGAACAGTGCTGGAGGAATTACAACACTAAACTTTAAGCTGTAATATAAAGCTATAGTAATAAAAACAGCTTGGTATTGGCACAGGAATAGGCCTGAAGACCCAGAAATGAGCACACAGAACTATGCCTACTTAATTTTTCATAAAGGTGCTAAAAAAAAGATAGGCCTATATAACATATGGTGCTGGCAAAACTGGTTCAACATCTACAACAAACTAAAACTAGATCCTTATCTATCATCTTGCACCTAAATCAATTCCAAATGGATCAAAGACCTCAAAATTAAAACAGATACCCAGAAAACACTACAAGAAGGAGTAGGAGAAACTCTTAGGCTCCTTTCATAGGACTAAACTTCCTTAATTAAGACCCAGAAATGCTACATATCAAAGGAACGTTGGACAATGGGACTGCATCAATTCCTGCAGAGCTTCTGCAGGGCAAAGGACATAGCTCGCATGATAAACAGAAAGTCCATAGACTGGGAGAAGATCTTTACCGGCCATACAATGGACAAAGGCTCATACCTAAAATATATACAGAACTAAAATAATTAAATTTCTCCAAAACAAAACAGCAAAGAACCGACAGACCCCTCAACAAGTAGGCTAAAGACTTAAAAAGAGACTTCTCTGATGAGGAAATGAGAATGGCCAAGAGACATATGAAAAAATGTTCTACATCACTGGCCATAAAAGAAATACAAATCTAAACAACACTGCGATTCCACCTCACCCCAATAAGAATGTCCTTTATCAAGAAAAGTTACAATAACAAATGTTGGAGGGGATGTGGCCAAAGGGAACCCTACTTCATTGCTGGTGGGAATGTAAACTGGTTCAGCCACTCTGGAAAGCAGTATGAACATTCCTCAGAAGGATAAACATAGAGCTCCCCTATGACCCAGCAGCCCCACTTTTGTGCATCTACCCAAAAGACCACAAACAAGAACACACTAAAGACACCAGCACAATAATGTTCATCACCACACAATTTGTCATTGCTAAAATATGGAACCAACCCAGATGCCCCTCAGTAGACAAATGAATCAAGAAAATGTAGTACATATACACAATGGAATTTTATGCCTCTATCAGAAAGAATGAAATTGCCCCATTTGTAAGGAAATGGAAGAACTTGGAAAAAAATTATACTAAGTGAAGTGAGCCAGACCCAAAGAAACATGGACTCTATGGTTTCCCTCATAGGGAATAATTAGCACAGATTTAGGCTAGTTACAGCAGAGGGTCACAAGAGCCTAATAGCTATGCCACTATGAATGCATACAGTGATGCTAAGTGATATGTACTCCATGTTATGGAAATGAGTGTTATATCACTGTTGTAATTACTTTCAATGTGCCATGTGAAACGGTAGTTTTTTGTTGTTGTTGCTGATGATCCTCTTGTATTCCCTTCCTGTGGTTATACCCGCACTATCACTGTATCTCATCTGACCTTAAATTTGAGGTCTGGATACTGTATACACTGGTATTACAACTAGGGTAGTGAAAAGGAATATGAATATCAAGAGACAAAGTATAAAAAGACAAACGACTCCAAAAGCAATACTTGCAAACCCATTTGGTGTAAAACAACTGAACAACTCATGGGGGAAGAGGGAAGCGGGGAGGAGAGAGGGTGGAATGAGGGAGGAGGTAACAAACAGTACCAGTACAAGAAATGTACCCAAGAACTAACATATGAAATTGTAACCTCTCTGTACATCACTTTGACAATAAATAAGTATAAAAAAAAAATAAAATAAATTCCTGGAAAAAAATCTCAGCCTCGCTTTAAGTTACTATGAACCAATCATAGTACAAAGTGTCGCAAGGTTTAATGAGTAATCCATCAAGATCACTTTCCCAACCATGATACGTTAAAGGACTTAGCAATAGCACCAATCTCCACAAAATAACCAGATTAATATTCTCATACATGTGATATTCTCCTCACCCACCTAGTTAAGTTCAACAGTAAACCTACTCTCAAATTTCAGTTGGCTTTTCATTTGAATATTCAAGACATAAACAGGTAGTAAAGTGAGGAAAAAAAATTCATCTCTATACAATTGTTACAGCACTAATGGCCAACTACAAGTTAGACCAATTCAGCTTGAAGTAATAAAAAGCATTTCTCAGAAGATTACAATAGGTCAAGAGCTACGGCAGTATGAACACATAAGATGATGAACTTCAAGTTATGGAAACAAATTGTATATCACTGTTGCAGCTATTTTCAACATGTCAAGAAAACCAGGCCTTTCTTTTTTTTTCTTTTTTGTATTCCCTTCCCGTGGTTTTACCTCGGATATCACACTAACTGATTTTAGTACCCTGGATATTGTATATACATGTATTGGAACTAGGGAAGGGAAAGGGAATACCAAAATGGAGAGACAAAAGATAAAAGACAAACCAATGCAACAGCAATACTTACAAAACTATATGGTGTAAACCAACTGTACTACTCATGGGATGGAGAAGGGAATAGGGAGGGGAAAGGCAGGGAAAAAGAGAGAGGAGGTAACAAGTTGGATAAGAATTGTACCCTCTGCCTTACATAAGAAACTGTCACCCCTCTGTACTTCACTTTGACAATAAAGGAAAAAATAAAAAGCATTTCTGTTTCATTAAAAGATAATCAAAAATAATTCTTACTGACTCCAATCTTTCATGTCAAATGCTACTTTTATTTCACGAGCATGAAATGAGAAATATAATAGCCTGGAAATGTGGCTCAGAGATAGAGTGCTTGCCTAGAAAAGCACAAATTTCTGAGTACAAAACTCCAAACAGAGAAAAATATGTATATATAATTCCTAACACAAAACATAAATATATTTAGCAAAGGGGAAAATGGTTTTAGAAGTTTAGAGAAATATATCATTTTTCTGTATCAAGTCTAGATATATATATATATTTCATATATACAATGAATGAAATAAAATTCTAAAAGCAGAAAAAGGTAAGTTACTTAATAATAAAATAACTAATATTCATCAGGATAATTCTGAGTCATAAAAGAAAGCTTTCGTTGGATACATTCTTTGAGAAGATCTGGAAACCATCATTTCAGAAATTCTTCAAAATATTTTTTTCTTCTTAGAACTGGCATTTCAAAGGTAAGATTAGTCATGTAGAAAAATTACATATTCATAAAAATTCATTCTCTAACACAGCCAAATAAAAGCAGATTCTTACCATATTAGGAATTTCTAAATTAAGTTGGTTTTTGCAGTAGTATGAGTGAAAAAAATAACCTTAATTTTCATATGTAATTATATTGATACCTTCCTGAGTACTGGGATTGGAGGCATAAACAACAGTGCCTGGTGGAAAGAGTGAGGAGGTCCATACTGCAAATAATGAGATATAAGCAAGAAAACAGTAAGGTCAAGGCCAGTGTGGGGAACAAAGTAAAACCTTCTCAAAAAAATCAACTGGAAGTGAAACTCTGAGAACTGATGTTCTTAAATCAGCAGTCCTTGTCACATGGAGACCAGGCAGGATATCAGCAAGTATGAAACCTTAGAGAAATTCTTCAGACATAGAGAACAATGTAAATTAAAAAAATACTACCTATGAATATTGATATGGACAAGTAATTTTAAATCTATGATACATAGACTGTACAACACCCATGTGTCCAATTTTCATATTTAAATATACTTCAGAATGATTGGTATTTCTGTCTTTGTTCAAAATCAGCTATACTTAAGGAGGATTCTGTTCTATTTATATGTGGGATCAGTGCTGAAAATCGTAT
This sequence comes from Perognathus longimembris pacificus, assembly GCF_023159225.1. Classification (NCBI taxonomy): domain Eukaryota; kingdom Metazoa; phylum Chordata; class Mammalia; order Rodentia; family Heteromyidae; genus Perognathus; species Perognathus longimembris. The sequence goes on from NC_063171.1 coordinate 9,572,939, forward strand.
TCAAATGAGAGAAAAATCCTGATAAGTTCATCCAAGTACAGTGTGAGGAAACTCTAACAATTGCCAGAGCCAAGGCAATTATAAATTATAGTGGAAAGCAGTATTTCACCTAAAATATAGCACATGCTTTACAATATTTCTATCACTTAATCCAGCTGACAGAGCTAAGAGAAACTGGGGTATCTAGTTACCTTTAATTTTTTTCTTTGCTTTTGGAGGTGAACAGGGTAAGATCATTTGAAAGTGAATGGAAAGTAGCAAGGCACTCTCTATGGTGAGGGTTCCCAAGGAAGAGTCAATGATGTCCTCTTGGAGGGTGCTTTTTATAATACAGGTCTCCTACCCTGGTCTTTGTGATAATTGCTTGATGGCTTTTGTATGCACCAATCCTGGCTTTTAAATGGTTGAGTAGGCATTATGGGAAGAAGCATTTGAGGTGCCCATGATAACTTTTTAATAGGCAGAGGTATTTTTGCAACAAGTGGTCTGCATGATCACATGTTCCAGAAGTGTATGTTTGTATTATGGAAAAACATTTTCCACTGCAAGGTTTACACTTGACTTCCATTTCTACTTCATGTTCTACAGGGCAGATTATCAGTAAATCACTTTATTTCTCTGACCACAGAACTGACATCTATAAACACAGCAGTGGATCACCAAAGTCTTCTCAATTCTCTTTTCATAACCTGATATGCCATCAAAATTCATACTGGAAGTTGAGGCAGACAAATGACCCCTTTATTTTGTCTCCTTGTTTCAAAGGGAAGTTTATTCATTTTTCTTTCATATATACTTTTCCATTGTCTAGGTCCCAATATTCAAACATTAAAGAAAAATATACAGCATGAAATATAACAACAGATTTTTTTTATCTCAGTAGCTTAACATCATCTTTATGATGGTTAAGAGTTGCTGTAGAACTTTGGGAGGCTTATTTAATTCACTATTAGTAATAATATTGTCAACTTATTATGGGTTTATTGAGATTTAATCCCACTGAAACCTCAGGATTGTCTATGTGTAGGAGGAAACAAGAGAATTTCTATGCATGTCTGATATTCCAAAATGAGCTTTTGTTTGCAACACCAAAAGCATAAGGCATGAAAGAAAAACTTTATGAGTCAGATTTTACCTAAATTTGAAACATATGCTCTGTTTAAAACACTGACAGGCTACCAACTGAGAGACAGTATTTGTAAAATACAATTACATCTTAAGGCACATGCATCTCCATTAAATGGAAATGTGATGGTAGGAATTTGTCAGGCATACAAAGCATCACATTACCAAAAGAGAACCTTAATAAACACAACTAAGAAAAGTCAGGTAGGGAATGAGAGATCCAAGGATAGGACTGATAATATAACAACACAATCTAAGTGTTTTACACATGGATGAAGCATCCTTCGGGGGTGGGAGAGGGGGAGTGAATGATATAGAGTGGGTAGATGAACTTGAAGGTGATAAAGCAGTAAAAGCTGCATTTTTTCCCATTGTGTCCCAAATACTAATAAATGCTTCATCTGTGTTGTCTTGGATCTTTACAACAAACAAAAATTTAGAATTTGTTCTTTCCAACATCATTCTCCTGTGAGCTAGTAGTGTACTGTCATGGTAGAATTCTTTCCTAGCATGCACAAAGTGCTCCATTCGAACCCCACTGGAGGCTCTCTGGGGGAGGTAATCAATGCATTTCTGCTTTTCTGTTGACTGCATTCCTTGTGTTTGGAAAGAGCACTTCAAATTTCAACAATGCCATATCTTCTATTGTATTAGAGCAATTTCAGCTCTTCTGTCTTATTGAACAACATACCCTTCAGATCTCCTGTGCTACTGAAGAAGATACATTTTGTGATCCCTACTTTCTATCACCCAACTCACTCCTTGTTGAGGTTCCCAGGCTAACCACAATCTTTCTTCCTTAAAGTAGCAGCTCCTCAGAACTCACTCACCAAATCCCTGCTAGTCCTGACCAATCCATGCTAGTTCTTCCAGAATGCTCACTTGGTGACTTAGAACAGGAAGACATTCTTTTCTGAACTTTTATCTCAGCATTTAGGATATCCAGAACAGCTTCCTCTTGCTTACCTTTACCACCTGGAATTCTGTCTACTCTCTGGCTCCATTCAAATACAATCTTTGCTCACAAGGCCTTTTGGATTCCCCAATGAGCCCATGGCCTGGTGTCTCTACTGTCACCACTTGTATAGTGGCATTAGTTTTCTCTGTGACTACTTGGTGGTCTTGAAACATGAGAACTCTGTTTAACCTGTTTCCTTAACCATAAAACTTCTAGCTGATAACATGCAGACTGTCATTAGAAAGAAAAAGTTAATTTTTGAAAGGAAGTATTTCTTTTAGTGCTTCTTCCAAGCTTATAGTAAATGCTCATTTTGCTTTAATATGAGATACATTTGAAGTTTGCATTATTGATATTTTGGTTTTGGTTTTTGTGTGTGTGTGTGTGTGTGTGTGTGTGTGTGTGTGTGTGTGTTCGTATTTTGGCTTGAACTTGGGGTTAAGCATTATCCCTGAGCTTTCTTGCTACAGGTTAGCCACAGTTCCACTTCTGTCTTTTGGGTGGTTAATTGGAGATAAGATTCTCAAGGAATATCCTGCTTGAGCTGACTTATAACCATAGTCCACAGATCTCAGTCTCCTCAGTAGCTAATATTACAGGTTCCCAGTTGGAATTTGATATTTTTGACTGCTACATTCAAAAGAATCAATGTCATGATTGAAACTGATTACCCAACAGTCATCCTGAGAATAATAGCAATTAAGCATGGCATTTGTACATAAGAATTTGAAGATTAATTTTGTGTCCTAAAAATTCATACTGTTTTTCATAATGTCTTTGTTAAATTTATAAAACAGTGGGGAATGAAATTTTCAAATGCTTTTTTCCTTTTTGTGTTTTTCCAGTGTGGAAGGCTTTCTTGTCAATTTGCTTTAAATTGTATGCATTTATTTTACACAGTGCAGTGTTTTCAAGTCAGTATACACTATGGACCAAATTAACATGTCTGTTGCATCACATACTTAATATTTTTGCAATGAGGCATTTGTAATCAGTCCCAGAATCTTTAAGGAATAAAGGATTTTGTTGTATACACAATAAAACTCTTGAATTTATTCCCCTAATTGAAAGTTTCTTCCTTGACAAATATCTCTCAATCATCTCCACCTAACTTCCTGAACTTTGATATATCTAACATTCTACACCCGACTTTCATTGGATCAATTTATTTGTATGCCACAGATGAGAAAGAGTCTAGGACATTTATCTTTTTGTATTTATTAATGACCATATTACTTATTTCTGCACAGTATCCTCCAGCGTTGCCCATGTTGTTACAAATGACATGATTCATCAACTTTATTTGAAAGTTGGGTGAAATTCCACTGTGGGCATATACGTGGACTTTGTGCCACACATACATGATACATATCTTACTTTGCTTTATCTGCTCATCTATTGGTGGACACGCATTGATTCTACATGCTTGCTGTTTTGAATAGTGGCATGAACTCAGAAATGCAGCCAACATACTGATGTCACTTCCTTTGACTGTGTGCCCAGTAGCAGGATTGTATGTCACTAAATCATATAGTGGTCCTATTTCTAATATTCGGAGGAACTATTTTCCGTAATGGCTATAATAAATTGCTTCATCTGTTCTTATTAGCATCATGTGTGAGCACAAAAAGTATTTCAACTAGCCAGTCTATATTGGAAAATGTAAATACATGCTTAGAAACACTGCAAATTAAAAATGGCTAAACCATCAATTAGTTTTCATACAGAAATTTTTTCTACCCAACTTTAAAAATAAAATTTAAAAACTCAGTAGACTGTTGAGTATAGTAGTATATACCTATAATTACAGCACCTGGAGGCTGAGGGAAGAAATCAAGCACAGTCATGGCTATACTGTGAGTTTGAGACAAATATAGAATACATAGTGACACTTGGTCTCAAAAAAAATAATAAACAGCTGAGGAACTTTGAGCAGATCACCTGGCCAGGCATATGCAAGGCCCTGGGTTCAATTCCAAGCACAACAAAAATCTAAATTAAATTAAAACCTTCAGCTGACTAATAAGATTTAAAATAAAATTTAGAGAACTTGAATCTTATCCACACTCCTGAGAGGTCAACCCGGAATCTAAATAGATCCTCCATTTTCCTAAGAGAAACAATGCTACTTCCCCTTACACTGGCTAAAAACAAAGCTTTAGAAGAAACTGACAAGTAAATCCTGAAAGTGAAACAACTTTAAAAAGCAACACAGCTTGAGACTTAATCAGGCTGGAAAAATTGTTCATATTTTTTCACACAAAATGCTATTAATTATGTTCACTTTAATCAAAAAAAGTATCTTCCTAGAATGGTAATATCAAGTACAATTGTGAACAAAAGGTAGGTTGGATGGTAGAATCTATTTTAATCAGTCCAGTTCATTAACATTTTTCTGAATATGAGTATGGGTACTCAGCTATGTATAACAAATGGTTCATTCTAGAAACTGTTATTTAAACATGATTTTGTTGTTTAAAATAGTAATCATCATAACAATTAAATGTTCTATATTTGTTATATCTTAATATATCCAACTTAAACATCAAAAGCATCAAAAGAGCAAAACTGGAGCCAAGTTCTCTGATGACTCACATCTGTAATCTTAATTACTCAAGAGACTGAGATCTATAGGATCAAGGTTTGAACCTATACTAAGCAGAAAAGTCAGGAAGATTTCAGCTCCAAAATCCCAATCAGAAAACTGGACTGAAAGCAAGTCTCAGAAAGTAGAGTGAAAGCTGAGCAAGCAAACCAATCCAAGCACGTGTGAGGCCCTAAATTTAAACCTTGGTAACAACAACAAAATGAGCAAAGTTGGTGGAACAAATGCTGACACAAAGGATATTAAAACATCATGTTAAGATGTTTAATTCAGTTAAAGATGATATAACCTTTCCAAAACAGATTGTATCAGTGAAATTCGAAGTCCCAGCAATTTTTTTATTTCTATATTTATATCTTCTATGTGTTCTGTATTTCATTTGTAAGGCAGAAACAATGCTGCATTTTTTTTAACCTTACAATAAAAATAATTTATAATAAATTAAGAGTTGATGTTAGCCTTAAGTGAGTTCTTTAAAAATTTACTATGAACATGCTGGTGTTTATTTTCACTTACTTCAAATGAAAACTCGTATGAAATTATTAAGGTGTCAGAATATCCGAAAAAGATATAGTTTGCTTGGTAATATGATACCCACTGGTATATTCTACCTTGTAATGACAATATATTAATTAAAATATGGTATAGGATGTACTTAGCACTTCAAATGGCATTTAGCACTGACTTGCATCTTTCTGAATAAAATAGTCAAATACATTAAAAAGTAAGCAGGCGAGCGCTGATGGCTCAATGCCTATAATCATAGCTACTCAGGAGGCTGAGATCTGAGGATCGCTGTCCAAAGCCAGCCCAGTTAGGAAAGTCCATGAGACTTATCTCCAATAAACTACTCAGAAAAAGCCAGAAGTGGTGCTGTGGCTCAAGTGTTACAGCACTAGCCTTGAGCACAGAGAGGCTTAGGGATGGAGCCCAGGCCCTGAGTTCAAGCCCCATGGCCAGCAAAAATCAAAAACAAAAAAAGGAGCAAGTTCCAGCTTAAACAATCTTTGTGTTGAGTTTGATGTCATACATTCTATCTTTAATCACTATGTTGATCAAAAATTTCTTCTTTAAACTCAAATAGCAAGTTACTTCTCTAAATTTCTCCTTTTAGTCAAGTGCTCTTCTGAGTTAGGAAGGAAGGAAGGAAGGAGGGAGGGAGGGAGGGAGGGAGGGAGGGAGGGAGGGAGGGAGGGAGGGAGGGAGGGAGGGAGGGAGGGAGGGAAGGAGGGAGTTAGAGAGGGAGGGAGGGAGTTAGAGAGGGAGGGGGGAGGGAGGGAAAAAGGAAGTAGAAAGAGAGGGAGGGAGGGATGAAGAAAGAGAAACAAAGGAAACATATCTGATCTTTAACTTTGTTGCCTTCCTAACTAATGCTCTAATGCAATTTACTCTTCCTTTAGAGGTCGTCCTTCATGGAAATGATTTATCTGTGTTGTTTAATTCCAGTTCCCAACACCTTCATTAGTTCATTTTGTCCCTAAAAATCTACTGAATATAGGCTATCAAAAGTGCCAATGAGGGGCTGGGGATATAGCCTAGTGGCAAGAGTGCCTGCCTCGGATACACGAGGCCCTAGGTTCGATTCCCCAGCACCACATATGCAGAAAACGGCCAGAAGCGGCGCTGTGGCTCAAGTGGCAGAGTGCTAGCCTTGAGCGGGAAGAAGCCAGGGACAGTGCTCAGGCCCTGAGTCCAAGGCCCAGGACTGGCCAAAAAAAAAAAAAAAAAAAAAAAAAAGTGCCAATGAGGGGGCTGGGGATATAGCCTAGTGGCAAGAGTGCCTGCCTCGGATACACGAGGCCCTAGGTTCGATTCCCCAGCACCACATATACAGAAAACGGCCAGAAGCGGCGCTGTGGCTCAAGTGGCAGAGTGCTAGCCTTGAGCCGAAAGAAGCCAGGGACAGTGCTCAGGCCCTGAGTCCAAGGCCCAGGACTGGCAAAAAAAAAAAAAAGTGCCAACAATGACTTGGTGGAAGAAAAATTCTATAGATCCTCTCCCCAGATCCTCTGTCCTAAGCTGCCAGTAACCCTCTTCCTGGAATGCTCAATACATTGACTCTGTCATCATTCCCTCTGACTTCTATCCTAGTAGTCCTGGTGGTTCTTTTCCTGCAAAAGTTTCAAAAATATATGTCTCTGATCTAACCACCTCTTCCCTTTGTCTCTTTTTCTTTTGACAAGCTCATCTAATTCCAATGGTTTGTTTACCAATGTGCAGCTTAGTCATTATGAACTCAGTTCATGGGCTGAACAAAGTGCCCGTGCATCTTGAAGTCTGCAATGTATATAATAACTAAAACAAGCAAGTAAAAGGCTACTTACACATTATCTCATGAGAATTTCAGCAGCACAAGCCCATTGTGTTCTGGAAACACATTAAAGAAATACTCTAATCGAATCTTGGGAGTTTAATTCAAGTCTTAAAGCAGGAGTTATGGAGCAAGAAAAGGTTCCAAGCAAAGAAACAAGCATATATAGATGATGGTAATTAAGAGTATATGGCAGCCCATTTGAGAAGCAGCCAGTAGGCTGGTACTTAGAAAGCAGTGAGGGGTATGGAATGGTGATCTCAGCAGAGGCAAAGATTAATATGGCTACATTATAAAGGACTTTATGTTCAACATAAAAGTTGTGCAATGTGTGCCTAGAACACTCTTTTTATTCCACTGAAATTTTATTAGCCTTTGTAATTAAGAGTCCATTTATTTGATGTTTCACCTATTAAATTCCCAAACTTAATGAAGGGGATCCAATGGTTTTTAAACCTTAAAAGAGACATAATTATATCTGAGTTTTAGCTAGGTAATATTTCAATCAGGGGAGTAAATTTACTGGTGTTGGACAAAGGAAGAAAGTATAGTTGTTCTTCAGTATACATAGGAGATTAGTTCTAGCACTCCTAAGAATAACAAAAAATGAAAATGCTTAATACCCTTACACACATATATTGCATATTTCTTCATAAATGTTAAATCACCAGTAAATTTCTTATAATATCTAACACAAGGTAAATTTCTATGAAAATAACTTGTTATATTATCTTATTTAAGGAATAATAACAAGAAGAAAAAGCTATATATATTTAATACTGATAAATTTTTTCTTTAAAGTTCTCAATCTATGGTTGGTTGAATTTATTCATGGCTGCAGAATTCATGAGTACATTGGGCTAGCTTATGGGGAGTTAAAAGGTTATTGCAGCTAAGCACCAGTGGCTCACACCTGTAACCATAACTAGCCAGGAGGCTGAAATCTGAAGATCATAGTTTGAAGTCAGGCAAGAACATCAATGATATTGTTATCTCCAGTTAAACACCAAAAAGTCAGAAGTGGAGCTGTGGCTCAAGTGGTATAGCACTAGTCTTGAGCCAATAACATCTCAAGGGCTGGGGATATAGCCTAGTGGCAAGAGCGCTTGCCTCACATACATGAAGCCCTGGGTTCGATTCCCCAGCACCACATATACAGAAAATGGCCAGAAGTGGCGCTGTGACACAAGTGGCAGAGTGGAGCCTTGAGCAAAAAGAAGCCAGGGACAGTGCTCAGGCCCTGAGTCCAAGGCCCAGGACTGGCAAAAAAATAAAAAAATAACATCTCAAGAATAGTGCGCAGGCCATGAGTTCAAGCCCCATCCCTGGCATACACACCAAAAAGTTCTCAATAAATATGACACTGGTGGGAATGAGGAGAGGTATTGGGGAAGGAGACAGATTGGGAAGGTATTTAGAAGGCAACATGCACATGGATATCAAGATAAAATAATATGGCCAATTTAGGAACTGTTGAATATAAGAGACACTTATTTCACACGCAAACACACACACGTAAAGTTCTATAAGAGAATATGAGATCTGTAGGTCAGAATCTCAGAAAGGAGTATATGTGTAAAATTTGAAAGTTTGTACATTTGTAGCAGAGATCATAACCAGCATCAGAAGAAAAGGAAGCACATGGAGTATAGAGCCTGAAAAAAAAATCTCTTGTTTTAGTGTCCAAAATCCTGACTCAGAATTCCATTCCTGTGGTAAGAGTGTGCAAAGAATACCATCTACCAGGTAACTCCTGCTCCATTATCTGCTCCTCTTGCTCTTCTAAAGGGCTCTTCTAAAGGGCTAGTAGAATAGCAGGGTATGGTGACATGATTTTCTATTAAAAAGATTTTTAGTTGGTATTGACTCTAAATATGATAAGCAAAGCCATTGTACAGATTATTTAACTTTTGAACACTATCACAGTAGAGGCCAGACATATATTGAGCTGTTGTTTAATGGTATTAGTGGCATAGGCCTATTTATCAAATTTGAGGATCCAGTTGGGAGCTGGTAAGAATGGATAAAACTTAGAATTTAATATTTACATAAAGATAAGGCAGTGAAATTTACCTATCACTGAAGGATAAAATATTTATACCACTTTTTTTTTTAAACTGGTGTTCATTCCCCAGCAGACTGAGTAGAAGATTATCATAGCAGAGAAGTCTTGGGCTTTGTGTGACCCAATTGCTTCATATCTCCATCTTGTCTCCTACTCTCACCACTATTAACCTGCCATCCCAAAAAGCTAGCCTTCTCTCTCAACTCTAGAAAAATGTTCAGAACTGCTTTTTTAAAGCTAAAAGTAAATGATCCGATTTTAATCATGTTTAAGAAGATAAAATTCCTTTAGGATGTCAGGATGCTTTGCAATGGTTTTCACTTTTAGAAAAACTCTTGAAGAGAAAAATCAAAGCATGACCTAAAGCTGTCATTTCACTTGACATGATACAATTTTAGGTGTACAGAGAAATTTCCAACTGAATAATTTGGTTTTTTAAATTGACACTGACAAGATTCTTTAGATGACCTCACCATGCCTAAGCCCAGGTTTTCCAGAATGATGCATCACTTTGAAGACTACATCATGTCTTATCCTAATGGGCACTATATTTGCTAATAAAATTCATTTTCTATAGAAAGTTTCTATGGATTTCTAGTTTGAAGTCAATCCCAGCTCCATAGTCATGAAAAGCAACTTCCAATGGCTATTTCAGAATATTTAGAACATTTCCTGTAGATGATTAACTTGTTGATTTTACATTAAAAAACTTGGAAGCTCAAATGATAGATAACTTCATAATCAAATGCACTCTATGAAGGAATATCATGGAAACCAGGGTCCTTCCTCTTGAAGTAAATTTCCAACAAGGGCAAGTAGAGTGAATGAGGAGATATTCCCCTTGTATTGTCAAGTGAAATACACAAGATATATATATATATATATATATAAATCAATATTGTCTTTTTAAGTGAATTTGATTCAACAATATTAATTTTGTACCCAACAGATAAGTCAGTCTATAACAGATAGATATGGTTCAAGGAACAAAATTAAATCCTATAGATAATACCCTGTAATCAAGGAATCATGTCACAGTGAGTGGACAATTCCTGTCCCTATCAACAGAGCTGATGTTTGTCATGTAAGGTGTCTGTGGAAGTAGAGATAGGAGCATCTTAAGTTTAACATCAATCTAGGCTACATAGTTTCAAAAAAAATTTTCCTTGGAGGATGTCAACCTTCTCGTGTCTTTGGAAAAGGTTATTCTGAAAGCCAAGACTGAGAATTGAGACACTGGCTAAGAGGAGTATCAAGGAAGGCATTTTTTTTTTTTTTGTTAGGATAAACTCAGCACATGTTCTGGGCCTAAATGTGCCTAGATTTGGTTTAGGGGATGTGGGCCCTTGTCTCTCAACATGGAAACCAGCAGCCATGGTGATACAGTTGTTCTAGGCTTCAAGTTCAGATCTGGCTTGTAAAGTGCTACAGTTACTCTATTTTTTTTTTGTATTTTCTTTCTTTAATCACTCAAATTTAATTTCATGAAAATGCAATCCTAAGAAATCAGGGGAAATTTGTGAAGTGGAATGGTTTTTCTAATGACTGTGGACAGGTGAGTGTCCTTGGCTTGGGTCAAGTTGATAGCCAAATAAAGTCATTGTTCTAATAAAGAGTGATGTGAAATGGGCACTGGAGGATGAGAGCACTGCCCGAAAGGACATTAAATGTAGGTTCATAGGTATTCCAAGAGATGCAGGAAGGTGAGGAGACACTGAGTGAATGTAGTTCCAGTAATTATTCCAGGATTATCACGTCTTCAAAGAAAATGGAACAGATGTGACAGGGATTTAAGCATGACTATCTCAGGGATCTTTCTACAGATGCTTTTAACGATTTTCTAGGACACATAAGGAAGAACTTCAGACCTCTTAGCGAAGACCATAGTTCACAGCAAAGCTATCAGAAGCAGAACAAAAAAGTTATATCTCCATCATTTCCTTTTACTTTTGTCAAATTTGCTTTCTGTTAGTGGTACTAAGGAATGAACTGAAGGCCTCCCTCTTGCTAGGCAGGTGTTCTCCTACATGAGCCACACCTCCAGACCTGTATGCCTGTCATTTCTTCCACTGAAGCACAACAAAGGCGACCACATGTTTATGTGGATGACATTTCCCCTTCAAAGAAAGAATCACTAAACACCAGGCCGGCTGAAACTGGCCAGTCATCTTTTCATAGAATTAAATACCATCAGTGACATCTGGTAGGTCTTCTTCAAAAAACTGGTTTAAATAAAAAAAAGGAGATAATAGACAAGTCAACACCTGAGCATTTGCCTCATGTGAAAATGGAATTTATCAAAATTCCTTTTGATTTGTGTAATATATTGATAGGACCCAGAACCCAGTTATTAGTGAACACAGCAGGATGCAACAATTCTGAATAACTTAAGAAGCTTCAATTACTATAATTAAAATTGCAAGATAAAAATTAGTCTTATTAGTCTTAAAGATAGCCTTGCTTAAAGAGGAATTTCCAAATGTAATAATCATAATGCATACGGTAATTGAGTTTCATGAGCATGTGTTTTACAAGGTTTGATCTCTTTTTTGTTAAAACATTAATGTGGGCATTGATTATAAAATGATGCCAATGAGGACATGCCACATGCCACACGAACCTAGAAGCCCTAGAAGCAGACTTGGACTACAGAGTTTCTCTCTGCACTCTTTCTTACCAGAACTTGATACTTCTATAGGCATGCCTTCCCATACTTAGTTGTATGGGAAGGAGAAGCTTAATGAGCTATGACATAAAAATAGAACATTGTTAGCTCAAACAATGAGGGAAAAATACAGAACTCATTCTGCAATTGGAGAATAAAAGGTGCTGTTTTCTTTAGTGAACGATAAAGAGGTCTGTCTTCAGGTCTTATGCAACTGTTCTAGGCCCGTGTAGATAACAGACATAATCACATTTCCCTGCCAGTTTCATAAGCCTGAAGGATAAGTACATTTTTAGGTGACATCTGAGAACACAGGTCTTATTAGCTTTATCAAATCCCATTTACTTTTCTTTCTTTGGAGTTTTATGGCATTTACCTTCCTTTCTTTCTTACTTTTCTTTCATTTTAAAACAGATTATTACTATATTACCTTCTGAAATTATAAAAGTACATTTGCTTATAAAAGGAACCTGTATCTACAACAACAAACAACCTAACTACTAAAGCCATTTTAAAGAGAAAAAAAGAAGCAAATAAGCCAACTAGCTACTAGCAGAAGTAGACAATAAAATTACATGATTTGGGTGGGAATATGGCCTGGTGGTAGAGTGCTTGCCTCCCATACATGAAGCCCTGGGTTTCATTCCTCAGTACCACATACATAGAAAAAGCCAGAGGTGTTGCTGTGGCTCAAGTGGTAGTATGCTAGCCTTGAGCAAAAAGAAGCCAGGGACAGTGCGTGGGCCCTGAGTTCAAGCCCTAGGACTGGCCAAATAAATAAATAAATAAATAAATAAATAAATAACATAATTTTTGTTTTTTCCATTGGGTTAGTACATTAATCTTCACTTTTGTTTTCTTTTCCTATTAGATAATGAAGGCATATTAAACACTTCTATGATACAAAATGCTCCTACATGAATTTGGACACGTGCTTAGAAGTCTGTTTAATCCTCACCTCATTATGACAAAGTTCTCCAAAAAAAAAGGTTGAAATTCTAATAAAGTTTACAGAACACTTGCCATTTTTTTTGTTAATTGTAGACAACTCTAGTAAGTAATCTATGTACCAAAAAAAAAAAGACAATCAGATAAAAATGATCAAAGTCAGAAAATTTGAGGAGTGGCTCCTATCTGCTTCTGCTTTCAAATAGAACCCAGAATAGGAATCTTGGAGAGCCAGGCCACCAGTATATGCCCAGTGTTGGTCTGCATTCCAACATATCAGATAGAAATGATGGACATAGGGGCTGGGAATATGGCCTAGTGGCAAGAGTGTTTGTCTCTTATACGTGAAGCCCTGGGTTCGATTCCCCAGCACCACATGTATAGAAAACGGCCAGAATTGGCGCTGTGGCTCAAGCGGCAGAGTGCTAGCCTTGAGCAAAAAGAAGCCAGGGACAGTGCTCAGGCCCTGAATCCAAGGCCCAGGACTGGCACAAAAATGATGGACATGCCCCCAGTTTTGCTCAGTCTTAGTTTCCAGCCTTTACCTCAAAGTGAGGTTGAATGTCCTTATCAGAAACTGAAAATGTTCATCAAATCAAATGTTTCTGAGTTTGACTATCAATTCTTTCTCCCTCCTTCCCACCTTTCCTCCCTTGTTGGCCCTTCTTATTCCCCCCTCCTGTGCCTCGCTTATCTACTACCTACTTGACAAAGTTTTTCTTTTATTTATTTTGGAAATTATATGATGCACCAAATTCTCAACATGGTGCTTGATATGTAGGTGATGTTCAATGTGAATTTTTTGTCCCTTTTCCATGTAAGAAAAGTAGATAAGGGGAAACAACCAGCATGGAGCTTGGGGTATATTCATTAATGCTCATACTGTTCATAATATTTATGATCCTTTCTTAGTATAGTAACAAAAGCAGAAAGCAAAAGGAATCAACAAAAGTCTAACCCAGAATATTCTCTATCAATAGCAAAGTTGAACTAACACCAGAACAGATATGTTGGTGTCAAATACCCTGTTGCCATAATGGAAACTTGTTTATGAATTTCAGAAAGACCCATCAATATATATTCAAGATTTAGTTTTAGTTGCATAGTCCAACTGTACAATGTTGCTAGTCCATGAAAATAGTAGTCATTTGCTTTATTAATAATTGTGGTACTTAAGTTCAAGTGAAAATCTATAAGTGAATAAGCAAATAATAGGACAAGAGTGACAAAAAACCCAGCATGACTCACTTAATTAATTAGTAAAGGAGGGATAGGTAAAAATGTTGAAAATGGTGGAATTGACCAAGATATATTGCATTCATAAACTTCTTTATTAAATGGTAACTCCGTTGTACACTTATTTATTGTTATTTTTTTCCTCGTTTGCTCCCTGCACTATTTAAAGATAATTTTTAAAAATATTTTTTCTTTCCCTACTCAAAACAGAAAATCAAGAAATAAGCCAGCTACTTCAAAGAGCTTTGATATAACTAGACTATACCAGGTGGTATTTACTGCACTGAATGGCAAATACCACAGACTATCATTGGCAGACTTTTCACTTTTCCATCTTGCTAGAGCATCCCAAGGAAGCAAGAATCAACAAAAGACAGGCTCCTAGTGGCATTAAACATATGTGGAGCTTGGCACTGTTGGCTCACACCTATAATTCTAGCTACTCAGGAGGCTGAAATCTGAGGATCATGGTTGGAAGCCAGCCTGTGAAAAGTCCCCAGAGAGTCTTATCTCTAATTAACCCCTCAAAAACTGGAAGCGGGGCTGTGGCTCAAAGTGGTAGAGGGTTAGCCTTGAGGAAAAAGAGCTCAGGGACAGGGTCCAAGAGTTCAAGCTTCACAACCCTGAACAAAAACCAACCAACAAACAAAATAGGTGGTACTATATCTTGATTTTGTAAAGATTGAGATATTCTAAAGACTAAATGCCAATGGTATCCTACTTCCATCTTTGGAACCAAAGCCACTGGGTGTTAGTAGAGACAGAGATCTTCAAGGTGATTAGTTAATGAGATAGGGTGTCATTAGTTGGATTAGTACCTTCATGAAAAGGGGCACAGAAAGCTCCTCTCCCCTTGTATCATATGAGGACATGGTGAAAAGGTGACTGTCTATCCACCAGGAAGGGGATGTCACCCAACATCAGATCTCCAAATGTATTCAACTTCAACTTTCAGCCTCCAGAATTGCAGAAAACTGATGCTTTTGTTGTTTGAGCCAGTCAGCCTAATGCATTCTGTCATTCCAAGATGAACAGACATAGATGTGGTACCATCAGAGCATATAGAAAAGTGAATTGCTTCTCCCCTGAAGAGAAGATAATAACTTATTGGACTAAATATACTAACAAATCAAGGCTCACGCTTATCTCAGAGGAAATGCTTAGAACAACATATAAGACTTTTTAAATATGTGCAATCCTGCTTTCAAGAGCAGGAATATGCATTAAGGGCAAAGGTCCATAAAATATAAACATCATGCATAGATATATACAGATTTGTGTGTGTGTGTGTGTGTGTGTGTGTGTGAAGGCATGCATATATGATCAATGTAACTAATTAAGGCCTGATATTTGCAAGTATAAGGTACTATGACAAAACCCCTTTGAGTAACTGATATGTAGTTAAAGAAAATAGGAAGTTGAAGCATGTCTGGACTGAGGTGTAGGTGTTAGCTGTAGGATGTTGTAGGAGTGGACAAGGAAAATGTGTAAACATACTCATAATAAGTTATGTATATGTGTGGAAAATGGAGCAAGGAAGCCGGTTTGGTAAGGGGAAACAGAGAAAGGCACATGATGAAATGGTGATCTTAATCAACATACATTGTATATATGAATATATATGTTAAAATAAAACTAATTGATACTAAGTTAAAAAAGAACATGGGCTCAAAGATATAAGGAAATTGAAAATGTTTTAAGTCATCATTTATAAAAAATTCACATCCTCAATATAGATGTATGGGTCATATTTCTTACTATGAAACTAGTTTAAACTGATTATGCTAGAGGTATAGGTAAAGGTTTTGATCCATATCATTAGTGCCTTAAATCCCCAAAGAGTTTTATTTAATGACTTACTACAATTGTAACAAAAAAGGGATAGTCTTAATCATTGCATATTTACATAATAGCTTAAGAGAATACATAGTAAAAGGTTATAGATCATAAATGCATTGATTTTGAAATGACTATTTGCAAGTGTAGTTTAAATGCTTCTATCTCTTTCTGTTCAAGCAAGATTTTGTTTAAAACAATTTAAAGAACTTCCAGAAAGTTTTTTTATTTTATTTATATTACATGTGAATTGCATTAAGTAGACAATATCTCTACAACAAGGACGCTCCTGGTTATAGTTGTAAACATTACATCAAGCCCAGGAATCTTCTAAGGAGCAGACAAACAGGGAAGGGATTGTGAGAGTATGGTTCTAGTATGGTTCAAGTGTTTGTGTGAATTTGGTCTTCACAAATGTTTCTGTTGATTTTCCAATTGGAAAATGACGTCTGCCTACCTCAAAGTATGGATGAGATAATTAAAAGAAATCACCCATTTGAAATGCTTCAGTAAACCCAAAATGCAAGAACAAAATATTATGAACGATTACAGTGGCATTTTATACATTCTCAGTCTTAATGAGTCTGTGTGTTCCTAAAGTGATCCTTCTGTCCATCTAACCAAATCCATGCAATACAGAGGCCATTTGTAATGGGCTTTTGTTAACATAAGCAATACAATTTAGAGTGCTTTTTTCAAAGGACTGTTGGCAAGCTAGGAAGACAGGTGGCAGACTTTCCATGTAATGGTGGGCAGAATGGATTGATTTAATTCATTCAATGACAATTACGTTACTCAATCAAGTAAAGGGTAAACAAAGCACATGTCTGAATCACTTATGTGTTGACTTCTACAGGTATTTTCACACAAATATTGCTTCTAGAGAAAGACATTTTTAAACTCAAAAAATAATTTCTTGTTCTTGTTAAATTAATATTTATTTCTAATTTTGTTATTCTCTCTATGTTTTAAGCCTTTTTAAAACACTGGGTTTAGTTTGATGATGAACAGCCTGTTAAAATTTCCTCCATCTCTCTTTAGGAGAAGCACATATGGAATCATTGGTTGCCATACTCTTGATAAATCAATTCAGCAAATTCCCACTGTTGAAAACATCAAGAAACTACTGAGAACTAATTGTCTTTGATATTTTACTGAACAGCTGGAGAGAACATCTGTCTCCCACATATTATTTCATAGATTCAAATGAAGTGATAAGAAGAACATATGTGAATTTTTAGAAAAGTAATGAAATCAAACATGAAGTAAATGAAATAGTGTTGAGTTTCAATATTCTTGAGGCTCATGGTAATGAAAGTAGAAACTGAAGACTTCATGGAGTAAATTGTGTTTGAAGGCCAATATATACATATATAAACATATATATACCAGTCCTAGGGCTTCAGACTCAAGGCCTGAGCACTGTCCCTGTCTTCTTTTTTTGCTCAAGGCTAGCACTCTACCTCTTAAGCCACAGTGCCACTTCTGCCTTTTTCTGTTTATGTGGTGCTGAGGAATCAAACCCAGGATTTCATATATGCTAGGCAAGCACTCTACCACTAAGCCACATTCACAGGCCCAGTATAATATTTTTTATTTTTTATTTTTATTTTTGGCCAGTCCTGGGCTTGGACTCAGGGCCTGAGCACTGCCCCTGGCTTCTATTTTTTTTGCTCAAGGCTAGCACTCTGCCACTTGAGCCACAGCGCCACGTCTGGCCATTTTCTGTATATGTGGTGCTAGGGAATTGAATCCAGGGCCTCATGTATATGAAGCAAGCCCTCTTCCCACTAAGCCATATCCCCAGCCCCCAATATTTTTTAAATAATTCAATTCAGCTAAATGTACTTGTAAAAAGAGGGAAAGAATTTGGCTAGTTAAAAACTCTGACCAAGTTTCTGGGCCACTTCGATGCTGACTCATATAAACATCCTAAAACACAGTATAAAAATATTTTTTTTTCAGATAGAAAAAGATTTAGCTTCTAGATCTTAGCTTCTGAGTAGCTAAGATTATAGGCATGAGACACTGGAACCTACTGTCAACCTGCATTTTCACATGGTATGGCTTTAAAAGTTAGCTCTTAATGAAGAGAACAAATACATTCGTTACATGTGCTATCAATTTTAAATAATCCTTAATTTAGAATAATTTTAATTACTAGAGACCGGGGCAAAGGACATGCCAGCTACCTCTCATTTGGCAGGGTGCAATGCTGTATAACTTTAGTATTCTGATGTCCTTCTTCAGCACCTTACTCCCAGTTACTTAATTCTACTTCTTCAAAAGTTAATTTTTTTAACTAATCAGTCCTTCTTTTCTCTAAACAATGTAAATTCTCATGTTTACATTTCAGCAATCTAAGTTTTTTGCCATATTTAAAGGCTCTTACAATTACACTTTTAAGAAAATCATTAAATGTGTATTGTGTATAGTAATTTTTTGCAATCAATGCAAGATTTGAGCTAGTAGAAGTTGCTCCCAAACTGTAAAAATAAATGCTTTGTCATATAATTAACATAATGTCTACTAAAGTGAATAGCTTCATGCCTTAATAAGAGTCTGTATCTGTCTCTCTCTCACCTACACACACATACATGCAACAACATAACATGCAGATATGACAAAAATGAGAATTACAGGTAACACTGTTTTCAAATCCCATTCTAAGGGAAGTTAAGGCAAAATAAAAACTTTGATAATGACTTTAATGTGTCCTATAAAGAAAAAAAGTCATAATTTATAATCACTTATAAAAATCATATAGTCAGTTACTTATGAACTGTATATAGATCTAAAATCCGTCAATAACCAGAGTAAAATAATATAAAGTGAGGCATTAAGTACATGAAAAGTTATACATGTAAGCACAAGTTTAGCTAATGTCAGTTGAAGGGAATAAAATTTGTATATATACTAAATGCACATTTCAAATTTAGGTATACTTTTTTTCAGAAAGTATGCTACAGTCTTGAGAAAACATATTTCTTAAAATAAAGGAAAAATAATTCTAACAATGGGAAAATGATTCATTTACCTGGATCTTCTATAGTTAAGTTCTTTATTAACCATTGAACAATGTCTGACCCTAGAAAAAGAAAACAGAAAAACACAAACAGTTGTGAACCTTCAGCTTACACATCCTAATTTTAAGAACTCTCCACCTAATGGTTTTCAGGTTATAAATAAGACATTTTCTTTTGTTACAAGGAAAAGTTATGGCTCTTTCACATGGTGTATTAAAATGAATCTATTTCTTCAACAAGAGAAAGCACAAGCCAGTGAATTCTGAAATATAACACTTTAAATACAAGTAAATCTCTAATAGGCTTATAATAGCAAAAAGATTAATTCACTGAGTAAATGTTCATTGAATGCCTAATGTGTATAATTCCTCCTATAACATGATCCAATACTTCAAAGTATAATCCTCGTTTGCTTTCTGGTTGTTCCCATCTCATCCTTTGTTCACTCTCAAGCCAAGCCAATTTTGTCCTTGGGTTTTAAACACTCAGGTTATTTGAAGCCCATGTTTTTTACTAGCACTATGCTCAGTGATTGACATGCACTGTTATTATTTTTCAGATCTACCATGTTCATAGGCATACTGAGATTCTCTAGGAACAGTAGGACTTTGGCTGACTTTCGGCTTTCCTATGAAGTTGCCAATAGCCACCTTGGATCGTCACTGGAATCCCTGTGATCTTTAATTTCAGTGTGGTTTGCCCACTTGAGACTTCAGAGGTGTTCATTTCATTCAATCCCTAAAAAAGAATCTTATGTTCATTGCATGTTATTTGAAGCCAAGTGACTGCTTAATAGTGTGTGGTGAGTACAAAACCTAAATAAATATATTTTCACTACCGATAGAAGAGATGAGAAAAGGTCTAAAGAAAACAATGTCTCGGGTAGACTTTAAAGTCTCTACTTTGCTGTATGAAAAAGATGAAAACTGAGTTGTTGAAATAAACTGTTATAGGTTACAAATTAGAAGTAGCAGAAACAATTTATTGTACACATTCTATATATTAGGCACTGAGAATAGTAATTTAAAAGCAATGGAAGAGGTGATGTTATTAAAGCAGGCATAGAAAATTCTGGATTGTTTTTCTACAAGGCAGAAAAAGAGATATGCAAGATTTTTTCAGCTAAATTATGCTATCAAATTGAGCTCAAAGAATTTGCTGGCACTGCATTATTCTATAAGTCAAAGTGAAAGGCAGGTGTGGAGTCCTTTCCTACAATCACAGCACTTGAGAGGCTGAGGCAGGAGGATCACTAGTTTGAGTCATGCCTGGGCCACATAGTTAAACTTTTCTCAAAAACAAAAGAGAGGCCTGGGGAGTCAAGATTTCAATTGGTTGTAATCTCATGAGCCTGCATTGAAAGAACCAGATCATGATGTAGGTCAGTGTAGAAGTGGATTAAAACAGAACTGGAGAAATACAAATGGAAGCCCAAGGCTCCCACCTGCAATCCTAGCTACTCAGGAGGCTGAGATTTGATGATTATGGTTTGAAGCCAACTGGGGCAGAAAAGTCCATGAGACTCTTATCCCCAGCCAATCAGCAAAAAGGATGAAATGAAGCTGTGGCTCAAGTGTTCGAGTTCTCCCTCTGGGCAAAACAGCTCAGGGACTGCACCCAGGCCTTGATTTTAAGCCCCAGGACTGACATAGACCAAAAAAGAAAAAAGAAACATAACTACAAATCACTTTGGGACTAATTAGATATGAAAACTGCAACTAAGAGGGATTAATGAAGAAATCAACCACTCTAGGCCCAGGAGTACAGAGGAATAGAACATTGAAAATGTGAGCACAAAGAAGGGCAGAAATTGAGATCCTCTTTGATACTAAATTTAGGGTTTACCATAGAACATTGTACATTGCTATGAATGCATAGTAAGCTGTGTCCTTATCTCTGTGTGAAAAAAAATTCCAGTTTGAAAAACTCCTATTTTATCCTCTCCTGGAAACTAGCTGGAAACTACCATCGGTCAAGTGGTTCCAGCTGCATGAATTGAGAATTCAAAACTAAGTTCAAAATGAACTTGATTATTGAACTTGATAATCAAATTATAAATGTTAAGGATACACTAATAGTCAACATCATTTTCCCCCAGTGCTGTCAATGGAACCTGAGGCAGGTATATTCTAGGAATGTGCATAGACATGCAGCCCTAGCCCTTGCATTTTTTTAAGACCAAGTATATAGCTTTATAGCTCAGGCTGGCCTGGACCTCTCTATGTAGTCCGGACTGGACTCCAGCTCACAATTCTTCTGTCTCCATCTCTCAAAGGCTTCAGATTGTAGATATGTGCTGCCGAGTCTAGTCCAAAATCAATTTAAATATGCATGCATTTAAAAATAAGTTCATGTGTTGACTGTAACTCTGTATTCTACTGTAGCTGTTCATTTTACAGATGCGTTAAGCACTTGAGAATATGCTTCATCTAGGACCTAAAGAAAGTTGTGTTAACACATTTCTGAGTGTAAGGAAAGACTTCAATATTTAAGGGTGAGGTCAGTGGGGCCTGGGGTTTTATCTCAGTGACAGAGTGTGCATTTAGCATTATCACCATCCAGAATTCAATCATCAATAGGCTGAAAAAAAGAGAAAGAGTAGTGTAGAAGGAAAATAAAGGATGCAGGGCCAGGCATAATGGTCTATGTCTACAGTCTCAGCACTTGGAGGCTGAAGCAGAGGCTCAATTGAGTGCGGGAGTGGGTGAGCAGCTTGGGCCGCACAGCAAGACCTTGTCCTTCCCAACCACCCAAGAAAGAGGAAAGCGCCATGCTCATCCTAATATTTTAAATCTTCCCTTTAGAAAAGAAAACTCCATTTTCAAATAAATATTTATGTGGTGGGCTTGACAGGGACTCAACTCTTACACACTGTCTCATTTTCATCTGTTTAGGGATGTATGTGAGCAGCTACTGGAAAATTTACAATTTTTACCAAAACTAAGTTGTTTTTTAATTGTGGAGTAATAGAAAATTACTTTTAGAGAAAGGTCTTTATGGAAATACTAGAGGCTGACTACACCTTTGCTAAGCAGAGACTCTACCACTTAAGTCACATCCCCAACCCTTTTAACTTTTGTTATTTTGAACAGGGCCTCTAGTAAATATTTTGCTTAGGCTGGCCTCAAACTCTGATCCTTCTTACTACCTACAGAGTTGTTATGACTAAAGATGTGAACCACTGGTGCCTTTCCTTTCCCTTCCCTTTCTTTCTCTCCTTTCCTTCCCTTCTCTTTTCCCTTCTCCTTCCCTCACCTTTCCCTTTCTCCTTCTCCTTCCCTTCTCTTCTTTTCTTCTACCTCTTTTGCCTTCCCCTTCTCCTCTCACTTCCCTTACTTCTTTTCCTAAGCAGAAACAAACACAAATATGCCTAACAGGGATCTGTATTTAATTCAAGAAATTAAAAACTTTTGTGCCTTAGCCTAGTTCTTTTTTTCTTTTTATTTAGGTCAAGGGTATTTTCTAAGTTGAGCTCGAGCTCTGAAAGAATCATTTTAATGGGACTTGACCAACTGTCAGTGTCACCTGGCAGATGGTACAGTACATTGTCGTGAAGTCATTCCAACATAGTTACAGTTTCCATTTGAAACATTTCTTATTTTTTTCTCCTGAGATGCATACTCAAGCAACTATGCTCACTTATTCTGCATCCATGATGTGGGGATACAGGGAGTCAGATAAAGTGGGGAAAGTCTAGTTTCTTAATGGAATTAGAGGACTGAAATTGACGCAGGTTATCAGGGTCCTCTTGAGATGTGTGACTGAAGTCTGCAAGGCAGAATTACAGCCAAAAGAGGTATTGGGTAGGAAGCTCAGCATTACAGAAGTTTCCTACCTTTATGTTTAATGAATAAATGGGTAGCTCTAGGGACACTTTTCATATTCAAATGTAAATGTCAAGAATATTTTCAAGTTCTTTCTGTGTTTGTAGTCGAGACTTCAGCAGAGCGTTGTGAAAGTTCACTTTGATGGCAGTCTGTCAAAACTTGATCCCTTCTCAGCACCTAATTGTTTTGAGTTTGTAGAAGCAGTCATAACTTTTAGAGTCACAAAGCTATGTGCTTTCTCCAATTGGTGAATACAGTAGATATTTCCCAATGGTGCAATCCCAGTGCTATGATTTGAAACAAGAAAACAAAAAGAAAAACTAAGCAAAAGAATTCTTTTTTTTCCCACAGAGCTCATGTTCCTCCACATGCTACAGTCAAGCAGACAGGGGCACTCATGGGACAAGACAGAGGTTCTTAGCCCTTATAGATGGTGGATGGAGTGTGCCTGTCCTGTATCCCCTTATCCTTCTAGTCTTAGGGAAAACACAAATCCCACAAAGGCAGGGTGGGATCATCATGCCTCCTAAAATGAATTCTCCATTGATTCAAATCTCGTCTAAGGAAATTTCAAATGACCAGAATTTTTTCTTAACAATGTTATCATCATGACTAGTGAAATCCATCATATTACTGGATCCTGAGAGACTCCAACCACTTGTCCACCTGTCCAGACCTCTGATGCCAGAGCAACTCACCTCTCCTTGTCAGTGCTGCCCCACATGATCCCTGAACCTCTTCCCTCCACACCTGCTGCCCACATCCTCCATGCATTCCTTCCCTTACTGAACCCCCTCATTCTGCTTGGAAAAAAAAAAAACACTCCACTGAATGTTTTGTCTCAGTGGTCCTTATCTTTATGTCTCATTTTTTACTTCTATTATTACTGGGACAGAAGATTCCCCCCAAATCCTTTATCAATACTGTTTCTTTCTTTTATTACTTTGCTAATGGTATTCTTCCTCTCTTCAGCAGCACTTCAGTTTACATATTAGCTACTCTGGCAAGCTTGTTCTGCCTATGTACATTCCACCTTACAGAGTCATTTTCCTAAATGTTCTGGCAACATTGTTACAACATATTTTACTTCCCAATGGTTTTCTTGTCCTCTCCTTACATTTGTTTGCCTTTCCCTCCACACAAACTATTAGGAGGGACTGGGGATGTGTTTCCTTCAACTTTGGATCCCAATCACCCCAACCATTTTCTGACATGGAAAAGCTATCAGATGTTGAAGGAACGTATGAATAGCATATGAATAGCAAGACTCCCTTCCCTACATTCTGCTTTAAGAGTGTTTATTAATGGAAGGCATCCTTCAGAGAGAACACTCCAACCATGTGTAATTTTCAAGTAACATAAATGCCTTTCACAATGCTAACATTTCTAAGGCTAATTCACTACACCACACATACTTTCAGCAACAAGAACAAACACATCTGGCCATCTATCTGCTCTCTCAACCATGCTATAGACCTGAGTGGTTGGACTTCCCTACTTGTGCTTTGCAGTGACATGGCTCCACCTGGCTCTACCCTAAGCCCATAGGACTCTGTGATCATCTTTACAGACTAGTGTGTTCAAATGTCAACAAACAACATATACATGCCCACCCTGAACTAGAGGTTCACAAACCATTATTATATGCATATTCAAATGTTGCAAATGTTTAACTGTGATAAAGTAAGACCTTCAAGCAAGCAGAATTTCACCAATTTGTTCTGTAGTCTTTATAAAACTGAACTATTTTCATAATTTCTGCTGAAATCATTAAAGAAACTTGGGGTTTTAACCACAATGGAAGGAGTCCAGATCAATCCTGAGAACACTAACCATTGTAGTGTTTCTCATTCAGGAGAATATGTAAGCTCCTTGGATTGAAGAAAGACTTTGAGAAGGCTTCAGAACCAGGGATCCACAGGACTAACTATACAGACATATAATACATGCATGTGTTTATGTGTGCGTGCACACACATACACATGTGTGTGCATATAATATTGTGTATTATTATGCATATTCATATTATCATATAGTTGAGTACTGGTTCCTCACAATACTAGGATATGATCCTAGCTAATCAGGAGGCTGAGATCTAGAGGATTTTAGGTTGAAGTTATGGAACTCTGTCTCCAAAATACTTAGCAAAAGGTCAGGCTAGGCCAGGCTGGGTGGATCACACCTGTAGTCCTACCTACTCAGAAGGCTATGATCTTAGGATCATGGTTTGAAGCCAGCTTGTGAAGAAAAGTCCCCATGAGACTCTTATCTCCAATTAGCCACACAAATACTAGAAGTGGTACTGTGGCTAAAAGGGTAGAGTGCTTGCTTTGAGCATAAAGAGACTCAGGGCCAGTGCCCAGACCCTAAGTTGAAGCCTCATAACTGGCAAAAAAATAAAAAAGCCAGGCTGGAGGTGTGGCTCAAGAAGTAAAGTGCCAGTCACCAATGAGCCAAGCAATCTTGAAGCCCCAAATTCAAACTTTGGTAACAGAAATACATAACACAACAAAACAAAAAGTATGCCACAGAAAAATCTACATTTTGATGGGATAAATCTTTTTAAAATCTCTCAATCAAAGATGCTTTATATGTCTAGGAAATAGTTCCCCAATACTGTTCTTTTTTTCTTTTTTCTTTATTTTTTTAAAAAAATTATTTATTTATTGTCAAAGTGATGTACAGAGGGGTTACAGTTTCATACATAAGGCAGTGGGTACATTTCTTGTATAAATTGTTACCTCCTCCCTCATTTCCCCCCCCTTTTCCTCGCCCCCCCCCCCCCAGGAGTTGTTCAGTTGGTTTATGCCAAATGGTTTTGTAAATATTGCTTTTGGAGTTGTTTGTCTTTTTTATCCTTTGTCTCTCGATTTGGAAGGGAAAAGGAATACCAAACACTGATCTTAGCTCCATGAAATTGTATTACAAGCATGTCAAGATAATTTACCTAGTATTAGTACTGAGTCTCTGTGAAAGTAGGGTTATGGACTTGCACTGCTAGAGAAAGAAGGCTTGTTCAGTGCAGCGATATGTAGATCCCTGGAGCCCTTGAGGAAATAATAGCATCCTACTCTTTACATTTTCTCAACGCTCTTCAAGTTGCCTCAAAACAGATGATGGTTAAATGCAATCAAAGGGACAAGACATACTGCCTAGTCTTCTAAAAAACTATGTCTTCTAAAGCTGTGGATCTAACTGAGGTTCAGTAGTGGTCACGATCTGGAAATCACCAATGAGCCAATCAGTGGTAGGTACACTAATATGTCTGCTTTTGGCTAACGGTGGGGGTGGACTAAAGGAAAGCAGTCCCTGGCTTCCAGGAAATGGTTGGGCACTCACAGTAAGATCAGTGTTTTTGTTTTAAACATAAGCACAAATGTCCTAAAACCATAATTCCAGGTTATTCTATGAGTGTGATCTCTCAAGACAAAATCAGGACCATTCCCTAATTAGCTCTGAACACAGATAGTAAATGAATGTGGCCCATGTCATAAAGCATCATGTACTATCCAAGGCAGCTCACTTTAGCAATTGTGGTCCATTGCATCATCTCATCTATAATTCCTGTGTACTCACATGGAGTAAAGAGAAGCAATTACAGAAAAGAGAAGCAATTATAGAACTGACCCTACTTCTTGATTGCTCCCAATCTTGAGCAAAGCTCCACTATCTCAAATCTCCACAAGTACCAAAATCCAAAATTCATAATAGATTCTCTAACTTTCTGGTACCAAGTTAATAATTCCCCAGAATACATATTCTCCATCACTACCACAAGTAACAAGCTAGACTTTCTCAACTGTGAATATGTTCCTGGTGATCGTTAGCTAGACTTCCAGGAAAAAAATGTGAATATCAAAGATGAATTAAACAACCAAATTGAGTTTATTTTAACACTTTTAATTAGAAAGAATCATCTTTGAGGGAAGTATAACATGTAAAATTGTAAATGTATAAACGAAGCAATATGTTAAAACTTACCTAGAACTAAGGTGAGGAACTACATTTAGGCCTCAAGGATAAATGGAAAAAGATCCAGCTGTTGTCATTTTATGAGCACAATGCATTTTTTTTCATTTTATGAGCACAATGCATTTTTTTCAAATTTTTATTATCAAACTGGTGTACAGGGAGGTTACAGTTTCATGCGTTAGGCATTGGATACATTACTTGTACTGTTCGTTACCTCGTTCCTCGTACCCCCCCTCACCCTCCTCCCCCTTTCCCTTTCCCCCCATGAGGTGTTCAGTTCACTTACACCAAAGAGTTTTGCAAGTATTTCTTTGGTAGTTGATTTTCTGTTTTTACCCTGTCTCTCAATTTTGGTATTCCCTTTCAATTTCCTAGTTCCAATACCAGTATACACGATTTCCAATATACTCAGATTAGATTACAGAGATAGTGTAGGTACAACCATGGGAAGGTGATACAAGAACATCGTCAATAATAGTAGCTACAGATACACATGGGACGTTGAAAGTAGTTAAAACTGTGATATAACAATTGTTTCCATAACATGGAGTTCATTTCACTTAGCGTCATCTTATGTGTTCATAAGGGTATAGCTATTGGGCTCTTGTGATCCTCTGCTGTGACTTTCCTATACCTGTACTAATTATACCGAATAAGGGAGATCATAGAGTCCATATTTCTTGGGGTCTGGCTCACTTCACTTAGTATAATTTTTTCCAAGTTCTTGCATTTCCTTACAAATGGGGAAACGTCATTCTTTCTGATAGAGGCATAAAATTCCATTGTGTATATGTACCACATTTTCCTGATCCATTCGTCTACTGAGGGGCATCTGGGTTGGTTCCAGATTCTAGCTATGACAAATTGCGCTGCAATGAACATAGTTGTGCTAGTGGCTGTACTGTGATTTTGTTTGTGTTCTTTTGGATAGATACCCAAAAGTGGAGCTGCTGGGTCATAGGGGAGTTCTATATTTAGCCTTCTAAGGAATCTCCATACTGCTTGGCAGAGTGCTTGAACCAGTTTACATTCCCACCAACAATGAAGAAGGGTTCCCTTTGGCCACAACCCCCCCAACAGTTGAAATTGTTAGTTTTCTTGATATATGACATTCTTACTGGGGTGAGATGAAATCTCAATGTTGTTTTGATTTGCATTTCTATTATGGCCAGTGATGTAGAGCACTTTTTCATATGTCTCTTGGCCATTCTCATTTCCTCAACAGAGAAGTCTCTTTGTAAGTCTTTAACTCACTTGATAAGGGAGCTATTGGTTCTTTGTGGTTTTGTTTGGAGGAAGGTAATTTTTTTTAGTTCTGCATATATTTTAGATATGAGGCCTTTGTCCATAGAATGGCCAGTAAAGATCTTCTCCCAGTCTGTGGGCTTTCTGTTTATCTTGCGAACTATGTCCTTTGCCGTGCCAAAGCTCTGCAGTTTGATGCAGTCCTATTTGTCCAGCCTTTCTTTGATTTGTAGCCTTTCTAGGTCTTTGTTAAGGAAGTTCTGTCCTGCACCAAGGAGCCCAAGTGTTTCTCCTATTTCTTCCTTTAGTGTTTTCAGGGTTTCTGTTTTGATTTCGAGGTCTTTAATCCATTTGGAATTGATTTTGTTGCAGGGTGATATATAAGGATCTAGTTTTATTTTGTTGCATGTGTTGAACCAGCTTTGCCGGCACCATTTATTATAGAGGCTGTCTTTCTTCCAAACTATTGTTTTAGCTCCTTATCAAAGATTAAGTAGACGTAGTTCTGTGGGTTCATTTCTGGGTCTTCAATTCTGTTCCATTGGTATTCAGGTCTGTTCCAGTGGAAATACCACACTGTTTTTATTACTATAGCTTTATAATACAGCTTTAAGTTGGGTACTGTGATTCCTCCAGCAGTGTTCTTTCTGCTTAGGATTGTTTTTGCTATTCTAGGTCTTTTATTGTTCCATATGAATTTCTGGATTGCTTCCTCTATTTCATTAAAAAATGGTGTTGGGATATTAATGGGTATTGCATTGAATTTGTAGATAGCCTTTGGCAATATTGCCAGTTTGATTATATTAATCCTCCCAATCCAGAAGCATGGGAGGTTTTTCCATTTCCTTAGTTTTGACTTAATTTTGTTTTTCAAGCTTTTAAAGTTCTCATCAAAGAGGTCTTTCACTTCTCTGGTTAAGGCTATTCCTAGGAATTTTATGTTTTGGGGGGCTATTGCAAAAGGAGTTGCTTCCCTGATTTCAGCCTTGGTCTTCGGGTCGTTAGCATAAAGAAAGGCCATTGATTTTTGAGGGTTTATTTTATATCCTGCAACTTTGCCAAAGTTTTGGATCAGCTCTAGTAGCTTGGGGGTAGAGTCTATGGGGTTCTTTAGGTATAGGATCGTGTCATCTGCGAAGAGAGAGAGTTTAACTTCATCTTTTCCTATTTGGATCCCTTTATATTTTCTTCTTGCCTAATTGCTCTGGCTAGGAATTCTAATACTATGTTGAAGAGCAGGGGAGAGAGTGGACATCCTTGCCTTGTTCCTGATTTTCACCATTTAGAGTTTTTCACCATTTAGAGTTATGCTTGCTGTTGGTTTGTCATAAACTGCCTTGATTATATTCAGGAATGTTCCCTGGAATCCCAGTTTTTCCAGGGCTTTTAGCATAAATGGGTGCTGGATTTTGTCAAATGCTTTTTCCGCGTCCAGAGATAAAACCATGTGGTTCTTTACTTTGCTCCGGTTGATGTGATGGATTATATTAATTGGCTTGCATATATTAAACCAACTTTGCATCCCTGGGATGAGTCGAGTTTGATCGTGGTGTATGATTTTTTTGATGACCTATTGAAGTAGATTGGCCAGAATTTTTTTGAGAATTTTTGGGTCTATGTTCATCAGGGAAATTGGTCTATAGTCTTCTTCTGTGATGAGTCCCTGATTGGTTTTGGGATGAGGGTTATACTAGCTTCATAGAATGTGTCTGGTAGTGAATGTTCTCTTTCAATTTCATTGAAGATTTTGAGAAATATTGGTGTGAGTTCTGTTTTGAAGATCTTGTAGAATTCTGTAGTGAATCCGTCTGGACCTGGGCTTTTCTTGGATGGGAGATCCTTTATTGACGTTTCTATTTCAATACTGGATATGGGTCTGTTTAGAAGGTTTAAATCTTCATGGTTGAGTTTGGGAATATGAATTTTTTCTAGGAAATCATCCATTTCTTCCAAGTTCTCGAATTTGTTGGCGTAAAGGTTTCCAAAATAGTCCCTTATTATTTTCTGAATTTCGGTTATTTCTGTGGTGATATTACCTGTTTCATCTCTTATCTTGTTTGTTTGAGTGTGCTGCCTTCGTTTTTTGGTCAGGTTTGCCAGGGGTCTGTCTATCTTGTTGATTTTTTTCAAAGAACCAACTCTTTGTTTTGTTGATTCTTTCGATGGTTTTTTTCGTCTCTAATTGATTTAATTCTGATTTGATATTAATTATTTGCTTCCATCTATTGACGTGGGGTTTGGCTTGTTGTTCTCTCTCAAGGAAATTAAAGTGCTTCCTTAAATTATTGATTTGCTGTTTCTCCAGTTTGTTGGTGTATGCCTTCAAAGATATAAATTTTCCTCTGAGTACTGCCTTTGCTGTGTCCCAAAGGAGCTGGTACTTTGTGTCCTCATCTTGGTTGAATTCCATAAACTATTGAATTTCAGTTTTAATTTCTTCGATGACCCACTGATGGTTCAGCAGTGTGTTTTTTAGTCTCCATGAATTGTAGGATTTTCTGTGGTAGCTGTTTCAGTTGAGCTCTAATTTTATTCCATTGTGGTCTGAGAGAATGCAGGGAATGGTTTTGATACTTCTGAATTTGTACAGATTTTCTTTGTGCCCTAAGATGTGATCTATTTTGGAGAATGTTCCATGTGCTGCGGGGAAGAATGTGTATTGTGTTGTTGCTGGGTGGAATATTCTGTAGATGTCAGTTAAGTCTAGTTGGTCTATGCAATTATTTAGTTCTGTGGTTTCTTTGTTCAGTTTTTGGTGTGTTGATCTATCCAGAGGTGATAGTGGAGTGTTGAAGTCCCCTACTATCAATGTGTTTGGTTCTATGAGTATTTTTAGAGTCAGTAGTGTTTGTTTGATGAAGTTGGGTGCTCCTCTATTTGGTGTGTAGATATTTGGAGTGGTATGTCTTCCTAGAGGAGAGATGCCTTTACTAGTATGTAGTAACCTTCTTTGTCTCTTCTTACCTTTTTGAAATTGAAGTCAATTTTGTCTGATACTAGAATTGCAACTCCAACCTGCTTATGGGGGCCATTTGCTTGATAGATTTGATTCCAGCCTTTTACTTTTAGAAGATGTTTGCTTTTGCTGGATAGATGAGTCTCATGGAGGCAGCAGAAATATGGATCTTGGTTTTTGATCCAACTTATGAGCCTATGTCCTTTGATTGGAGAATTAGGTCCATTAATGTTGAGCGTTAGTATTGAGAGATGATCGTTTGTTCCTTTCATTGTCACTGTCCTGTTAAAAGCTGTGTCTTCCCATTTCTTGATCTGATGTTTACTATTTAGGGTTCATTTCTCTGTCTGTATTGGGATCTTGATTATTTTCCCTGTATAGTACATCTTTAAGGATTTTTTGCAAAGCTGGTTTGGTGGAGATATATTATTTCAGTTTTTCCTTACTATGGCAGACTTTTATTTGACCTTCGGCTATGAATGAGAGTTTGGCTGGGTACAGTATTCTTGGTTGATAGTTATTTTTATTTAGGGTTTGGTATACCTCATTCCAGGCTCTCCTCGCTTTCATGGTCTCTGCTGAGAAGTCTGGGGTGATTCTGATTGCTTTTCCTTTACATGTGATTTGTTTTCTTCTCCCTAACAGCTTTAAGGATTCTTTCCTTGTACTCTACTGATCCTGTTTTGATCACTATGTTTCGCTGGGATGTCCTATTCTGGTCTGGTCGGTTTGGGGTTCTAAATGCTTCTTGTATCTGTATAAGCCTTTCCTTCTGGATATTTGGGAAGTTCTCAGCTAATATTCTGTTAAATAGGTTGCCTATCCCATTAACTTCTTTCTCCAAGTTTTCTTTAATACCTATTATTCTTAAATTGGGCTTCCTCATCGTGTCTTGAATCTCCTGTAGCGATCTGTTTTGTTGATTGGACTGGATTTGTATTGATTTTTTATCTTTCTCCATAGATTCTAGGGAATCTTCAGCTCCTGAGATTTGATCCTCTGCTTCAGTTCGTCGGGACTGTAGGCTAGCTACTTGATTTCGAATCTCTTTTCCTTCTGACTGGTCTTTCCTGATAATTTCCATGTCATTTCTTAGGTCTTGTATGGACTTGTTAACTTCATTGACTTCATTAATTTGGTTTTGAGTGTTGTCTCTCAAATCATTAAGCTGACTCTTGAAGTTCATTTATCTTTCTATTTGTGGATGCCATGAAATTCTCCATTAATTTTTGCGTTGCCTCCTCACACTCTAGAATAATTGACTGAAGAGATTCAAACTTTTCATTTATCATGTTTATCAGTAGACTTTGTAGAGCATTTGGGGGATTCTCTTCTATGTCTTTGATTGACTGCTCTGCTTCCTGCTTGTTTTGAGTGGGGGATAAAACTTCATTGTTTGCCATCTTTCTTGTGTTCCTTCTGCCATTTGTATTGGGAATGCCAGAGTAACAGTGCCTGTGAGCACCGTTTCAGACCCAAAGCAGAGCTTACCAAGCACTATTGTGTAAATGTTAGAAGTTCTCAATTAAATACATATACCTTTTATACCTGTGTAAAAAATTAGATTTGGTGTTCCTAAAGAATACAATTTCAATATAACAACCAATCCTGCACCTTGTATTCAGTTACTACCCTAGGAGCAATTCTTGTTCTTATATTAATTTCCTTTTGGACTGGCTTTCTCTATGAACCCCATTGTTTCACTCGAATTAAGCAGGGATACCCTTTATCCAATAACGAGGAGTCAATGGGATCTGGAGGACCTAGTAGTAAGTCAGGAGGGTAAGTTAGAGGTAATAAAGAAACTAGAGTAAAATGTATGTGGGGGGTGATGGTTTTGGTTTAGTTTCAGTGATATGGAAATGTGAAGGAGAGTAGAATCAGTAGAGACAACAAGGTTAAAATGATAGACAGTGGAGAGTTAGCAGTAAAAGAGTGGTGATGTTATTCATGGGAAAGTAATTTTTGAAGAAGAGTACATATAGAGAAATAATGAGAGAATACTGGAAGACAGATGCACATATCTGATTAAAGTTATTTAAGAAAAAAATAAAATAAACTCCTACACCTAATAAACTCCTACACCTAATAAACCAATTTGGCAAAGTAGCAGGATACAAAATCAATCCACAAACGTCAGCAGCTTTTCTGTACACCAGCAATATACAAACAGAAAAGGAAATTATGGAAACAATTCCATTTACAGTAGCCAAAAAAAGAATAAAGTACCTAGGGATCAACTTAACCAAGGATGTGACGGACCTATTTAATGAAAACTATAAAAATTTAATAAGGGAAATCAAAGAAGACACAAGGAGATGGAAAGACCTCCCATGCTCATGGGTAGGCAGAATCAACATAATGAAAATGGCCATATTGCCCAAATTGTTATACAAAATTCAATGCAATACCTATCAAAATCCCAGCCACATTCTTCACTGAAATAGAGAAACCAAGCCATAAATTTATTTGTAACAGCCAAAAACCTAGAATAGCCAAAGCAAATCTAGGCAAAAAAAGCAATGCAGGAGGTATCACAATAGCAGACTTCAAGCTCTACTACAAGGCCATCATAACAAAAACAGCATGGTATTGGTATAAAAACAGATCAGAAGTCCAATGGATTAGAATTGAAGACCTAGAAATAAAACCGCACTCTTACAGCCAACTGATATTTGACAAAGGAGCTAAAGACATACAATGGAATAAACATAGCCTCTTCAACTACTGGTTCTGGGAGAACTGGGCAGCCATATGCAGAAAACTCAAAGTAGACCCAAGCCTATCACCATGCACCAAGATCAACTCAAAATGGATCAAGGACCTCAATATCACACCTGAATCCTTGAAACTACTGAAGGACAGAGTAGGAAAGACGCTAGAACTTATAGGCACAGGAAGGAACTTCCTGAATAGAGTCCCAGGGGCACAACAAATAGGGGAAAGACTCGACAAATGGGACTACTACAAATTAAAAAGTTTCTGCACAGCTAAGGTAATAGCAACCAAAATAGAAAGACAGCCAACGATATGGGAAAGGTTATTTACCAGCACAGCAACAGACAAAGGCCTGATATCTGTCATCTACAGGGAACTCAAAAAACTAAGCCCCTCCAAGCCCAATAAACCTATTAGGAAATGGGCAAAGGAGCTAAAGAGAGACTTCACAAGAGAAGATATAAAAATGGCAAAGAAACACTTGAGGAAATGCTCAACATCCCTGGTAGTAAAGGAAATGCAAATAAAAACAACCCTGAGATACCACCTCACTCCAGTTAGAATGGCCTATACTCTGAACTCAGGAAACAACAAATGCTGGAGGGGGTGTGGGGCAAGAGGAACCCTTCTCCATTGTTGGTGGGAGTGCAAATTAGTACAACCACTTTGGAGAACAGTATGGAGGTTTCTCAAAAAGCTCAATATAGATCTGCCCTATGACCCAGCCATACCAATCCTAGGCATCTATCCTAAATAGCAAACCCCAAGATATCAAAAAGACATTTGTAGATGGGGATGTGAGGGGTCTCGGTGGCCATGGCTCCTCCTGTCTGCTGTGGGGCTGCTGCCTTTAATGCCTGGCTTTGAATAGGCTGCGGACTCAGCAGGGCGGGGCGCCTCTGGCCTTGGTTTACCAAGGTGAGAGTCTCTTGCCTTGGGGAGTTTCCTCCCTCATGGGCGGGGCGGCCTCTGGGCAGATCTGGGTATGGAATTCAGCTCTGTTTCAGGCTGGGAATTGGGCTTCCAAATGGGACCATTTATCTGTCTTGGGAAGTTTGTTCTCCCGTGTGGCTGTTCCGTGTCACCAATAGCTGCTCGCGGCTTTTGCTTTTTAAGTTTAGAATTCCAGCGGGCAGGTCGGGCACCTCTAGCCAAGCCGAGGCCCAGGACATGCCTCCCACCTGGGCAGGGGGCATTCTCCTGGGTGGAACTGGCTCTCACTAATTGGTCCCTCTTGTCCTTCTCAAAGATGGCCGCTTTGTCCTCACTTTCCCCAGGCGGGCTTTAGCTCCAGTCTGGTCTGCCCCTTTGCCAGTGTCAAAGATGGCACTTTGCTCTCACAGTTGGGGGAGAAACTGCTCTTTGGGAGTGAGTGAGACTGTCTTTCGTGGGAGTACTCATGCTGTCTCTGCGATTTTAGCCTGTCCATGCTCAGCCTGCGATCTGTAAGTGTGCTGCCATCTGGAGAATTTCTCCCTGGTCTCTGTTGAGCTGCGCTGGGTGTGCAGCACGGTGCCGGCACCCGCACTGGCGTGGCGTTGGGACTCCGCCTGGGCTCAAATCTATGTTTTCAGACCAGCTAAGTTGATTTTTCCTTCCTGGTCTGAATCCCTGTACTGTTAGAACTTATTTGAGCTGTCTATTTAGCAGTAAAAATTTTTCTGGGGTGGGAAAACTGTGCTGTTGGAGGGAGCTCAGCTAGGGCGCTGTTGCTTCTCCACCATCTTCTCTGGGACCTCTGTTGTCATTTTCTTTACCCTACCCATCATAGTTCTTTTATGGGCATTTTATTTATTTTTTTTAAAAAAAAGCTTTTGCTGATTCCCACCCATATAGTAGAATATGGATGCTTGTAGCTTTTGGGTTTACATCCCTGCACCTAAAACCAGTAAACAGCGTAAGGCATAAATCATGTAGTCATGCTTTCTAACTCCTGATGTAAGGTCTCTACTCTGGGCCAGGATACTCAGTCCTCTCTTAGTCAAATGTCCTAAGAAAGGTGAAATCTCAGGGCATAAATGTGGCTTTGCTGAAGAAGGCATGGATAGTAACATTTCACAGAACAAATAGGTACCTGTCAGAACCAACAATGGGTGGAAACTATAACTTCCTTCCAATTTCTTCAGTTTTTATATTTCCATCAGGGGGAAAAATGCAGACAAGAGAGGAGACATGGAGCTATCTCAAAATCACAATGCCAAATTTTGAATGAAATGAATATCCAATTCTGCCTTTTTGTGAACACAAATGAGCTTTGTTCTACAAAATTACTAGATTACTGAAAAGTACAGTGTGAATACATTTTTTTTTACTTGTGAAGAAAGCTGTACTTCATTCACATTAAAATAGTTGTTCAAAGGAACTTTGGAGTAGGTATACAATTATATGTTTTTAATGAATATCTTTTTTAGTAAAGGATTTGTTTTCTATAATAAAGAACTAACATCTAATTGAGTAAAGTATCCTTCAATTTTGTCTATCAGGATATATTTAAAGTTTACTCAGTTTCCATGAAATTACAATTAATTTCTAACCACAGTTTGAAACTGGGTAAAACTCACAATGTAAAGCACATCTTCCAATCACCAATAGCTGACACTTATTAATGAATATTTATTTTCTAATAGATCTGTATTACCAATAGGAACATAATAATCAAAACAGACTTAGTAAATGTGAGGTATATTTTTTATATTTTAAATTTAGTGCAATATCATTTATCTGTATGTATAGCTATGATGGCAAAAAAGTAAATTATCTGGCTGGTTACACATAAAGTAAGTTATCTGGACGGTTTCCATATTGTTGTTCTGAAACAGAAGTACAGAAGACATTGAGCATTACAAATGTATCCTCAATATGCAAATTAAAGGAACAGAAGGGAAGCCAGCAATGGTGCTCATACTTGTAATCCTACCTACACATATGTTGACATCTCCTTCACAAAGAGGAAAGAAAAAAAAATCTCAATGACTTGTCTTAGAGGCAAGAATCTTCCTGCACTTTTTTTTTTTCTGTATCAGTACTGGGGCTTGAAATCGGGGCCTGTTTAATTCATATTCCCTAGTTTTTTAGTTCAGGGCTGACACTACCACTTGAGCCATAACTCCACTTCTGGATAATTGGAATTTCATGAGGTTAACCTGAATAGGCTGGCTTCCAACTGCAGTCCTCAAATCTCAGCCTTCTGAATTTCTAGGATTACAGGGATGAATTGCAGGTGCCTATTATTTGTTGCAAGAGTTTTAATAAATAGGAAGCACAACTCAGATCTAGGGAATTATAGTCAGGTGTGATTGCTTCCAGCAATTCACAAAGTTCCTCTATAAATGTTTCTACCTCTACCAATTAGCAACTTCTGTGCCAGGTTAAAAAAAATTCCTCCTTTATATGGTATTACCAAAGGAGCCTATGTCTTCAGATTTTAGGGTAACAGGTTAACTGACTGCAGGTCTCAGTGTTGGGGTCAGATGGGTAAAGCCATGAAATCTTATATCATATAGATAGACGATAGACAGATAGGTAGATAGAGATGATT
This sequence comes from Perognathus longimembris pacificus, assembly GCF_023159225.1. Lineage (NCBI taxonomy): Eukaryota > Metazoa > Chordata > Mammalia > Rodentia > Heteromyidae > Perognathus > Perognathus longimembris. The sequence continues at coordinate 9,609,970 of NC_063171.1, forward strand.
GGTAGATAGATAGCTACCTAGATGACAAATAGATGGATAATAAAGGATTTATTTTCTAAATATTTGCTATCTTTCTATATAGATAGTGTGATAGATATGTCTATAAATATATAGATCTATCCTCTTCTTGGTACAAGATCTTTGGCAAACTTATTGTCAGTACAAGGCACATTTTCATATGTGTCCCTTAACTCTTTTTCTGTGCTCATGGCTTGGTTCAGACAAACTAGGAAAATAAGACTTGAGATGAATCACTTGTACCATTATCTTGGTCCTCTCTGACTAGCTTCATTTCCAGTTTGTGGCTGTCACAAATAAAGCCGATGTGGACATTTCTGCACAGGTTTTTGTTTTCCTTTTTACTTTGCCAAAACAGGATTGCATCTTTCTGTGATAAATGCCCAGAAGTTTAACTTCTGTGCCCAAAGGTTATTGAATGTATAACTTCATAATAAATTTTCAGTGCTTCTTCACTGTGAATATATTATTTTACAGTACGCTAACAATCCGTGAAATATATGCTTTGTATTCTACATAATATTTGACATTTTCACTAATTTCAATTTAACCATTCTGATAAGATAACAAATGGCATCTCATTGTGGCTTTAGTGTGCATTTTCTTGTCAGGAGCCAGTGGGGCATGTGTGTAAATCCTAGATAATCAGGAGGCTGAGTTCTGGGAGATTTCAGTTTATTTTATTTATTTATTTATTTATTTATTTTTATTTTTATTTTTTTAGCCAGTCCTGGGCCTTGGACTCAGGGCCTGAGCACCCTCCCTGGCTTCTTCCCGCACAAGGCAAGCACTCTGCCACCTGAGCCACAGCGCCCCTTCTGGCCATTTTCCATATATGTGGTGCTGGGGAATCGAACTGAGAGCTTCATGTGTAGGAGGCAAGCGCTCTTGCCACTAGGCCATATTCCCAGCCCTGGGAGATTTCAGTTTGATACGAGCAAAAAGCAGTGCAGCAGTGCTAGAGATATGGCTGAAATTGTACAGCATCAATATTTCCAACTGTTGCAAATGTTGTTAGTTTTATTCCAATATGTTCTCCATATAAGGACACATTCACCAGTTCTGAATTTAATCTATGGGCATTTGAAGGGGAGAGAAAATAACAGAATCTAGTTTGTAAATTATATTAACTAAATAGGTTACTAAATTGAATCAGTCTTACAACTTGGTCAAAGGACTTATCTGAAATTCTGCAGAAAGTTCTGGATTTCTGTTGGGAACAGAAAGATGTGTTTTTGTTTTTTAATTTCTTTTTCCAATAAAACCTATCTCATGATTTAAGCATCTGAGTGAAGTACTTCAGGAAATGTGACCAATCATATAAACTTACTCATTTCCCTTCAAGTAGATTACACTATTTTATCCACTGAAGCATTTTGGGATCATTCCTTTGAACACAGAGGAAGCAAATAATGTGGTGCTTATGTTGTAAATGGAAATTAAGACAGAAGGGCAATCCATTTTTTGCAGTTTAATTAGAAATGCTGACAGAAAGCTTCATGGTGTTAGAAGAGCTCCTTATTAGTGCTGTCAACATAGCTCTACTGCTTCATCTTCTTATTTTCTTTCTCAATTTTCAATCACCAGAATGGAAAAACCTTTCCTTTGCATGCATCAGTAACAATGAGCAATTTACAGCAAGCTCTCTTCAGCAACAGGACTGCAGTTGCTTGGGATTTCTCTTATTAAGCAAGTTTGTGGTTTTCTTGACTCCAGTTCAGTGCGCATGCAGGGTGGGGGAGATGAGGGCTGCCTATTGAGCAGAGCCACGAGACAATAATGTTCTATTTCTGAATGAGCAAAAACCTATAAATTCATTATTTACATTTATAATATCTATAATTCATTTTCAAGGTATCCATTGGATTGCTTCTTAGCACTTAGGTAACACATAGACACAAGCATGCCTATAGCTGATGTGTGGATATGTAGAATTTAGATTCAAGCAAGCCTGTAATTGGTGTGTTGCTATGGACTACTGTACTGCCTATCAGATGGATAGATCCACCAATGGACGCAGTTTCAGAGTAAGAACCAGGTATTCCTTGACTCAGAAATGAATGAAGTTTTAGATTATCTACCCTCAACTTCTAAACTACATAAAGTAAAAAGAAATTAGGAAGGTGAACTATTGGAGACCTAATTCTTATTGTTGTTGTTTAACCATTTAAAATTGTTTTAAACTGAGGAGGCTGAGATCTGAGGATCACAGTTCAAAGCCAGCCTGGGCAAGAAAGTCTGAGAGACTCTTATCTCTAATTAATCACCATAAAACTGCAAGTACCAAAATTGAGATACACAGGGTAAAAAAAAAGACAAACAACTACAAAAGCAATACTTGCAATACTGTTTGGTGTAAGTGAACTGAACACCTCAGGGGGGGAAAGGGTAAAGGGGAGGGGGGAGGGGGTATGAGGGACAAGGTAACAAACAGTACAAGAAATGTATCCAATGCCTAACGTATGAAACTGTAACTTCTCTGTACATCAGTTTGATAATAAAAATTTGGAAAAAAAAAAAAAACTGGAAGTGGTGTTGTGGATCAAAGAGGTAGAGCACTAGCCTTGAGCTGAAGAGCTCAGAGATGGCACCAAGGCCCAGAGTTCAAGCCCCACGACCAACCCCATGCCCCCAAAATGTTTTAAAAGAAAGGAAGGAGAAAGGACTAAGAGTGTATATAAGAGGTAAATTTGATGACATTACCTAGATGTATGTAAATTTCACAAGAAACCCCTTAAACAAGTAATTTATACTAATAAAAATTAAAATAAGCATTTAAAAACAAACAGAAAAATGGACATGGAAATGTTCCAAATGGTAATGTTCCCTATTTGAACTGTATGAAAACCTACTGAATTGATTTCTATGACTGAATAAATTGAGTTCCATGAGTCCACGTTGAGAACCCTAGCTTACTTTTGAATACAGGATATGTTCACTGTTTGCCCTGAGACGTGAGCCCTGAGCATTTGGCCAACTTGAGGTGGGTGAAGTCAGTGATGAGAAGGGCAGTAACCTGCCTCTTGAGTTCTCTCTGATCTCTGATTGTTATGTTATATGGTTAAGGCAACAGACTTACTGCAGAACAGTAATCTAGAATGGCAATGTTGGATACCATTGATTGAGGACTAAATACATGCAAGGCTTTTCATGTTTACTTTCTCAGTAATCCAAACAGCATCTCTATTGGGTTGTTGATATTCTTGTATCATGTACATTCAAGGTGAAAATTAAAGTTAAGTGACTTGTTGGTATCACCAAAGGGAAATGTATAGCTAAGTGTCTGACTCTAAAATCCTTCTTATTCATAAAAGAAAAATTCTGGAATGTCCTAAGTTTAACTGCCCAAGGGAAATTGTGGAGATGGAAAGAGGTAACAGAACCTAATCAGCTTAATAGCTTCTGGTGGAAATTAATAAGAGATTGTCCTACAACAGTGACGTATATTAAAATGTTGGGTTGAAGCTCCTGGCAGGCCAACCGCAGGTGCAACCACCTCCTATTGGTGCATAAAATTTCCAGACACGTAAAGCCTACCAGTCTAGGCTAACAAGTACCTCTCCTTAGAGATGGCTGCCATTACCATAATTTCCTAGCAAGTATAATCCCTAGCCTCTTATCTACAGACAACGTAATTTCAGGGTAAACAATTGAGGCTTTTATCCTCCACATTTTTGTTGAAATTGTCTTGGCTATTCTTTCAAAAAAAATCATATTTCCAACTGTTTCCTAGCCTTGCCGCTGGTAGCTCTGGAATTGGTCCCAGAACCTGACTTTTATCTGACTAGCATCTGTTATTACTCAATAAGCCATTTTAGTTCAGAAACAGTCCTAAGATTTAACATTCTCATCCATAGAAATATTACCAGTTCTGGAAGATAATTAATACTTTTTGAGCATTTGCAGTATTTATTTTAGCAATTTATATAGCTTACTTAGATAAACATCATAGTAACTTAATCAAATGTAATGACAAGGGTAGCTATTGGTTTTAGTTTTAATTTTATTTCTGATAAGGTCTCATATTTTTGTCTGGGTTGGCTCTGAGCTATCCTCTTATCTTCCTTCAGCTTGTCTGGGACTATAGGCATGTAACATGACCCTGACAGTTTCACTAAATATTAAGTAGACTTTTTCCTATCACCCATGACTTTCTCTGTATTCAACAATCTATTTTAGAAAACTTATAATTCTGCCTGCAGTCCTTTGAGCTGTAATTCTTCACAAAATAAAACTTCTTGCCAGGTTTGCTGCCTCAATTATCTTTCTTTATCAAGAACTTGAGAGCTTTTCTTTTGAATATAATCATCAATGAAGATAGTACCTCAGCGTCTGCACAATCATCAGCACATGTCTTACATGCTTAGGTTACAAAGCTCTCTTCTGTCACAAAGGCATAAACAATATTCTCCCTCTTTTACAGTAAAACCAATTGACACACAGAGAAATGATTATGATAGCCCTGAGACAGTTCTTCAAAATTCACCTAACTTTGCTTTCAAAGGAGTTCAGTTCTGAATACATTCTGGTTTTTCCCCACTGTTGCAGTAGTTTTGAATAAAAATTTCCTTTCCTGTTTATTTTGTCTGGCTCAATGTTTAATAAAAGATGCATTTTTAAGATGAGTAACTAAAGAACCAGGGTTGTACTAATTTGTTCATAATCACAGTTGTCAGAGCTACACCCAGAACCCAGGCTGTTTAGTTTTAGAGATCAAACACTGAAAAGGCATAAGTTCCACAATGGAGAGGAAGGAAAATATAACTAATGTCAAGTTGACTTTACTAAAAACAGGAAGCATTGTCTACTAATCCAGAAGCACTAGGCCATCACAGGAATAGTACCTCAGATCTGAACTTATTCTGATTCCCTGTGGCTGTGAGGCTCTTCATTTTAGTCTCACTCTTTCCTACCAAAGAAGGCATGAACATTTTTGAAAGATAATGGGTTAACATCACTGTCACTTATAACTATTAAGGGTATGAAACAAATGTGTTCCCAATACCCGGGGTCTAAGGCTGGCCTCAGGCAGTCATATAAGACCCTCCTTGAACAAAGAAAAGACTAAATCTCAAAAGGGATGAGAGCATGACTCAAATAGTAGTGCCTATGGAGCGAGCACAAAGCCCTGGGTTCATACTGAACTACTGTCAGAAAAAAAATGAAAAGAAGGAAGAAAGGAAGGAAGGATGGAAAGGAGGGAGGGAGGGGGACAAGAAGGAGAGAGGAAAGAAAAAGAGGAAAAGAGGAGGAAGAGAAAAAAAGAGAAGAGGGAAGGAAAGAGAAAAACACAAACAAGTCTAAATAATAAATCTCCATAGATTTCAAGAAATCAAAGAGAAGACCAAACTGTACAGCAGAAAGCCAAGTTTAATCATAGAAACTAACCAAGGAAATTGTAGAAAGGGATGTGAATCAATATTAAAAAGGCCTTGTAGTTTATTGATTTGAAATGCTTCTCTATTAATGTTGACAAAGATAATTTAGGTCTGTTTTACATTGTTCCCAAATTAGAAAGGCAAATGTATTATACTCTATGAAGAACTACAGAACATCAAGCAGATTGCTGATTAAAAACTAAAGTGCTAATTTCTATCCATTTTAATTCTTGACAAATTTCTATTGAGAGTTACTGATTTTAGAAACTTTCAAGTACTGCCACAGCTATCAGACTATTGAGCTCCTGGGAGTTTGCCTCTATGGCCAATTGATTTCAGTCTCTGTGGGGAGGATATCTAGGAAGAGTAAGTGCCACCCCCTGACACAAATTGCAATTGAAGACAAATTGAAATTTACAAAAGTGTTTTGTACAGTATTTTAAGTCACGTAATATGCTATCAAATGCAGCAAGGAATTGAGAGTAGAAGCCTAAGATTACTGTAACAAAACATCTGTGATAATAAACTTGAAAATCACCAAGGTGGGTTTTGACTCAGCGATGGAGGTTTCACTTCAAAGTTGGCTATTACATTTAGGTGTATGGGGAGCAGAGCCCCAAGGTTGAGCATGTGTTCGAGGAAACAGCTCACCTCATGACAATCAAAAAGCAAAGAAGGACATGTAGGCTGTAGGGTTTCTATATCCCCTTGAAAGGTATGATCGCAATGACCAGATTTCCTCTCATGAGACCCCCTCATAGACTATACTTACCCATATCAATGCACTGGATTTTAAGAAAATATGAATACACACTGGTGATGTGGCTTAGTTGTAGATCCCTGTATTTGGTCACCAGTAGCACATACACATACACACACACACACACACACACACACACACACACACGCCCCCACACACAATGTTGTTGAGGAAGAGAGGTCAATGATTAATTCTAGTTCTAGTCATGGTAGCAACAGTGGCAAAATTTAGACAGTGCCATGTGAGCTTCAGTGAATGCTTACTAATTATTTAAGACAGAACAAACTTGTTTTTGCATTTCAATCCATACAACAATCCTTTAGAGCTCATCACCATCTAAATTCATAACCAAGAAAAACAAAACAAAGAATAGTCCAGTTACTTGGCCAAAGTCACATTGCAGAAGGCTGAGATCTGAAACCCCCAACTGATCCATATTCATGTTGGTGGCCAGGTAGCCCAGTCTAGTCTGGAATTTGGTTACCTGACAGAGCAAAGCACTGGAGGAGAATGCAGAACCCAAATGCTCAGACAGAAGCTAATTCACAAGATGAATTTAATGCTATAAAAATGATTGACAAAGCACTACATTTTCTGGAAGTGAGAGCAGGCTAGTATTCAAAGTGGAGTCTAATGAGATACTTCAGATGAAGTTATCTACATTCATCATGTTATTTTGTGTGGCACAGAGTGTAAACATAGTGATTCATTCTAAATGGGGGGGCAGGTTTTAATTGGAATGTTGTCTTTAATATTGTCTATTCTATAACTTCTCCATAACAATGAACAACATCTATAAATAATGATTGAGCTATCACTTATTTAATGTGTGTCTCAAAATTTGGACATTGTCCTGAATGGTCAGTAACTCTATATTTTATGCTATATTTTGCTTCCCAATATTGAGTGGATGGCCTCACATATGGACAGTACTTAATAATATTTACCTTATAAATAATGTAAATCATTTTTATGTTGAGCACTGAATTATTTACTTACTGTAGTAAATATTCTTTAAGTATCCTCTCTGTGTCAGGTACCATTCTGAGCATCAGAAAGCTAAGACAGCCATGCCTATTGTTCAAGATCCACTTACGTGAAAGAAAAGAAATAGCAGGAGTGGAGGAGCTGCACAGCACTAGCTGAGCTCCCTCTGACATCGCAGTTTTCTCACCCCATAGAAACTTTTACGCCTAGAAAGACAGCAAGAGTAAGTTCTAACAGTACAGGGATTCTGGCCAGGAAGGAAAAATCGACTTTGCTAGTCTGAAAACACAGATTTGAGCTCCGGGCAGTGTCCCACCGCCGCGCCAGTGCCTGCACTGGCATAGCTCCTGGCACAGCAACCCGCAAGCCGTGCAGCTAAAGCACACAGCGTAGACCAGGGAGAAATCCTCCAGACGGCGGCTGAGCACGGACGACCTGAAATCGCAGAGAAAGCATGAGTACCCCCCGAAAGATATTCCCACTCGTGCCCACAGAGCAGCTTCTGGAAGGCAGCCCTTCCCCCACTGCCAGAGCAAAGCGCCATCTTTGCCACTGGCATTGGGTCAGACCAGATTGGAACTAAAGCGGGCCTGGGAAAAGTGAGGTCAAAGTAGCCATCTTTGAAAAGGGCAAGAGGGACCGACCAGTGAGAGCCAGCTCCACCCAGCCAGAGGTGCCCCGCCCTGCCCACTGAAATTTCTAAATTTAAAGCGAATGCAGCGAGCAGCAGCCGGTGGCACGGAAACACCAGATAGGGGAACAAACAGTTCCTGAGAAAGTTAAACAGTCTTGTCACAGAGGAAGCCCAATTCCCAGCCTGAACCGGAGCTTCACTCCATAGCCACCTCCACCAAGGAGGCCACCCCGCCCAGGAGCAAGTAGCCTCCCCAAGACAAGCAACTCTCAGTCAGATAAAACAGGCCAGAGGCACCCCGCCCTGCTGATTCCACAGCCTATTCATAGCCAGGCGTTAAAGGCAGTGGCCCGACAGCGGACAGAGGAGCTACAGTTCCTGAGACTCCTAAAGTCCCCATCTACAGAGGACGCCAAGGTCTGCCAGCAAGCTGTGCAAACCACAGAGACCCAGGATTGCACCAATAGAGGTGAAGGATCAGAACAGAACCAACCCCTACAAACTGAAATCAAGTCAAACACAGCCAAGCAGCAAAATAGACTGCAGACCATCATGAGGAAACCAGAGACTGGGGAAAGACCACCCAAACAAGGAGGACTCCATTTTTTTTTCACTTCTGAAATGTCGTCAGTTTTTGTTGTTTGTTTGTTTGTTTTGTTTTCCATTTTTACCTATTTGTTATATCAAGTTTTTTTTCTTTGCTGTTTGTTTGGGTTGTTCCTTTTCTGTTTTTTTGTCCTTTTTATTTTTTTAAATAATTTTTCTCTGTTTTGTGCATCTGTCATCCAATATTTTTACTTTATTTCTCTCTTTGCATTCTCTTTCTCTAAAAATTACTTTCCTATGAATAACACCTCCACTCTTTTCTGCTAACTCTCCATTGTCAATCATTTTAACCTTATTCTTTCTACTGATTCTACTCTTCTCCACATTTCCACGTCACTGAAACTAAACCAAAACCACCCCCCAATACATTTTACTCTATTCTCTTTACTACCTCCAACTTACCCTCCTGACTTACTGCCTGGACCTCCAGTTTCTATTGACTCCTGGTTATTGTATAGAGGGTATCCCAGCTTAATCTGAGTGAATCAAAGGGGTTCATAGAGAAAGCCAGTCCTAAAAGAACTTAATATAAAAACAAGAATTGCTTATAGGGTTGTAACAGTAAATAAGTAACTACTGATTACAGGGCCCAAGATCGGTTGCAATATTGACATGGTATTCTTTAGAAACACCAAATCTAATTTTATAGACAGGTATACAGGGAATCTGTATATAACTGTGAACTTGTAAAATTTACACGACAGTGCTTGGTAAGGGGTGCTTTCGGTCTTAAATGGTGCTCATAGGTGCTTGTAGATTGGCATTCCCAGTCCAAATGGGCAGAAGGAACACAAGAAAGATGGCAAACAATGAAGTCTTATCCCCCACTCAAAACAAGCAGGAAGCAGAGCAGTCAATCAAAGACATAGAAGAGAACTCCCAAAATGCTCTACAAAGTCTACTGATAAACATGATAAATGAAAAGTTTGAATCTCTTCAGTCAATTATTCTAGAGCCTGAGGAGGCAAAGCAACAATTAATGGAGAATTTCATGGCATCCACAAGTAGAAAGATGAATGAACTTCAAGAGTCAAATGAAAAGATAGCTAGCCAGCTTAAAGATTTAAGAGACAAGACTCAAAACCAAAGTAATAAAGTTAATGAAGTAAAGAAGTCCATACAAGACCTAAGAAATGACATGGAAATCATCAGGAAAGACCAGTCAGAAGGAAAAGAGATTCGAAATCAAGTAGCTAACTTACAGTCCCGAATAACTGAAGCAGAGGATCAAATCTCAGGAGCTGAAGATTCCTTAGATTCTATGGAGAAAGATCAAAAATCAATACAAATCCAGTCCAATCAACAAAACAGATCACTACAGGAGATTCAAGACACGATCAGGAAGCCCAATTTAAGGATAATAGGTATTAAGGAAAACTTGGAGAAAGAGGTTAATGGCATAAGCAACCTATTTAACAGAATATTAGCTGAGAACTTCCCAAATATCCAGAAGGAAAGGCCTATACAGATACAAGAAGCATTTAGAACCCCAAACCGACCAGACCAGAATAGGACATCCCACTGACACATTGTGATCAAAACAGGATCAGTAGAGTACAAGGAAAGAATCCTTAAAGCTGTTAGGGAAAAGAAAACAATCACATATAAAGGAAAAGCAATCAGAATCACCCCAGACTTCTCAGCAGAGACTATGAAAGCAAGGAGAGCCTGGAATGAAGTATACCAAACACTAAATAAAAATAACTACCAACCAAGAATTCTGTACCCAGCCAAACTCTCATTCATAGCCGAAGGTCAAATAAAAGTCTTCCACAGTAAGGAAAAACTGAAATAATATATCTCCACCAAACCAGCTTTACAGAAAATCTTCAAAGATGTACTATACAGGGAAAATAATCAAGATCCCAATACAGACAGAGAAATGAACCCTAAATAGTAAACATCAGATCAAGAAATGGGAAGACACAGCTTTTAACAGGACAGTGATAATATGAAAGGAACAAACAATCATCTCTCAATCCTAACTCTCAACATTAATGGACTTAATTCTCCAATCAAATGACATAGGCTCAGAAGTTGGATCAAAAATCAAGATCCATCTTTCTGCTGCCTCCAAGAGACACATCTATCCAGCATAAGTAAACATCTTCTAAAAGTGAAAGGCTGGAATCAAATCTATCAAGCAAATGGCCCCCATAAGCAGGCTGGAGTTGCAATCCTAGTATCAGACAAAATTGACTTCAAATTAACAAAGGTGAGAAGAGACAAAGAGGGTTACTACATACTAGTAAAGGGATCTCTCCTACAGGAAGATATATCCATTCTAAATATCTACACACCAAAAGTAGGAGCACCCAACTTCATCAAACAAACACTACTGACTCTAAAAACACTCATAGACCCAAACACATTGATAGTTGGGGACTTTAACACCACACTATCACCTCTGGACAGATAAACACACCAAAAACTGAACAAAGAAACCACAGAACTAAATAATTGCATAGACCAACTAGATTTAACCAACATCTACAGAATATTCCACCCAGCAACAACAGAATACACATTCTTTTCGGCAGCACATGGAACATTCTCCAAAATAGAGTCACATCTTAGGGCACAAAGAAAATCTGTACAAATTCAGAAGTATCAAAACCATTCCCTGCATTCTCTCAGACCACAATGGAATAAAATTAGAGCTCAACTCAATCAGCCACCACAAAAAATACTCCAATTCATGGAGACTAAACAACACACTGCTGAACCATCAGATGGTCATTGAAGAAATTAAAACGGAAATTCAAATGTTTATGGAATTCAACCAAGTTGAGGACACAAAGTACCAGCTCCTTTGGGACACAGCAAAGGCAGTACTCAGAGGAAAATTTATATCTCTGAGTGCATACCTCAACAAACTGGAGAACGAACAACTCAATAATTTAAAGAAGCACCTTAATTTCCTTGAAAGAGAACAACAAGCCAAACACCAAGTCAATAGACGGAAGCAAATATTTAAAATCAAATCAGAATTATCAATCAGAGATGAAAAACAACCATTGAAAGAATCAACAAAACAAAGAGTTGGTTCTTTGAAAAAATCAACAAGATAGACAGACCCCTGGCAAACCTGACCAAAAACCAAAGGCATCACACCCAAATAAACCAGATTAGAGATGAAACAGGTAACATCACCACAGAAATAACCGAAATTCAGAAAATAATAAGTGACTATTTTGCAAACCTTTATGCCAACAAATTCGAGAACATGGAAGAAATGGATGATTTCCTAGAAAAAATTCATATCCCCAAACCCAAACATGAAGATTTAAACCATCTAAACAGACCCATATCCAGTATTGAAATAGAAACGTCAATATATGATCTCCCATCCAAGAAAAGCCCAGGTCCAGACGGATTCACTGCAGAATTCTACAATGTCTTCAAAACAGAACTCACACCAATATTTCTCAAAATCTTCAATGAAATTGAAAGAGACCGTTCCCTACCAGACTCATTCCATGAAGCCAGTATAACCCTCATCCCAATACCAGGCAGGGACTCATCATGGAAAGAGGACTACAGACCAATTTCCCTGATGAACATAGACCCAAAAATTCTCAACAAAATTCTGGTGAATCGACTGCAACAGGTTATCATAAAAATCATACACCACGATCAAACTGGATTCACTCCAAGGATGCAAAGTTGGTTTAATATACACAAGTCATTTAATGTAATTCATCACATCAACCGGAGCAAGGTAAAGAACCACATGGTTTTATCTCTGGATGCGGAAAAAGTGTTCGATAAAATCCAGCACCCATTTATGCTTAAAGCCCTGGAAAAACTGGGATTCCAGGGAACATTCCTGAATATAATCAAGGCAGTTTATGACAAACCAACAACAAGCATAACTCTAAATGGGGAAAAACTAAAGCCATTCCCTTTAAAATCAGGAACAAGGCAGGGATGTCCACTCTCTCCCCTGCTCTTCAACACAGTACTAGAATTCCTAGACAGAGCAATTAGTCAAGAAGAAAATGTAAAGGGAATCCAAAGAGGAAAAGATGAAGTTAAACTTTCTCTCTTCGCAGATGACATGATCCTATACCTAAAGAATCCCATAGACTCTACCCCCAAGCTACTAGAGCTGATCCAAAACTTTGGCAAAGTTGCAGGATATAAAATAAACCTTCAAAAATCAATGGCCTTTCTCTATGCTAATGACCCAAAGACCGAGGCTGAAATCAGGGAAGCAACTCCTTTTGCAATAGCCCCCCAAAACATAAAATACCTAGGAATAACCTTAACCAAAGAAGTGAAAGACCTCTTTGATGAGAACTTTAAAAGCTTGAAAAACGAAATTAAGTCAGAACTAAGGAAATGGAAAAACCTCCCATGCTCCTGGATTGGGAGGATTAATATAATCAAAATGGCAATATTGCCAAAGGCTATCTACAAATTCAATGCAATACCCATTAATATCCCAACACCATTTTTTAATGAAATAGAGGAAGCAATCCAGAAATTCATATGAAACAATCAAAGACCCAGAACAGCAAAAACAATCCTAAGCAGAAAGAACAGTGCTGGGGGATCACAATACCCGAATTCAAGCTGTATTATAAAGCTATAGTAATAAAAACAGCTTGGTATTGGCACCGGAACAGGCCTGAAGACCAATGGAACAGAATTGAAGACCCAGAAACTAACCCACAGAACTATGCCTGCTTAATCTTTGATAAAGGAGCTATAACAATAGTATGGAAGAAAGATAGCCTCTTTAACAAATGGTGCTGGCAAAACTGGCTCAACACATGCAACAAACTAAAACTAGATCCTTATATATCACCCTGCAACAAAATCAATTCCAAATGGATTAAAGACCTCAAAATCAAAACAGACACCCTGAAAACACTAAAGGAAGGAGTAGGAGAAACACTTGGGCTCCTTGGCACAGGACGGAACTTCCTTAACATAGATCCAGAAAGGCTACAAATCAAAGAAAGGTTGGACAAATGGGACTGCATCAAACTGCAGAGCTTCTGCACAGTAAAGGACGTAACTCCCAAGGTAAACAGAAAGCCCACAGACTGGGAGAAGATCTTTACAGGCCATTCAACAGACAAAGGCCTCATCTCTAAAATATATGCAGAACTAAAAAAATTACCCTCTTCCAAAACAAAACCACAGAGAATCAATAGCCCCCTCATCAAGTGGGCTAAAGACTTACAAAGAGACTTCTGTGATTAGGAAATGAGAATGGCCAGGAGACATATGAAAAAATGCTCTACATCACTGGCCATAAAAGAAATGCAAATCAAAACAACATTGAGATTCCATCTCACCCCAGTAAGAATGTCATATATCAAGAAAACTAACAATAACAATTGCTGGAGGGGATGTGGCCAAAAGGGAACCCTACTTCATTGTTGGTGGGAATGTAAACTGGTTCAGCCACTCTGGCAAGCAGTATTGAGATTCCTCAGAAGGCTAAATATAGAACTCCCCTATGACCCAGCAGCCCCACTTTTGGGTATCTATCCAAAAGACCACAAACAAAATCACAGTAATATGTTCACTGCAGCACAATTTGTCATAGCGAGAATCTGGACCAACCCAGATGCCCATCAGTAGGCGAATGGATCAGGAAAATGTGGTACATATACACAATGGAATTTTATGCCTCTATCAGAAAGAATCACATTGTCCCATTTGTAAGGAAATGGAAGGACTTGGAAAAAGTTATACTAAGTGAAGTGAGCCAGACCCAAAGAAACATGGACTCTATGGTCTCCCTTATTGGGAATAATTAGTACAGGTTTAGGCAAGTCATAGCAGAGCATCACAAGGCCCAATAGCTATACCCTTATGAACACCTAAGATGATGCTAAGTGAAATGAACTCCATGTTATGGCGACAATTGTTATATCACAGTTGTAACTACTTTCGACGTCCCATGTGTATCTGTAGCTTCTATTATTGATGATGTTCTTGTATCTCCTTCCTGTGGTTGTACCCACACTATCTCTGTAATCTTATCTGAGTATATTGGAAACCATGTATACTGGTATTGGATCTAGGAAAATAAAAGGGAACACCAAAATTGAGAGACACAGGGTAAAAAAAAGACAAATAACTACAATAGCAATACTTGCAAAACTGTTTGGTGTAAGTGAACTGAACACCTCAGGAGGGGGAAAGGGTAAGGGGAATGGGGGAGGGGTGTATGAGGGACAAGGTAACAAACAGTACAAGAAATGTATCCAATGCCTAACGTATGAAACTGTAACCTCTCTGTACATCAGTTTGATAATAAAAATTTGAAAAAAAAAAGAAAAAAGAAAGAAAAAGCAGTCACTCAGAGCTCTGTATAAATAAAATTATTCCAGATGTTGTTAGAAGGATAATCTTTTTTTAAAAATTAGTCCTGGGGCTTGAATTTAAGGCCTGAACACTGTCCCTGTGCCTGAGCCATTTTGTGCTCAAAGCTCGAGCTCTACTCTTTGAGATACAGCACCATTTCTGTCTTTTTCTGAGGTTTTATTGGAGATAAGGAGTTTCATGAACTTTTCTGCCTGGGTTGGCTTTGAACCACAATCCTCAGATCTCAGCATCAAGAGTAGCTAGGATTGCAAGCATGAGCCACCAGTGCCTGGCAAGAAAGAATATTTGAGTGACAGGGAAGACTGGATGAGTATAGACAAGGATTAAGAAAAAAAAAACAAACAAACTAAAGTAAGTGGGCTTAGAAGGCCTCTCTCTGGATGATCTAAGACATTCTTGAGTATGTCCATGGAAAGGGTATTTGGGCTTAAGAAATTATAAATCCTCATGCCAGTATGAGCTGGGCATGTTGAACCCCAAACCCTACAAATGCCAAGCAAGTGCTTTCCAACTTAAGCTAAATCCTCAGTACTTCATTTTTAGAAACAATGTTTCCTGTGGTTCCTATGCAAAAAATAGCCTGAGGAGGAGAGTCCAAGCCAGGAAACTTGTTTGAAATGCTACAAAAGAGAATAATGATGACTGAAATTTGGGTGCTGATAGCAGAGATGAGCATTTTGTCAGTGGATGGGGACAGATACCATCCTGATTCTTTTCTGGAGTTTCAAGGAACTGATTAGAAAGACAGAGTTGCAAAGCAGAGTTCATTTAAAGATGTGAAAGTACACCCTTAGGGACATGGCACGTTCAGATCAAGTACCACAAGAGCTCAGTGGCTTGGTATACTTCCTCTCTTATTCTCTAGTGATGGTTTTTAGGACATCTTCAGAGTGATTAGGCTAATTAGGATTTGACTGACAGGTCTGGCTTATATAACAAAAGTAATAATGTCCATGTATTGAATGCTCATTCCAGGGTTTTCATTCATAGGCATGAGGTGCAAGTCATGAAGAGTTAAGTTGGAGAAAGTACCTAACAGGGCACTTAAAATTATGGTTGGGCAAGACTGTCCATGCGTTGAGGACTAGTCATCTCCTCTACCACTATTTTCAGAATGCAGGCAAACACAAGAAGTAAGGTAATCACCACAAAAATGGTGCTTTTGAAGCATTTCTGGGCATTTCCAAGGATGGCTCACTTCATATACTTCTTGGGGGACCCAGCTCTCTGCTCATTTGTGTCCCAAAAAGTCCCAGTTCCCTATTTCTGGAATGAACTGACCATTGACATTCCTTGAATAACAGAGCCAATAGTACTTATTAAGGAGAGAAAAACAGGGAAGGTCCTTTATCAAAGATTAAGTAGTCAGAGTTCTGCGGGTTCATTTCTGAGTCTTCAGTTCTGTTCCATTGGTCTTCAGGCCTGTTCTGGTGCCAATACCAAGCTGTCTTTAATAGAATAGCTTTATAAGACAGCTTGAAGTTTGGTATTGTAATTCCTTCAGCACTGTTCTTTCTGCTTAGGATTGTTCTTGCTATTTGTGGTCTTTTATAGTTCCATATGAATTTCTGGATTGCTTCCTCTATTTCATTAAAAAATGGTGTTGGGATATTAATGGGTATTGCATTGAATTTGTAGATAGCCTTTGGCAATATTGCCATTTTGATTATATTGATCGTCCCAATCCAGGATCATGGGAGGTTTTTCCCTTTCCTTAGTTCTGCCTTAATTTCGTTTTACATGTTTTTAAAGTTCTTGTCATAGAGGTCTTTTACTTCTTTGGTTAAGGTTATTCCTAGGTATTTTATGTTTTCTGATGCTATTGCAAAAGGAGTTGCTTTCCTGATTTGGGCCTCAGTCTTCGGGTCATTGGCATATAGAAAGGCCATTGATTTTTGAGGGTTTATTTTATATCCTGCTACTTTGCCAAAGTTTTGGATCAGCTCTAGTAGCTTGGGAGTAGAGTCTATGGGGTTCTTTAAGTATAGGATCAAGTCGTCTGCGAAGAGTGAAAGTTTAACTTCATCTTTTCCTATTTGGATCCCCTTAATGTTTCTTCTTGCCTAATTGCTCTGGCTAGGAATTCTAGTACTATGTTGAAGAGGAGAGGAGAGAGCGGACATCCCTGTCTTGCTCCTGATTTTAAAGGGAATGGCTGTAGCTTTTCACTGTTTAGAATTATGCTTGCTATTGGTTTGTCATAGACTGCCTTTATTATATTCAGGAATGTTCCCTGGAATCCCAGATTTTCCAGGGCTTTTAGCAGAAATGGGTGCTGGATTTTATTGAATGCCTGTTCCGCATCTAGAGATATAACCATGTGATTCTTTACCTTGCTCCGGTTGATGTCGTGGATTACATGAATTGACTTGTGTATACTGAATCAACTTTGCATCCCAGGGATGAATCCAGTTTGATCATGGTGTATGATTTTTTTGATGACCTGTTGAAGTCGATTGGCCAGAATTTTTTTGAGAATTTTTGCATCAATGTTTATCAGGACAATTGGTCTATAGTTCTCTTTCCGTGATGAGTCCCTGCCTAGTTTTGGGATGAGGGTTATACTGGCTTCATAGAATGTGTTTGGTAGTGTACTTTCCCTTTCAATTTCATTGAAGAGTTTGAGAAATATTGGTGTGAGTTCTGTTTGAAGGCCTTGTAGAATTTTGTAGTGAATCCGTCTGGAACTGGGCTTTTCCTGGATGGGAGATCTCTTGTTGCCATTTCTATTTCAATGCTGGATATGGGTCTGTTTAGAAGGTTTTAATTTTCACGGTTGAGTTTGGGGATATCAATTTTTGCTAGGAAAACAACCTTTCTTCCAGGTTCTCGAATTTGTTCGCGTAAACATTTGCAAAATAGTCCCTTATTGTGTTCTGAATTTTGGTTTTTTCTATGGTGATGTTACCTGTTTCATCTCTAATCTTGTTTATTTGGGTGTGATGCCATCATTTTTTGGTCAGGTTTGCTAGGGATCTGTCTATCTTGTTAATTTTTTCAAAGAACCAACTCTTCGTTTTGTTGATTCTTTCGATGGTTTTTTTTTTTTACTCTAAGTCATTTAATTCTGATTAATTTTAATTGTTTACTTCCATCTATTGGCTTGGGTTTGGCTTCTTGTTCACTTTCGAGGACCTAAAGGTCCTTCCTTAAGTTGTTGAGTTGCTATTTCTCCAGTTTGTTGATGTAGAAATGCAGACATAAAAAATTTTCTCTGAATACTGCCTTTTCTGTGTCCCAAAGGAGCTGGTACTTTGTGTGCTCATCTTGGTTCAATTCTATAAACATTTGAATTTCTGTTCTAGTTTCTTCAATGACCCACTGATGGTTCAGCAGTGTGGTGTTTAATCTGCATGAATTGTAGGATTTTTGTGGTAGCTGTTTGAGTTGACCTCTAATTTTATTCCATTGTAGTCTGAGAGAATGCAGGGAATGATTTTGGTACTTCTGAATTTGTATAGATTTGCTTTGTGCTCTATGATGTGATCTATTTTGGAGAAAGTTCCATGTGCTGCTGAAAAGAATGTGTATTCTGGTGTTGCTGGATGGAGTATTCTGTAGATGTCGATTAAGTCTAGTTTGTCTATGCAGTTGTTTAGGTCTGTGATTTCTTTGCTTGGTTTCTGGCATGTTGATCTGTCCAGAGATGATAGTGGAGTGTTAAAGTCTCCAGCTATCAATGTGTTTGGGTCTATGAGTGTTTTTAGAGTTAGTAGTGTTTATTTGATGTAGTGGGTGCTCTAGTATTTGGTGTGTAGATATTTAGGAAGAAAGTAGCCTCTTTAATAAATGGTGCTGGCAAAACTGGTTCAAAACCTGGAACTAAAACTAGATCCTTATATATCACCCTGCACCAAAATCAATTCCAAATAGATATAAACACTTGGGCTCTTTGGCAAAGGATGAAACTCCCTTAATAAAGGCCCCAAAATGCTACAAATCAAAGGAAGGTTGGAGAAATTGGAGTGCATCAAACTCTTCAGAGCTTCTGCAGGGCAAAGGACATAGCTCACAAGATAAACAGAAAGTCCACAGATTGGGAAAAGTTCTTTACTGGCCATACAATGGACAAAGGCCTCATATATAAAATATATGCAGAACTAAAAAAATTAAATTCCTCCAAAACAAAACCACAAAGAACCAACAGTGGGCTTAACAAGTGGGCTAAAGACTTAAAAAGAGACTTCTCTGATGAGGAAATGAGAATAGTCAAGAGACATATGAAAAAGTGCTCCATGTCATTGGCCATAAAAGAAATGTAAATCAAAACAACACTGAGATTCCACCTCACCCCAATAAGAATTTCCTTTATCAAGAAAAGTTACAATAACAAATGTTGGAGAGGATGTAGCCAAAAGGGAACCCTACTTCATTTTTGGTGTGAATGTAAACTGGTTCAGCCACTCTGGAAAGCTGTATGAAGATTGTTCAGAAGGCTAAACATAGAGCTCCCCTTTGACTCAGAAGCCCCACTTTTGGGCATCCACCCAAAAGATCACAAACAAGAACACACTAAAGCCACCAGTACAACAATGTTCATCACAGCACAATTTGTCATAGCTAAAACATGGAACCAACCCAGAAGCCCCTCAGTGGACGAATGGATCAGGAAAATGTGGTACATAAACACAATGGAATTTTATGTCTCTATCAGAAAGAATGACATTGCCCCATTCATAAGGAAATGGAACGATTTGGAAAAAATTATACTAAGTGAAGTGAGCCAGACCCAAAGAAACATGGACTCTATGGTCTCCCTCATAGGGAATAATTAACACAGGTTTAGGCTAGTTACAGCAGAGGATCACAAGAGCCTAATAGCTATACCCCTATGAATGCATACGATGATGCTAAGTGAAATGAACTCTATGTTATGGAAACAGCTGTTATATTACTGTTGTAATTACTTTCAACATGACATGTGAAACTGTAGCTTCTTTTGTTGATGATCCTTTTTTACCTCCTTCCTCTGGTTGTACCACGCTATCACTGTATCTCATCTGAGTACACTGGATACTGTATATACTGGTATTAGAACTAGGGAAGTAAAAGGGAATATCAAAATCGAGAGACAATGGATAAAAAGACAAACGACTCCAAAAGCAGTACTTGCAAAACCATTTGGTGTAAAGTAATTGAACAACTCATGGGAGTAGATGGAAAGGGGAATGGGGAGGTGGGAATGAGGGAGGAGGTAACAAACAGTACAAGAAATATACCCAAGGTCTAGCATATGAAACTGTAACCTCTGTGTACGTCACTTTGACAATAAATAATTATTTTAAAAAAGGAAAAACAGGGAAGGAGGTAGGGAGGTAGTGAGGGGGAGGAGAGAGAGATAGAATGAGAGGGAGAGAGAGAGGAGAGGAAGGGAGTGAGGGAGAAAAGGAAGGGAGGGAGGGAGGAAGAAGACAAAAATTTCAGGTATTGATCCCACAATTGAATAAACAATGGAGCAATCTTCTGAGGTTGAGTAAAATAGAGGGGAAATAGGATGAATAAGTGTGAATCAAGAATTCGGCTTTGCCAAACTTTGTCAAGCTATCCACACAGAAATATTAAATATATGACAGAATACATAATTCTTATATACTTAGCTCACTGATGGCATTTCAATGGGACAATATTCCTGGGGGGGGAAAGTGACTTATTCATTTAGTGCAAATCTATCCTGATTGTCTCATTTCTAACTAGGCTGATAAGAAATGGTTTTACTTTCTAAGACTGCCAGGGGGAAGTATGTCAATAGTGAGGTTGGTTCCTGGACAATGGTTGAGAGCATGACATGTACTGTAAATAGGGGCAACCAGGACCAAGGAGACAGTGATGTTGAATAAGTAGGCACTGACGTGTTTTCCAAATCAATCTCTGGATGCCACAGTGCACAGGATTCTGGCCACACAGTTGCAACCCCAGAGATTTTGCAAGAGGACAGCAGTCTATTGAAGGCTGGCTTTGACTGGGAGTATGATATCACTCAGGCTAAGAAATAAATTTTCTGAATTTACCTAAAGGTACTACAATTAACCTATCTTCCAAGAAAGTGTTTGGAGTATTGACTCAGTGAGTTGAAACAGACAGAAGTATAGCTGGTGACTATTTAAGACTTGTGGAATGAGACCAAGTAACATACAGGTATAGAGGAACAGCAGTAAACACAGTTCTATAGCATTGGATTCACTTTAATATGAGCCTTTGTTGGATTATGAGACTGAGAGACCAGTGGACAGGACAAAGAAGCCAGGAGAGCCTGGAGCCACAGAAATAAACCAGAGTTCAGCATGGTAGAGCTAGGGAGTTTGGTGAGGGCTTGGGTGAGCACAGTAGAGCTGAGAGTCCAGAAACCTTCAGAGAGCTTGGAAAACAATGAATGAGTCAAGAAACCTAAAGAAGCTGATTATAATCTTATGTTTGAAGGTTCATAGTCTGGGTAGATGCAAGGCATAGCCATGGAGTGGCTATTCCAGCATTGTGGTTACCTTCAAGCACTGTCTGTGACAGGAATACAGATAAAATGAACAGGTAGGGCCAGAAAATTCTGTTTCTGTATTTTAAATACACTAGAAATAAAATGAATGATGATAAGATGAAGGGTTGCATAAGGCCAGGGATTCCATCTGGGTTGGCAGTTGAGAGAAATCAGTTAATATGCCTGGCAGAAAGATTGGTCGAGAGGTAGGAATGAAAGATAAGATTGAACAAGCAGAGGGGAAAACGACAAATCTAGAATTTTGGCTCTTTAGGGTTGTAAGATGAGACTGATGAAAAGAGAAAAAGGAAAACACTTGAAACTGAAGAGGACTTTCTACAAAGTATGATGCATCGAAGTATTTCCTGATGCAAAATCACCAGAGATAAAAGACCAACCAGTAAAATACACTTTGTCCAATTTTCTTTTAGCTGCAGGCACAAGCACTAATATTCATTCTTATTGCTCATCTATGAACTTTTAAAAAATGCATGTAATTATAGTCATTCATTTTAAACAGAACCAAAAAATCTAGTTTGCTAATCAAAATTTTCTATTAAATTGAGAGATAATAAAACACTTCACTTGGGGCCTATAATCACAAATAAAGATGACTTTGGTAGCCAATGGAACACTTCATAAATGAGTTAATAGGTATCTACTGGAGAGCTTTTTCTTGCCATATGAACAGAATATCCTCAGTGCAATGACACAAGGAAAATGAAAATTTTAATATTTCAAGCCTTCAAGACGGATGTTACAAGATCTGAACAAGAGTGAATGCCATGATTATTCAATTAACTTGAATCCCAAGGTCTTATTTGCCATCCACTTTCTCAGCATGCTAAATTGAATACTTCTTCCTACTGGGGAATCCCACACTCTCAGTGACAGCTTGTCCCTAACTCCAAGTTTTCACAGCATTGAGCTACAAAAGTCATTCTCAAAAATGCACCAAATGTAAAAAGACTACTCTTCCCAACTCATTTCATTTATCTTATTACATGTTTCTCTGATTATATTCCCCCTTTTATGTATAAACAGTTGTAACAAGGTATGAAACAAGCAGACATAAATAACACACACTTCCATTGTATCTCTTCTGATGCTGTAGCATTCTTGAAGTCTTTCTTTAATGACACACACACAACATGGTAGCCACCAGGGTTGTCCAAAATAATTTCATTAAATAATTACTCTTAGTAAGGATGACTTTTTAAAGGTTATTACACTTCCTCACTAATGTTTGGTAATTAATTTAAATAAATAAGTGAGATGTAGGTAGCTCTTACTATGTTAAGCAATAGTGAAATGACCACAAAGCTGAAGCACCATTTCTTTTACATCACCTACCATTGATTGACACGAAAGGTGGATTCAGTATTGATTGGTAAATGTGGTTTCTATCTATTCACAGAGTGTGGAATAAAACTATTTTGAGTTGGTTGGTTTTCCTAGTGGATTTAAAATACAGGAACAGAATTTTCTGGCCCTAGCTGCTCTTTTCATCTTTATCCCTGTCACAGACAATATTTGAAGGTAATCACCATGCTCGCTTTATAGAATATCTCTCCATGGCTATGCCTTGACCCTACCCAGACTGTGAGCCTTCATACATGCATTGCATATGCACATATGTTTGTGGAATACACAAATATATATCTGGTGTGTATATATCTATATCTGTATACATATACGTACACATGTGATTCCGTGTCTATGTCTGTGTTTTCAGTCTTCCTTATACAAACAACTGTGGCCTCCACAACTGTGGATTTAATTGGCAGAAAAAAGTGAAACATGCATTTTCCTGCACTTGAACTCAGGATCCTCCCACCTCAACCTCCCAAATGCTGAGCTTATAGGCATGCAACTCCATATTCAGCAGAAAGTTGCATCTGTGCCGAACAAATACATATTTTTTCTCTTTCTTGTCATTATTACATAAATAATACAGCATAATAATAAATGTTCATAGAGAATTTACATTGCACTAAGTATCACAAGGAATTACAGGAACTGATGAAAGTATACAGAAGATGTACGCATAAGGTGTATGAATCTACTCCTCTACTTACATAAGAGACTTGAGTATCATTCATTTTAATATCCAGGGAGGTTCTGAAACAACCTCTTCCCAAGGATACTTAGGAACAACCATATGCATGTGCACATATAGACATGTATGTATGTATGGAAGTGTGCTTATAAATGTACACATACTCTTACATGCCCCTCTATTTAGATGACTCCACCTCCCACACAATGGCTCAAACCCAAATCAAGACTCCAGGATCTGACTCTTTACCATCACCCATCAACAAGTCCTATGTATTTTGTCACTAAAAAAAAAATCTCAAACCCTGTCTCTTTCTCATCTCTTGGTTCACTACTTCAGGCTAAACCATCCTTATCCACACCCTTGGCTTTCAAGAAGCAGTGGGTGTTCTGGCTCCCATTCTTCCTTTCTGAGCATTTCTCCACATAAGGATCCAAAGTAATCATTTAAAAACTCCTTTTTAAAAATAGTCTCTAAATATTAATATTGATAGACATCTTTGTATAGTTACTTAACTATAATAATAAAAATTAAAAATAAAAAGAATTCTCTCATTATTGGTAGTAAAGATAAATTATGATGAGGAAATAGCAGGCTTAACTGGGTGGATTACATGACACCCATTCTTTGGGCCCCAGAGGATGTTTAGAAGCAGCCCTCTCCCATGGCTCTTCCACATGAACCAAGATGAGTGAATTCTCCATATATGGAAAAGTAGGGGTCCTGATACCAAATCAGAGGAAAAAGAAGGTCCCACAATTACAGGCAATGAACAGGTATCACCTGTTTTTGATGAAATGTTCATTGGTCCAACATGAACTGAGAGAAATAAAAAGGATAGATTACACTTTTTATAAAGCTAAATATTGTTAATGATGTACATTTTCCAATTTAAACTTACTGCTGTTGTGTTAGTTATGAAATACCTTCCTTTCAGTAGCTTGCAGTGATAGCAGAATGTATTTTTTCCTTTTATGGCTTTATTTAGCAAAATAAGGCTCTATGACAGTTCCCTATTATACTATTTAACTGTGCATGTCCATCTCCAAAGCACTAGGAATCCTTCCTCCTGAACATTTAATTCCAGCATTCTAAAAGTGAGATAATTTCTGTTTCATTTTATTATTTAGTTAGCTATATTTATTTGCTTATTTTTCAGTACTGGATTTGAACCAAGGACTTGCTAAGAAAGCATTCTATCATTTAGAACTGCCTTTTTCTCTCCCTCTCTCTCTTTCTCTCTCTTCCTTTCTTCCATTTCTTTCTTTCTTTCTTTCTTTCTTTCTTTCTTTCTTTCTTTCTTTCTTTCTTTCTTTCCTTCTCTCTCTCTGTCTTATTTTCTTTCTTCTTTCTTTGTTCCTTCTTTTCTTTCTTCTTTTTGAGACAGAATCTCAACACATAGTCTATGTTGGCCTGAACTCCAGTCTTCTTGCCTTTGTCTCTCTAATGCAGGGATTATACATGCACCATTATGTCTAGCTAAGAAGTATTTTTTTTAAGAAATACTTTATGCTGGCTACTGTTGACACATGACTGTAATAGTAGGAAACATTAGATCTGAAAGATAGCAGTTCACAGCTAGCCTGAACAGAATTCATGTGGCTCCATTTCCAAAGTAACCAGAAAAATGTTAGACTGGAGGTATGGTTCAAATGGTAGCATGCCAGCTGAGCAAGCAAGTCAACCAAGCATGATGTCCTGAGTTCAAACCCCTGTATCACCAAAAAGCAAAAATGAGAAGAGAAATTGTCACAGTAGTTAATCTAGCCTTAAAAATGCAATGTCCATCGTGAAGCTCAAAGTAGAGATATGACATACTATATGTCCCACACTGATTAGGTCAAGGATCTCTCTTCCTGAAATATCATTTTGGAGACATGTTCTGGGAATGTCTGCTGACAAATACAAATGCATCCTTATACTTTTTCTAGGGAAAGCAAAAATGTCAGGGACACAGGAGAAATTAAGATGTAAATTCAGACATTTATGTCTTGTCACCTTGAACCACAACCTTAGCAAATTCAAAAATATTCTTTCAAGCTTGTGAAAAATAATCCTATTCACATGCTTATACTTTCCCAAATGAGTTTGAAATGTCAAGCCACAGTATAAATCTGAAACATCATCTTTAGACCTCTACTGAAGTTCTAGTACTGTTGCCAAAGTTAACTATCAAGAACTGCAAAGCAAGAGAAAGGAGAAAACTATCTCCTCAGGTAGCCACCATCAAATAGAGCCATAGGCTTGGTGTAATGAACCAAGATGTTTCCAAGCTTTGGTCTGTACCTCTCAGTTATAGGCAACAAGGCCCATTTGATGACAGAGCTTCTCTTCCAAATAAAACAATAAATATTTTTATTTTAGTAGCTTTATAGTTAGCACGTGTTTATGAACTGTGCATGAATGCTGGGGCAGACAAAGTTCTGATTCAGTCATCCAAACAGTACTTATTGAGGCCATATGGAGAACTCGTAGAGCCAACATACTAACGCTAAAAGGACTGGGTGATAAGTATAAATCAGAGCCACTGCAATAATGGGTTGGATCATGCACATCATACTTATGATAGGAAATCATTTAGAGAACATAGAGCAATACATGTGCAGGATGTTAGAGGTATCTCTCTTGTTCTTTTTCTCTATTCCTTCAGATCTTTCCATCCTTAGTATTTATGGTTTATGGTCAAGTCAACTCAAACAATCACCAATACCACAACCCCAATTGCCATCATCATGTTCAGCACAATCATCACTTTAACCAATGGCTATAAAAATTAGTATACCTTCATCCTAAAATGTCTTCTTAGTACTATCTGGGCATTCAACAATTTCTCTAAGAAATTTGTTAAATAACATGAGCAGTAATTTACTGCTTCATTTGACAAATATTAGTAAAAAGGAAGAGGATTGAGATGGTTTGCCTCCGTACATTGTAATACAAACTAGCAAAATTATTTTGCATGTCTCAGCCATATATGCATAATTTTCCTTGTAGTTAGACATTCCAATGTGATTAAGGACTTGTTAATAGGAGATGAGCAGATATTTCCAGCTCAGGTCCATAAACACTTTCCATGTGTCAACCTTTAGGCATCTTCCTGCTGCACTCCACTGGAAAGTATGGGACTCACATATTTAAGCTGAAAGAAACCTAAAATTTAAAAAAAGCCTGCAGCACAACTTGGAAGAGAGTTGACTAGGGACATGTGTTTGGGACTTCTTATGAGCAAGACATAAACTCTAATGAGTCACTAAGACGTGAGAGTTTTATCTAAAAGAGCTAAATTACCATACCTAACACAGAACTTAGTAGCTCAAAATGGCACATTACTCAAAAGAAGTCTAAAGTTATTCTAATGAAGCTTACAAGTCCTGGAATATTTAGCTAGAAAATATGTGTCAGAGAGGCTGAAAGATGCAGTAAAAATGTTAAGTCTATCATGCTATGGAATACTTTGTGAAACCCCAAAGAAGTTAAAATATTTAACTGCTTAAACCCTAAGATTACAATTTTGTAGTGGAAAGAAGTGAGAAATGAGATTTATACAGCTCCTCAAGGAAGGAAGGTAGCATGATATACATTTCTGACAGGACCACTAAGAATGATTGACAAAGGAATATATCTGGAGATGAGAGTCTGATCAACAGACATCCTCTACTAGGCCTTCAAAATATAGGCTCAGCAAGAATCTAGTTGCTTTGGTTCAGGGAATGTTGCTTGCCAGTAGAATTTATTAGTGTACTTATTCTTTCTCTACTGTGAGATTGAACAGTGGGGGTGAGGTGGTGGCTTGGGGGGAGGGATATGCATCTTGTCTGCTTATAGGCAGAAAGCCCTAAGAGCCTTATATAGTTGTGACAAATGGCTGCACATCACTAGAGAGATGCAACACTGTGAATTAGGCACAGTGGCAGAATGAAGTCCAGAGTTATTGATGGCATGTGAGTTGGTTGTAAATATGTTCTACAAGTGAGACAATAAAGAAAAAAAGATATTTAGGAAACAGAAAGTAGACTATTAGAAATACTGGATAAGTTGTCATGGTATTAATCTCTTCTTTTTCCTTGGCTTGATGCAATCAGATTTCTTACCATCCTTTGCAGTGTAAAGCAGGAAACTTTGCTGTATGTAACCCTCCATGCTATTTCCCCTTTTGGCTGGGTGCTAGCAAGCCAAAGACCTTAAAGTACTTGGTAACAACAGCAAAGCAACTGGATATCAGTCTATTAGTCACAATGTGGAAGATGTTGACTGCTGATCAAGAATGTCTGTGTGGGGATTTATATGCACAATACAGAAACATTCACGTATCCAGACAATAGCATCGCTGGGGGCATTATACACTCTCACTTAAGTTAATATCAGATTTGAAGTGCTCAACTGCTGCATCTCTTAATATGTTACCCATGTCTGTCAGGATTCTATTACTGTAACAAACAGAAGAAAATCAGTTCATAAAGAGAAAAGGTTAGTTTAGGCTCACACTTTCACAGGCTACATTCGATGATCAGCCCATTGCTCTGGGCCTGTGATGGCATATCATAGAAGAGTTCTGGAATAGAGCAGTAATTGTTCTCATCATAGCTGGAATGCAAAAAGGTGAAAAAAGAAGAGGTAAAGTTCCACTATTCCTTTTAAAGGCACAAAAACAATGACCTGAAAGCCCCTCACCAAGGCTCACCTACTAAGGATTTTCCTACCTCCCAACAGCCCCCTTTTGATGAGAAAACTTTTAGCACATAGCCTTTACGATAACTTAAGATAAAAACTGAAGCATGACCCTAAATATTACTGGGAAGGACATTAGTCTTGAGGATTCAGTAAGACCATTTGTCTCTACAGGAAAACTGAGGGGAAATCCAAGGTTGACCACATCTCCTTTTAGACTATTCTTTGCCTTTCAGTGTTTGCTATAAATAAAGCCTATTCTTTAGAAACTTCTAACTAAATCATTACGAGACAGAGCTACTCAAAAAGTAAAGAGAAATCTTTTGTCTCATAACTACTAGACTAATGTTCTTTTCTAAAGAGCTTTATCAATTTTGACAAATATGCTTCTAAATACATTTGACATGCACTCCTGGTGTTTAATGAACAGACTTTTCTACTGAATACTTCTTTTTCTAAGGTTCTTTTACAAGCAGCTTGACATGTGTATATAATTATGAAAAACTATGTAGACTCACATTTTTACTTTACTTTTTAAAAAGACATTTCTCCTGTTCTCAAAAGTCTTCTTGTCCTATTTTTTTTTTCTTTTTCTACTGATCCTGGGCATGAATTCATGGCCTTGTGCTCTTGTTTTGTTTTCTCATTCAAAACTCATGCTGTTTTGTTTTTTCACTCCAAGCTCGTGCTCTACCATTTGTGCCTCACCTCCACTTCCAATTTTTTGTTGGTTAATTGGAGATCAGAGTCTCATGAACTTTTCTGCCACAGCTGACTTCAAAGGATAATCCTTTGATCTCAGAATGCTGGGTAGCTAGGATTACAGGTGTGAGCCACCAGCACCCAGCTTCTCAACCTATTATATATACTTCCTGTTCCATTTAGCCAGTACACTATATTACCCAACATTGGACCTTGTACTTGCAGCTGTCTTTGAAGTCAAGTTACTACATTATCAAAGAAATGATTGTATAGATGTAATTCCAGTAAATATAAAATTAAGAGGCAAAGTAGACATAGACATAACATTACGGGGCTGAGAATATGGCCTAGTGGCAAAAGTGCTTGCCTCCTATACATGAAGCCCTGGGTTCAATTCCCCAGCACTACATATATGAAAAATGGCCAGAAGTGTTGCTGTGGCTCAAGTGGCAGAGTGCTAGGCTTGAGCAAAAAGAAACCAAGGACAGTGCTCAGGCCCTGAGTCCAAGGCCCAGGACTGGCAAAAGAAAGAAAAAAAAAAGATTATTCTACAATTCATGGATTTTTAAAGTTTCCATTATTAGGCCCCCCAAAAAATATTCTTTCACAAATGCTTATTTATTACAACTACTACCATTTGAAAATAAACTGAAAGGGAAAATTTATAAGTACTTTTGAGGGGCTGGGAATATGGCTTAGCAGTAGAGTGCTTAACTAGCATGCAGGAAGCCCTGGGTTCAGTTCATCATCACCACATAAACAGAAAAATTCAGAATGGCACTGTGGCTCAAGAGGTACAGTGCTACCCTTGAGCAAAAAGAAGCCAGGGGGGCTGGGGATATAGCCTAGTGGCAAGAGTGCCTGCCTCGGATACACGAGGCCCTAGGTTCAATTCCCCAGCACCACATATACAGAAAACGGCCAGAAGCGGCGCTGTGGCTCAAGTGGCGGAGTGCTAGCCTTGAGCGGCAAGAAGCCAGGGACAGTGCTCAGGCCCTGAGTCCAAGGCCCAGGACTGGCCAAAAAAAAAAAAAAAAAAAGAAGCCAGGGACAGTCCTCAGGCTCTAAGTCCAAGAGACCGGACTGGCAAAAAAAAAGTACTTTTCACATATTTGCAAGAAATGTATTGTTTTTATTTTTATTTAAGTTCGTCAGTACTGCAGTTTGTAGTGCTAGTCTGGCATTGATACCACTGAGCCATGCCTTCAATCCTGGTGTTCACTGGTGGTTTTTAAGATAGAGACTTTCCTGAAGAGACCAGATTTTCAGTCTGTAGCCACTAAGATCACGGGCCTATGCTACTGTGTCCAGTTTTTAATCTGTGGAAGAGCCTTGAGGACCTTCTGGCCCTGATAGCCCACACTACAATCTTCCAATTACAGCTTTCCGTTTATCATGGAGTAGCACATACATGACAGTGAACCCAGCTATGGACTGAGGAAAGGTCTCATGAAGTTTTCTGATCTAGCTGAACTTGGATTACAATCCTTGTACTCTGAAATTCCAAAGTAGCTAAGATTGCAGATAAGAAAAACTGGTACTGGCTGTATTTTTAATGTTTTAAATTTTAGTTTGTGAATCCCCTAGAACTACTAAATACTATGTCAAAGTAATTTTCACTGTAATGGTCTTTTACAAAGGTCAAATTAGTTTCAATCATTTCAAAAGCCAGATTTTGATATTAAATTATGATTTTCCCCCAGCAGCTCCTTTTTTATGTTAACTTGATAAGCTTCAGCTTAGAAAGAAATACTTGCTAAAGACAATCTGTCTGTCCCTAGGGAGGCATGCACTACAGTCACAGGAATGACCTACAGTGACATTGTGGCATGTTCTCTACCTTGAGGTTAAGTCCCCCCCCCCGCCCCCCCGCCCAGTGCTAGGTGCTAGCATGGCATTTTCTTCAGTTTCTCCCTGGCAGAGGTGTTCTCACTTCTTCACCATCCCGATTCCTACTTTTCTCAGGGTTGTTTTTATTTGGTGCAGAAATAAAGCCACTAATATACATATACACATACAAAATGAAATTCTACTAATCCATCAGAAAGAATGATACTGTACTATTTGTAAGAATATGGAAAAAGTTCGAAAAGAATATATTAACTGAAGTAAGCCAGACCCAAACAAATGTTGCATGGTTTCCCTCATTTGTGGAAGCTAGAATATGCCTATGATCCACAAGTAAATACATTGGGTGATCTACAAATGAATTAACTGAATTGTAATAGAGTCTATGGAGAACACAAGTAATATAATTCTTTAAAAACACTAAGCCAAAGCCAAACAAAATAAGTACCAGGGAATGGGTATTTGGCAAGAGGAGAGGGTGGGGCCAAAAAGAGAGAGGTGGAACGAGAGAGGAAGAGGGAAGAATGCAAGAAATAAATTCATTGTATACACCACAGAATTGAGAAACATAAAGGAAGGGGTAGGTTGAAGGGAGTGAAGATATTGAAGTGGTAACACAGATCAAGATGCATTCTACACATAAAGGGCACTGTTAATTTGCAAATCATTCAAAATATAACCCAAAACTAAAATAAGTAAAGGAAAGAGTGGGTTAGGAGGGGTGGGTGAGAATGTTGAAAGAGATGACATTGATCTAGATGCACTATATTCATAAACTGCTTTGGTGAATGTCAAGTCCTTTGTACAACCACTGAAAGATAATCAAAATACTAAAAAATGAACAAAATACTCATTTTCATTAAAAAATGAATATATCATTCATTAGCTATGATCTGTACATGTAGTTTAAGTACCAAGATATTTCATACTTGCCATAGAAAATTCAGGCAATATAAAAATGGCACATGAAGAAGCAAAAGTACCCTAAAAGACCACCACTCAATAAATCCCACCAACAAATGCAATAGAACTGAAGATTCAGAAATGAACCCACAGAACTATGGCCACCTAACCTTTTATAAGCAGGACAAAAAGACAAGATAGAAGAAAGACAGCATGTTGAACAACTGGTGCTGGCAGAATTGAGTATACATGTGTATAAAACTGAAGTTAGATCTTTATATAACACTCTGTACCAATATCAATTACAAATGGATCAAAGACCTCAATGTAAAACCAGGTACCCTAAAAATATTACAGGAAGGGGTAGGGAAAACCTTAGGATTCCTTGGCACAGGTCAAAACTTCCTAGGTAAAGATCCGTATACACAACAAATCCAGGAAAGTTGGATAAATGGGATTGCATCAAACTGAAGAGCTTCTCCACAACAAAGGATATAGATAGAAAGATAAATAGAAAGCCCACTGGAGACATCTTTACTAGCTACACAGCAGACAAGGGCTTCATACTTAATATATACCTAGAGCTAAAAAAAGTAAACACCTCAAGAAGAAACCCTCAGGAAACAACAACCCCATCAATAAGTGGGCTAAAGAATTAAAGAGAGAAGAAGAAGAAATATTAATAGCCAATAGACATGTGAAAAAAATACTCAATGTCTCTGGCCATGAAAGAAATGCAAATCAAAACAACACTGAGATTCCAACTCACCCCAGTTATAATGGCCATTATCAAGAAAACTAATAATAACATGCTGCCAGGGATGTGGCCAAAAGGGAATGCTATTACACTGTTATTGGGAATGCAAACTGGTTCAAACATTCTAGAAAGTAGTATGGAGGTTCCTCAAAAGACTAACCATAAACTTTCCCTATGACCCAACAATCCCACTCCTGGGTAAATGCACGGTGACCATAAATAAGGCCACACTAAAGTTATTAGCACGACCATGTTCATTGCAGCACTATTTGCCATAGCTAAAATATGGAATGAACCCAGATGTCCCTCCATAGATAAATCGATCAAGAAAATGTGGCATATATACACAATGGACTTCTATGCTTCCATCAGAAAGAATAATATCGCCTCATTTATAAGGAAATGTAAAGACTTGGAAAACATCTTGTTAAGCAAAGCAAGCCAGACATCTATTCCTTCTAACTTTTTTTTTAATCTGAGAAACTACTTACCTTATAATAATTTACTCATGATGTATCATCTCAATTTTTATAGTTCCTGTTGCATTATCTCTTGGATTACAGTACTGCCCAGAAAAATATCTGAACTCAGGCTATTATTTTTTCTTTGTAAATACATTCTTCTGTGTGTGTGTCTGTAAAGATATTGATAGATCTTTACATTCACATTTGACAGTACATTTTTCTTGCCATTAGTCAGTTTGTAATACACATGCCTGGAATAACTGAACTCATTTTGGTCTGCAGAGTTGGACCTAAACTCATTTTTAAAAATGATTTTTTATTTCTTGTTCTAACAAGATCTCCAGGAATAGCAATGATATATTAGCTTAATATTCATTTTTGCCTCCATATCTGTCGTCTTCCCTCTAATAAGTTAACATATGCAAAGAATTCACAATATTCCCTTACCCAGAATAAATGCTCAAATAGGAACTACTCTCACAATGTGTTCTGGCCCATTCCTTCCCCTCTAAATTCTTGCTAACTTCCTCTCTGAATTCTTCTCTGTTGTGCTGGTACTTTTCTTTGAGTGTAGACACTCAAAGTTCACCGCCATTTACCTTCATATGGCTAGTTCCATTTAAATCTCATATGCTTTATCTTATTGTTTCTACATTAGAAATCTTACATGCTCTAAATTTCAATAAATTCTTTCATGCTATCTCATACACACACACACACACATACACACACACACACTCACACATACCCCTAAAAATTTTTCCTACTTCCTAAAAGAATGATAACTTCCAAAATATATTCTTAAAGCAATCTTCTGCATGTTTGAGTCTTTTAGTTTGACTCCTTTTATTTCCTACTGGATTGCATTTTGCAGGACTTTTCATCCAGGTATCTCTGCATAAGTAAACCCTCGACTTTCTGAACTTTAAGAACTCATTTACTTTCCTTTCCTGAATCTTTTAGTGTGATCATGACTGTCCATGCTAATGGTCTTTTGTGTTAACTTATTGTCATCCCTGCGTATATCTAGATGAATAGTCTCAAATACAGTTTATTTTCTCTAGAAAATTCTTTCTAATATAGTCTGCCATTGCCAGACCACTGACAAGTCCTCATATCTTCTCTGGCTTATACTCAACATAGGCTCAAATTAGGATTTGGAGCCATTTCTGTCAGGATTCTTTGTGCTATCTTTCAAGTAGCCTTATATCATATTATGAGCTAGCCTAAAAATCTAAGATGCTGATAATAATATTGTTATTACAAAAATGTATTACATCTATCACATTGAAATAATTACTTTGGAAATGGAGTCTGTCAATCATTGGACATTCATGTCAGCACTAGGCTATAGCTTCTTGCATATTTCTCTTTTAGAAGTTGTATGCCTTTAAACAGGAGAAAATATTTTTCTTGTTTTTTATTATCTGCAGACAATTTAACATCTGCAGAGGACATCATTTGATTTACATTTGTTTGGTTTTGGACAGGGTCTCACTGTGCTTAAAGTTAAGCCTCCTGAGTCCTAGGTTATAGGCATGTACCACCACCTCCAGGCAAGATATTACTTTTATAGAGGGCTAAGGCTGCCTTTTACAATGCTTCAATTTAATATTTTATTGCTGGTCACCTCACCATTCTCAATTTGTTCATTTAACAATAAATTTGTTCTTTCAGGAAAGGTGTAAGCTTCTAAGCCTCCTCATACAATTATTAATATGTACTGCAGAGAGATGCTTAAGGAGCTTTAGGCTGCAAAAGAAAAAGGATAGAAAAAGATTTCCTATAAACCACAAATGCTACTACTAGTACTACCACTAATGTTTGAATGAAGAAATAAGTAGTGCTGCTATTATCAGATCATTTCACAGATGAGGGCACTAAAGCTTGAATAGGTTAAAAACCTATCCACCCCTATATATCACATGTGAAGGAATCAACCTAGGAGGTCAGTCTCCAGAGACATTCAGGGAGCCTCTCCACCACCGTGACCTATCTGGAAATCCTAGCTAAGCTTTGTACTCCATACATGTCACACACCACACACATGGCCACAACTGTTTCAAATAATGACTTTTTCCAGGTGCTTAACATAAACTTGCATTTGATGCCATAAGAAAATGTTGATTCTATTGAGCATGTCAAAGTTTCTCAGGGAACATGGAAGAATAATAGGCTAAATCAGCATGTGAAAAAACAGTTATATAATGGAGAGCCAATAGAAGGGCTTTCAGCCATCACTCTGAAGCATAATAGAAATGAATTGAGAAGACCCATCTCCAGTGGCCCACTAGCTAGTGGTTCACTAGCTATTTAAAAGGCTGAGATCCAGATAATGAAGATTGAAAGTGAAACAAGAAAAAACCATAAGACTCCATCTCTAAAATAATTAGCTAAAAGCCGAGCTGGAAGAATAGTTCAAGTGATAGAGAGCCAAACACTCAGGAAGCACGATGAAAGGTAGAGAAAAGTTTGAAGTGGATGAGGACCTATGAATACACATAGTCCAGATGAAGAGGACATTGCCCTTATCACTGATTGGAAACAAAAGAGTTAAGGGCAACCTCATGGTCAAGAAGTATGGCCAGGCACACCCCACAAAATGTGCCATGTGTTTGCACTATCCCCAGTTCTCTACTCTCACACCAGCTGTCTGCAATAAGACCCCTCAGCTTCCCTCTCTCCATTCACATAAGTTGTAAAGGCACTTCTCCCTCTCATGCTTAAGTCAGGGTTGGAAAGCCACCTACTTTATTTGCAAATGCTGTGTTAACTTTACCTTAAAGATCGTTGAACAAACATCATTTAATTCTGAGCCATTTTCAAGAAAAAATGTTATACTAATAGCTATTTCCTGAGGCGAAGCAACTTTCTTGGGGAAAGCAATCTGAAAAGCTGAAAATTTTATTGCACTGTGTGCCATTTCTTTCTTTCCTTTTTCTTCCATGTTGGAGACAGAACTCCTGCCTTCCTGCATGGAGGGCATGTGTTGGACTACTGAGGGACCCCACCAGCTCCTGGATTTTTCTTGGTGGTGGTGTTTTAATAGAACACTGATAAACTGAAAAGGAGGAGAAGCAGGACGGGGTAACAAGTTGGATAAGAAACCCCTCTGTCTATCACTTTGACAATAAAGAAATAAATGTATTTTAAAAAAATGAAGCGAAGCACCTTGATTTGAAAGACAACCACACATGTTCAACTAAATCCCATGTGTTTTAAGCATATATAGTGCTTCTTCCTTGATGAATGAGCATTTAGACAAAAAAAAACCCTTACAAAGCAGTGCTAAGGAAAATGCCTTCAGACAGAATTAGACATGCCAAACTAAAACAAAGACTGATATCATTGTGATATAGTTCAATAGAACTCAGCTGATAAGCTTACTAACCAAATAAACCAGATAGTAAAGGAGGAAAATGAGTCTTTCCAACCCATCTTTCACAGAGAGCAGAGTCTGACTACATAGGCTAAGCTGGCATGGAACTCATAATACTCTTCCCTCAGCCTCATAAGTTCTGTTATTAGAGGCTTCATTCTGCCAATATTTTTGTTGTTGTTCTTCGATCTCTGTCCTTATTTTTCAATCTTTCTGCCCCTCCACCCCACATACACACACACACACACACACACACACACACACACATACACACACACACACACACACACACATCCCTTTGATTTTTTTATTGCAAATATTTCCAGAGAGGATTTTAGGCTCTTTTCCTATAGGGTAATTAGAATACTTGTTTGGCCTCAGAGAATGGGTTTACTTTTACTTTACTTTAATAATTATTGTCAGTATTGATGCTGGAAGGTGGAGAAGGTAGAGGCTTTCCTCACACAATTCTTTTTTTTTTTTTTTTTTTTGGTGCTGGTCCTAGTGTTTGGACTCAGGGCCTAGCACTGTCTCTGAGATTCTTTTGCTCAAGGGTAGTGCTGCTCTACAGTGCTCTACTTGTGGTTTTTTGGGGATTGTTTAATCAGAGATAAGAATGTCACCACCTTTCATGCCCATGTTGACTTCAGACATGATCCTCAGATCTCAGCCTCGTGAATAGCTAGGCTTATAGACATGAGCCACCAAAACCCAGCTACACAGTTATTTTTTTTACAATTTACCAACAAAAACTAATCATTTTTATCAACAACATTATAATCTTAGACTGAACATGTACGGACTCTTAATTCTTGCCATTGGTCCACAAACACTGTAATATAAAAGCTTTTCTTGAGTGAGATAAAACATCTGCAAATCACTTAAATCTCTTGATGACATTTAATCATTTTGAAGAACTGGAGCATTTCTTGTGGGAGCAATATCAAAATAGATGACCTAAAACTAAGGTTTTTTTCCCCCAGAATCTGCACTTACTGAAATGTCTCCTGAGATTGCTAATATTTTCCTGCTCTTTCTGGAATGAAAAAAAAATTAGCAAATGTAATCTATACTTCCATCAAATCTTTCTGCTCTTCTAAATGCTGTAATTCATGACGTGTTCATTTACCCATTTAGTTTCTGGTTTAAACACTCTAAAAGACTTATTAACTCAAGTGACTTTGTAAATACAATATCACATAATCCTGATATGGAGGTTCTCAATTACAATAGAATGGTAAAGACTATAGTATTTTGGTAAATAGTTCAGTTCTGCTTTGTTAAGCTAACTTTTGTCAACCATGTTGAGTAGAGAACAGACCTCACCCTTTATCATCTGTATCACCAAAACAACATTGAATTGGGAAATGCTGTGTTGAGTTCATAGGAGTACTCACAGGTATAGTCTTGAGCAGTTGCTTGGATATAATTTTAGGCAGTTTTGGGATTTGAATTCAGAGACTCATACTTGCCAGGTAAATATTCTACCACTTGAGCCAAATCTCTGGTCCTTCTGTTTTTAGTTTGTTTCTCAGATAGGGTGTAGTGCTTTTTCCTAAGCCAGGCTTGGACCCCAGTTCTACTTCTACTTCCAAAGTTGTTAGTATTACAGACATGCACCCCCATACTGGGCTAGATTTTAAGATAAGACCTCCTTAAATTTTATCTGGGCTGACTTTCAATGGTGATTTTTCTGTCATGGCCTCTCAATTAGTTGAGATGACAGACTCTATTAATCTAAAGTACACCCACCTTGATGTTTCTTGTGTTTTGTTGCATTGTAGTTTTTCAGCACTAGTCCTTTGCTCAAGCAAATCCATTGTGAACTATCCCAACTTTTATTACTATAGAAGTTACTAACTGGGATGCAGTGGAAGCAAAAATAGAGTAAGGAATGAGATCATTAGTTCTGAGCTGTAATGCTGTATGTAATCTAAGCAGATGTTCTTTTACTGGGCCTGCTGGGAAGGACAAGGTAGAGGGCCCAACACTATTCAGACCTGCTCCACTTTCTCCAGCAGCACGTCTGGCTTTTATTTGTGTTTAAGCCCAACCCCCTGACAGAAGAAGTAAAGCTTTTCACACAGCAACTAAGAGTGGAATTTCAGTCTCTTAGTACATGAGTTCCATGAAACTGGAGATCAAGTAATGGGCACCAAAGCAGCTATTTTAAACACCAGCCTATTCGCTTTCAAAGGGAAGGGTATAGTTATTTGAGAGCCATTTGAAATTAACTGCTTTAGCCTGGCATTCTATCCTTCTACATCCCAACCCATCTTCTATTTCCCAGAGCAGCTCTGAAGTAGCAGGTGAGTAAAGGAGCCAAGGATTTCACCATCACTGCTATACAGCTCTCAAAGACAGCTGATGAAACATTGTAAAGCATTATAAATATTTAAAAAATTCAAAAATCACTAACAAAAAGTCACTGGCCAAAACCATCAAATATGAATGTATATCACACTTCAATGTTTATACTAATATTAACACCCTAAATTCATTTGATGTTCTTGTGCACTGGATTCACACATTTTTGTCATTCTGTTTTTCAATGTGGAACAGTTCTTTGTAATTTTATTAGTTGTTTATCCATCCAATCATCAGTTGATCCATCGATCTACCCACCCATCTTTTTAGCTAGTATTAGTGGTAGTATTAGTGTATTGTCACTGCTCTGATTTTTAACTGCATTTTCAAATGATAGAAACATAATAATTAACAAAACAAACATTTACTTTTACAAGCCAAGTAGAATTTACCTGCATTTGAGAATCTAGTAGATTTTGTCAAAAAGCTAGTAGCATTGATATTTGGAGGAAATCAGGAAGGAGCCAGTAGTTCAGTGTTCCCTGAAGAACATTTATACCAGAATCACTCAACCTGATTGCTTATAAGATAAGGTGTGCAGGTTCAGAGTCAGGATCGACATTTTTTTATAGCACCAGGAATCTGAAATCAGGACTTCATGTTCTTTTGTCCATTTTTTACACATAGCTGGTGCTCCATCACTTGAATCATGCCTTCATGCCTCTTAGCCTTTTGCTGGCAAGTTGGAGATGAAATTTTTTCTGTGTATGTTAGCCTAGAATATCTGTCCTCCAGGTGTCAGCCTCTTGAGTAGATATGAGGCACCTGCTCCTGTCTGAGCATCTGCATTCTTTACTTTGGGTGCTTTGATACTTTACTTTGATACTTTGGGTGCTCCAGGTACAACTGACATCCCACAGGCTTCCCACTGATGAGGGGAGAGAAGCAGCAGCTTTCAATCAGTTCTAGACTGAACCTTGAATATCCATGTATATACACAAAGACCCATGTGATAAAGGCTTAGTTCTCAAGTGGGCACTTTGGGAGAGGATGAGATATTTAAGAGGTTGGGCTTAGTGAGAGGTCATAGAGGAAAGGGACACACCCTTCATTGTGCAACCCTTGCCTGTTTCTTCCTCTCTCTGTTGCTTCCCAGCCCAAGATACAAGTAGTTTTGTTAGGATCTGACAGACCTAAAGCAATCATTCATCCACAAGAGCCTCCAAAGCTACAAGTCAAAGCAAGTCTTTCATCTTCACAAGTTAATTCACTCAGGTATTTCATTAGAATGGCAGGAAGTTTAGGCACATGTACCCTTCCAACAGTAGCACCTCCACATTCAAGTTTTCACGTATTGGGCTTCCCATATGATGTCTTTAGACAGATACCAGCACTGCAGAATCATTGAAAAAAATCCCTTCTTTTTAGAGTAATGACACAAGAAAGTCATGTATATGACATTCTTCAGCTACTCTGTTGTTCGCATAGCAGAATAGCATTATTTTGAATCAGGAAGATATACCGCGACCTCAATTGTTATATGAGCTTGACAACCTCAGTTATGTCTGGGGATCTTGCTATCTTTGTGTAGCCTTGAGAAAATAAAGTAATAACATGCTCAAGGACAGTGCCCAGGACCTTAGTTCAAGCCCTAGAACAGGCAAAAAGTAAAAAATAAAATACACAATAGCAAGAACTAATGATGGCATAGATTTTCAGAATAAAATATTTCAAGGTGAATATCTGTAGTTGGTTTACACTAGGCACTATGTGATTTTAACGTCCATACCTCCCCAAATTTTACCAATTTTAACAGACCATGTAATAATGGCTTTCATTTTGGTTTTTTGAGATGCCATTTAGAAGATATTGGACATTATGTTGTATGATATCAAATATTAAACTTCTCTTAGAATTTGTTGCTAGGATCAAGTTCATTAATTGGATTAAACATTATATTTCCAATGGGAACCATTTAAACCACTGTATACTTTTCAGTTTAAGGTACCAGAAAGCTTGAATAAAAAATTCATGTTCAAATAATGAAACATAATTCACATTATCTCTAAATTATAATTATTTAAAAACATAACATTCATTTATCAATTCAACAAATCTTTTTTGTACATTCAATTAATTTGAAGGAAAACAGTTAACAGTGTAAATAGATATTATGTATCAGCTGAGTGATACTCTTAGACTCAAACTTCTCAAGTAATTAAATTAGGTTAATAATGATAGCTTACAGAATTATTGTGGAAATTATATAGGATAACTTATACATAGTATTTAGAACAATAGGTAGCATTTGACATGGACTCCAACAATACTTTTTAATACCTAACATTATAATTAATATTAGTAATTTTTATTCATTAGATTACCACTAACATCTACATGGTAACTATTAGAATTTAGTGATCTTTTTAGTACTATTCACTATTGTTTAATACTTTCTAATATAAATATTACACACTGTTTACCAGACAGAGTACTTAACTGAAGATTCATGGGAAATAGTCTCTTTAAAAAAGTACAATGGGACAAAAGGCTGAGATTGTGACTTAAGAAGTATAGTGTATGCCTAGCAAGAATGAGGCCCTGAGTTCAAACCTCAGTACAATCCATATGAAAATTGGTTCTGGTGTCCCATGTCTATAATCCTAGCTATTCAGGAAGCTGAGATTTGAAAGATAGTGGTTCAAGGCTAGCCTAGCAAAAAAGCTCAGGAGAATCTACCTTGCAAAATGCCAGACTGGAATGTAGTTCAACTGGTAGAGTGACCAACTTAACCATCAACAATGAAGCTGAGTTCAAACCTCAGAACAGGCCCTCCCACTCAAAAAAGTAAAATGGGCATGGAAATTATGTAGGTTGGAAGAGGTGTGCTATAAAATATGTATTTTTCGTATTTCTTTGAAATTATTTTAATAATACATTTATGTAAATAGATTAAAGAAGCTACAGGTACACATGGTCACAAACCTCTTGAAAATCAAGAAAAATAGGCTTGCATATAAAAATCTAGCCAACATATTTTACTAAGAAAGATTTGTAGTCCCATACATCATGTCTTTAGTTTGAACTTGCCATATGAAATTTAGGAAAAGAGAAAAAGAAACAAATAAAGACAAAAAAATGGGATTCCTAAACAAAAACATTAGGTATTTTAAATAGGCTACAAATATAGAGATTTAAAACTAGAAGAGGATCTTAACTTTATACCAATAATCTGAAAATTAAATTATGAAATAAAAAAGAAAACAGATGTTTCCAAAGATAAATATTTATTTTAAACACACAAGTTAAGGAAATGTTCATGTTGTTATGCCCAGCTATAGCTTTTCTTTTCTGTAATTTGTTTTTGGTATCACTTGTCACTCTTTGATTTCTCATGGAATAGCTCAGCATTTCCTTCCTTGGGAGAGATAGGATGAGTGAGAAGGGCCTGGGCACTGACACACATTGGATGAAGACAGTGAATCATCCAGCCTACACTAAGATGGTCTTCATACAATTGATGTTGCTGA
Organism: Perognathus longimembris pacificus; assembly: GCF_023159225.1. Classification (NCBI taxonomy): domain Eukaryota; kingdom Metazoa; phylum Chordata; class Mammalia; order Rodentia; family Heteromyidae; genus Perognathus; species Perognathus longimembris. The sequence continues at coordinate 9,651,787 of NC_063171.1, forward strand.
GCAAGAGGAGGCCCTTCAGCTGTTTTCTGTCACCTCTGAGCCTCAGCAATGCAGAGGAAGAACCCAGTGGTTAATTGACTATCTCACTTCTGCTTCCTTCTTCTCCTCACTTGCAGCTGAGCTTCAAACAAAGTTGATTTTATTTAAAATCTTTTGTCAGTATTGGAATCGAAACTTAGAGTTGTTTTGCTTGTTAGGCAGATATTCTGCCATTCAAGCCTGCTTTAGCCTTTTTATTTTTTTACTCTATTTTTTAAATGTAGGAACTACTGTTTTTGCCTAGGGGCTCCTCACACCTGACCCTCTTACCTACTACCTATACCCTCCTGTGTAGCTGGGATTACAAACATGACCCACATCACCCAACCCTAATCTACTGAGATCTGAATTTAATACAGAGAGCAACACAAAGTGTGGATTCTCAATATTTCATGGTCAGATTTCTTTTCCTTCTTAGAAAACTTCATCTTCTTAGTGATATCCCCGTTTCTTCCATTTCTTTCAACTGTCCCCTTTTTTCTTCCATAAACCAAAACCACCATCACATCTAAAACCCAAATTAAAAAAAAAAAAACCTTCCAAATGCTTTCAAGTAGGGTGTTGATTGTCATAGAAACAAGCAAGAATAAGAAAACAAATCTCATTCAATGGATTATGCAGAATATTACTGCAAAATACCCTAGATACTATGATGAGAATGGAGTGCTTGCCCCCTTAGCTTGATATGGGAAATGTGGGAAGAATTAGGAGTGAATATTCAGACTAACTTGGTTGGGGCAAATGGAACAAATAATTAGGTACTGTGTGGTTGGAAGAGAAAATAACTGTTTCTTTCCTGGGCTGAAATACAGAGTGTCCTGCTTAGCAAATTTTAGCATCAGGAAGTTTGGATTTTCTGTAAGGCTGAACTTGTCATTAACCAGTCATGTGAAGTTTCTGGTTGTATGGCATTGCATCTTAATGTTCCCAAAGGAGTGAGCTCTTTTTTGTGTGTTAGTGTTTGACTTAGTTGTGTGCTCATTTCCATTTCTATTAGAACCTGGACAACAGTAAGCACCTATTACTCGATGGGACCATAAATTCCTTAAGGTCAAAGATGCAGTGCCTAACTTAATATTTAGTAGACACTCAACCCATGTTTGTTGATAGCATGAATGCTACTGAGAACTATTATACAGGTGGTTGAACACTATACATCTTGCTAATGAATGTTCATGAGAAGCCAAAAATTGGCTGATGTATAGCATTTGCCTAGCTTGTCCTAGGTCCTGGATTCCATTCTCAGCACTGTAAAAGCTAAAAACTAGCCAGAGATCTCTGAGAAAGGAGACATCCTCTTTTATTTTGTGGTTCTAGTCCTGAGGCTTGAAAACAGTACCTTGGTGTTATCCTTTACCTTTTTTGCTCAAGGCTCATACTCTACCACTTGAGCCACAGCTATGCTTGTAGCATTTTGGTGGTTAATTAGATGAGAGCCTCATAGACCTTTCTGCCAAGCTTAGCTTTGAGCCATGATTCTCAGATCTCAGTCCCTGGATTATGAGGATTACAGATATGAACCATCTATGACCAGCTATCATATCTTTTTTTAAGAATAAGATCTGCCAATGACTTAATAATTTCAGATCTAATTACAACAATGTAAATGTATGTTTTTAATTATTTTCTGTCCTCATGGTCTAAATGCATAGGTAATGGGTTCCATTAAGTGTAGATAGGGGTTAGTGCTGAGTTGAGTCAAACAGGATGAGTCAAAGAGAAAAGTTTTGCATTTACGTATTTAAAAGGCAGTGGTATAGAATTGGGGACTTGACAGCAGTTAATGAGTTTTGTCATTGACCCTGAGATCCCCAGTACCAGTGGAGCAAAGCTAGTTCAAAAGTCAGCTCTGCATTGAGTCAAATTAACTGAATATATGCTTACTTGAGAAAATCAAGTTCAGTTTGTATTTGAAGTTCTAACTTACATAGATATATATTACATATATGCATTAAATACTATTTGTAAATCTAGTAATATTTCCAAAGATCCACAGTGTAACAAATTACCAAAGCCAAAGAGACGTAACTATTGGAGATTTTCCTTAGCTTCCTGTCTTTTTGCCCTAGTTAGTTAGTACCCAGAGCTAAAATTTCCTCAGTATTTACTATGGACTTAGTATATGACCTTACTGAGAAAGTATTTTGCTCCTCTTTTTATTTTCTTTATGTTTTGCAGATGAAGAGACAGAAGCACTGGGTAACTTGTATTGCATCATAAAGTCCATGAGTAGAAGAAGCCAGTGTAATCCAAGGACTGTGACTTGAGGGTTTAAAATCTGCATCACCCACTACATCCCACATTTCCTGCAAGGGTGTAGAAAATGGAGGAGATACAAAAAGCTTGTGCTTCAAAGTCTGTGAATTAGGAAAAAGATGTCCACAACACAGACAGAATACCTCCATCAATATCACAGGCTTTAAATAATCAGAGATATGTGTTTTCTATTTAATAGTGTATTTTTGAGTAGGTAATAAATTAATAATTCTAATTTGTCCTGATTCCATTTCTCCCTGTGATGAATTGCCTAGTTTAGAAGCCTTGCTTAGCTGGGAAGACAGCTCAATGGTAGAGTACTTGCTAAGAAAACAGGAAGCCACAGCAATGCACACACACACACACACACACACACACACACACACACACACACATCACCATCTGGCAGTGGGTACCTTGAAATACATCAGACATCCTAGAGATACTCCACCACCTCCAAGTAATGAAGAATAGCAAGCAAAAAAATTTCCATTAAATTTTAAGTAGAAGTCTTTACAACTTAGAAAAGTCTTTCCATGTAAATCAATATTAGACATTGAAGTACTACATGAATGACAGAGTTTGAGGTGAACCATGTATGCAATGTTTTTTCTGTGGGCTTTATAGTCTTGAAATGCTAAACCATCCATGGAGGCATTGGAGGAAAGGAAGTTGGGGATGTTTTAAAATGCAGGAGAAGCACTTAATGGACTTCCTAAAGTCCTGAAAATAAGTTGTAAGGATAGTTGAGTTGAACAGAGTTCCAGACAACTCCACTGAAATAGAAGTAAAAGTTGGGAGGGAGAAAACAATCAAAACCTACATTTATATAACATGGCTATCTTACGCTGGCATAAGATTGTCATGATGGAGGGTTTGGGGTTTGTTCTTTTTTTCTTTATTGAGAAAACTGGGTTTCAGGTATACTAAGCAATTTGCCCAATGGTGACATCCAGTAGGCAAGAAGATTCCAAATATTCTCAGACAAGCAAGCCTCACCTCTGGTGATACAGGTCATTCAAATGAAGTCTGAGGTCATCCACAGTTACCTACCAAGGTGAGGTGCACAGGAGGGACAGAGCTCAGGAGGAAGCATAATGAGTAACTAACATCTGGAAACAACTAGAAGGTTATTTGGAGCAGCTGAGATGCCCACTTTTATAAAAGAAAAATTGATCTATTACATGTTGGTTGTCAGTTTGGAATGCAATTCCAGACAGCACTCCAAATAAACCTGGAAAAACTCTCCACAGGTGAGGAGAAGGGAAAAAAGGTTCAGCCCCAAAGTCATTCGGGTAGACCAAACAAAATCAATTTAAGACTTGTCATTTTTATTTTTTTCAAATTTTTATTATCAAACTGATGTACAGAGAGGTTACAGTTTCATACGTTAGGCATTGGATACATTTCTTGTACTGTTTGTTACCTTGTCCCTCATACCCCCCTCCCCCCACCCCCTTACCCTTTCCCCCCCTGAGGTGTTCAGTTCACTTACACCAAACAGTATTGCAAGTATTGCTTTTGTAGTTGTTTGTCTTTTTTTACCCTGTGTCTCTCAATTTTGGTATTCCCTTTCAATTTCCTAGTTCCAATACCAGTATACACGGTTTCCAATATACTCAGATAAGATTACAGAGATAGTGTAGGTACAACCACAGTAAGGTGATACAAGAACATCATCAATAATAGAAGCTACAGATACACATGGGGCGTCGAAAGTAGTTTCAACTGTAATATAACAATTGTCTCCATAACATGGAGTTCATTTCACTTAGCATCATCTTAGGTGTTCAAAAAGGTATAGCTATTGGGCCTTGTGATGCTCTGCTATGACTTGCCTAAACCTGTATTAATTATTCCCAATAAGGGAGACCATAGAGTCCATGTTTCTTTGGGTCTGGCTCACTTCACTTAGTATAATTTTTTCCAAGTCCTTCCATTTTTAGAATCTGGGGAATTAGAGGCTTTCTAATGTTAGTGAAGCAACTGTTTCTTGATCTCTCTGCAAAACTGTTTTTCTTAACTTCACCCTGACCTACAAATAACCTGACAAAGTACTTTAAAAAGCTGTGAAAGATTTTGTTTTCCACAAGCCATTTTGTTTTCCAAGTGGCTTAAGAAGACATTCTTTCAGGCATTCATTAGGGATGAATCAAGTAGAGACTGCAAAAGAGGATGGATTTCTGTGCTCTATGTCACAATGCCCTGCCTCTTGGCACAAGAGCAAGCCTGGTGGGCATACACGCAGAGCTGGGGATAGAATTCAGCAACTCACTAAATAAAATATTGTGACATCCCCACTGAAGACCATTTAGCTCATCATTGAGCACAATGGAACAGCATTTCTATTTTGAAGAGAAAAAGAGAGGGATACCACCTTAAGCAAAACATTCTTTCCCAAAAAGTTTGCCAAGAGGATTGGGTTACCAATCTAAGCATTCAAGCTAGATTGTCTCTCTTTTGATGATTGGGAACCATGCATTCTCTCAGTACCTTTATGATATGAAGTATTTTTTAGAAAACCCTGGCTTCATGACCAATTTTTATTTTTCCTGTCTTGTTTGGAATTCAACTAGGGGAATGTACTCTGCTTAAGTCTTGCAACTCCATTCAGTGGTTTTGGATTGGACTGATATTTCCTGTGGCCATCATACCCTGCTGGGAATTTTGAGAATCATCACAAAAAAAAAAAAAAAAAAAAAAGGAAAAGGTACCCACTGACAATCTCCATAGCATTTTGATTTAGTGACATTGTATAGTTTCTGGGGGAAACCACAGATTGGCCTAAGTACAATGTAGGCTATGGTTTAATTACTGAATTCTTCAGTTTCTGTCTTGTGCATTAGTATATATGAGGCATGTATTAAATTAAACACCATCAAAACTGAGCAAAATGTGCCTAACCTTGAGTTCAAGTTTTGTTTCCTGAAATTGTCAGAATGTTATCATACTATAATTATAGTTAGGTTTCTATAAATGGGGATAGAAAAAAAAACAGCTTTGTTTTCCTCAAAAGACTTTAGAAAGAGTCAAATAAAATATCATTTAAATTTTTGGTTCATTCATAAGCATTTTAAGGTGTAATTAAAGTACAAGTATTGTACTTTAAGTGAGTATCAAATCATGTTGATAATCCTATCTCACAGAATTTCCTTCTGTGATTACGCTCACCAGAAGGATGTGCAGAGGAATTAGTAATCAAGAGTCAAATCAAGACCAAAGGATGGATACTAAAAACTGAATCCCTACTATCATTATTGTCACATTACCAATCACTTCTATTCAGAAATTAGCATGGGGCCTCGCCACCTACCCACTGAAGGCAATAGAAAAGAGGAAAGGAAGGAGAAATGAGAGAAATAGAAGGACAAGAGGGAGAGAAGGGGAAAGCTATTCATTTTGAAAACAAAGAATTACATGGTACACTTTACTCTTATTTTGATTTACTAAAGAATTATCCAAATTTTATATAGTAAACATTTGGATTAATTAGTTTAAGAAAGGACAAGAACTAGGAATCACTAATTATGATTGCTTTCATAGATATAAAAATCTAATATTTTCATAAATGTGTTTTAAAAGATTTATAATAAAAATACCACTTCTGATGAGTTAAACAAGAAAGAGGTAAAAGCAAAATCTTTCCTGTTTTTTATTTCTTATTTTTTAGGTCTGAGACTGAGACTTCAACTCACTATCTGATGCTTTTGCTCCTTGGTTAGCACTCTACCAATTGAGCTAGTCTTCTAACTTCCAAACCTTCCATTAAAAGATTACATTGCTAGATAATTCTAGAAAAGCTTGAGAAGGGACTGGTATAGGAGATAGCTCAAGCAAAGCCCCTCATCAGGCAATATAAGCAAAACTATAGGACAGTCTCAACAGTATCTAGTCAGTAGGCTGTGGAGTCTTCCCTGGAATCTGCCAAGATGGTTGGTCTGTCCACGAAAAATATTAAGACCATATCTCACCCACATCCCATCGCCTGCTTTTACCTGGATCCAATAAGCACAGAAGTTACCCTATCACTCTTTTATGGGTACAGCTTTCGAGAAACAAAGCTATATAGCTACAGTATGAGAACAACCTCTTAGGTACAGAGGGACTATTTGTTGTATTAAGTTACTGTGTAGGTGCTTAAAGGCTTGGGCTGAATTTTATACTAGTTCTACTATCTTCTGTACTGGCTTCACTTTCAGACAAATTTCATGCTTAAGCATATGTCTTTAGCCTATCTATATAGATACTTTCTTTGATGACTTTAGAAAAAAAAAAAAAGGTCAACCACAAGTCTGAAAGTCTGATTTGCCAACTCTGAGCCACATTCATTCCTTCTTCACCCTTAATTGAAAGGTGATATGCCCCAAAGTCCATGAACTGACGGTGGGTTGACCTTGGACTTACTCAAAGGAAATCCAAGGAAATGGTGGCAGAAAAATGAGAGTATTTAAAGCCAATAGCAACTTTCTCTTCCCCCGTGCAAGTTACCAATGTAAGGGAATTCTGGCCTTCAATATTTTGCTGCTTCACAATTTTCCAAAAAATCTTTAAGTTTGGAGATAAGCCAAATTGCTTAGCACTTGAGTGTAGCTATTTTTGAATTATTTACTGTTCCTCCACCTCACTTGCTCCAACAACCCTGAGCATTCAAGTCTTGCTAAAAGGCCACCTGACCAGAAGGGTTCAGAGAAACATCCAATAACCTCTACTGAAAGGGTATAATACTTATTTTTAGCTTTGTGGTATTTGATCTTAATTGCTTTCAGCCTGTAATGGCTTCAGTGAGATTTGTACATTTGAAGGCTGCCAAAAAGGAAAAATGGAAACAAGTCAGATATTTTTTTAAAAATATCACATTCCAAAAAGGAAGAGTTTTTAAATTGTTTGTTTGTTTGTTTTTGCCAGTCCTGGGCCTTGGACTCAGGGCCTGAGCACCATCCCTGGCTTCTTCCCGCTCAAGGCTAGCACTCTGCCACCTGAGCCACAGTGCCCCTTCTGGCCGTTTTCCATATATGTGGTGCTGGGGAATCGAACTGAGAGCTTCATGTGTAGGAGGCAAGCACTCTTGCCACTAGGCCATATTCCCAGCCCCAAGAGTTTTTAAATTTTTAAAGAAAATGTTAGTTCTATTTTTATCTCCCTTTTGGGTATTCTCGGTCTTAAGATAACATAAAGAGAAATAGGTCAGGTAGCAAAAAGCTTTAAAGGCAAAGGATTTTATACTTAGGAGTCATTAACCTGTTATTCATAAAGCTTTGATAGGGAGTTAGCTATTAAGATCCAGAGATCTCAGAGTTCTCGGCAAATCTGCCTTTGAAGATTCCTGAAAAGGAATTCATCCCGGAGGGGAAAAATAGTAAAACCATGTGATCCTATGAAGCTGGACAGATCTGGAAAAAATTCCTTCTAGACAGAACTATGTAAATCTCTTGTTATCTTAAAATGTCAAGGAGTGAAAATGTATGGATGGTGGGCATGCTTCTACTCAAAGATACATCAAGCTGTGCTTCCTGAACATTTTTCATGACCCAGACAGCTCCTTTTGAATGTCTTCTCTTATATCAATTCTCCGTAGCCAAACACTACTGCAAATTTCTGTGAAGGTGGCAATACCAAATTACTACTCACAGTGATTTGCCACTCAAGGTAATCCTAAAGCAGTACTGAGCATGAGGCCACCCACATTCAGAGCCTGAGCAAGGCCATGAAGACTGATCCACATCTAACATAGTATATGCAATACAGACTGCCTTAATTGATCCAGGCTTTTTATTTCTGAAATTAAGCCTTTTATGGATTAGCCTTCATTTACCACCATGTCTCTTTTCCTTGATCACTTCTTTCCTGAGCCCACCAACCTTCCTGATGGCTTCCCTATGTGTAGAACCCCATAGGCGGAAACAAAGTTAACACTGAATGATACACTGTCTTATATTCCTCCCAACTTGAGAAGGGTAATTTGCTCTCACATTTTAGGAGAGCCAGATAAGCACTGATTGGTTTCATGCCTCACTCTAAACAAACTTTAAACAGATAATCTGAAACTACATATACACACATTTGTACCACACAGTTGAGGCCATATTGTCAAGCTTACATTCTAACTAATATTAATGAGAGGCAACAATTTATTGCTTGTACCAGTAACATACAAAATCATTTGAAAGTGATACCTAGACTTAACTTCTGTCCATATATTGTCACAGGCCAAATGAATGCATAGTATGGGTTTAAAAGAATAATTTGTCTTTAATTTCTGCTACACTTCATGGTTTACTGACTTCTGTTTAGATCCTGATCATGCTTTGCACATTAAGTTCTTTCATATGGAAAACAAATTATCTTAGGAAAGCAAAGAGGAAAGTCTAGCCTAATAAAGTTTAATGTCTCAAAAGATAGAGAAGAACTTTCAAAATTGTCATTTTTGTTCACAAGGTAAAATCTGACTTTGTATAAGTATTTCTCCAAATCTGCAGCTAAGAAAAAAAGGTCATATTCTAGGTTATTCCACACAACCAGCTAGGGATAAAACCAACAGTTCAATCTTATAACTTCATTTTTCTGCCTCTTCTCAATTCAAACAAACCTCACATCAACGTTTCCCCTTTGTGAATACAGTCCTGTGTACAGGGAGTTAATGACATCGTCTTCAAATATTAATATCACATATGATTTCCATAAGAAGGCTTCAAGGGAAGCACATGCACACACATACACACACATCACACATACACACACACACATCACACACATTTGGTTCCATGGTGTTTGAACTATGGACCTTGACACTGTCCGTGAGCTTTTTAGTTCAGGCTTTCACTCTACTACTTGAGCCACAGTTCCATTTTGAGCTTTTCTTTAGTGCTTAATTGCAGGTAGAATCGCAAGGATTTTCCTATCCAGACTAGCTTTGAACAGTGATCCTCAGATCTTAGCCCCCTGATAAGATAGAATTACAGGCATGAGCCACCAGTGCCAGGCTAACAGTATAATTTTGAAACAAATAATCACCCCTAATAATGGCTTTTGACAAAATGTGACAGTTAAATTAAAATCTTGTATTTTATATAGAAAATAGTAACTGTTTCCCTGGCAAGTTCGACAGTAAACAAATAGATATCAGATCATATGAATATTAAATGCAATATGTAACATATTTCACTTAAATATATGGTATATAATGTATATAATATATACTAGGTAAACTGTGTAGGTACATAAGCATATACAAATGCATGCACATATACATGTGCATTCACATATACATATACATGTACATGTGTGCTAATCTCATACCACCAACAGTCTGCATTTTTATCTATTCTTTTTCTGTCTATATTAGATTATCATACCTTAAAATATCAACTCTGTTACTAACAATAACACCTGGAGCAAGTCACTTAACTGCTCTTGGATTATCCCTGTAAGGTGGCAGATATAAAAAACAATGGCTCTGCCAGCTGGCACAGGTTGCTGAGTACTTTGGGACACTGGGTAATGCTGCCACTTGCTGTGAAAGCTGCTAAAACCAAAGCATATTTATGATCACATGTGCCTAAGAGCTGAGCTGTCATTTACAACCCAATGCTCTCATTTGAAAATATGAGCCATAATATTAAAACCCAAGTCCCTTCCCCATAGCTATGTATACTTTCCACTATTCCAGGCAGATGAAGGTTATTTACACTGGAATTCAGAAAATTAACTTTAAATCAATCAAATTTAAATGTGGAGCCCTTGAGTTCAACTTTGGGACTTTCCTTCAAGGAACTCACCCACCTAATATAGAATAAACCAGTAAGGCAATTTTACCTCTTTCCAGAGTTTTATGAGGGGAAGAAAGTGAAAGGATATGTTCCCGCCATCCCAGGGGACCATGTGGAGATAATCACAGACAGGAGAAAAAGGTTTATAAGGTGGTTTATTAGTGGGGCCATAGTTCCCACGGGAGAGGGAGTTACATGGCATCTGCACCTTATCCAGGTGGCAGCTTTTCTCTCTGGGTAAAGGGGAAGTATGTAGGCCTTAATAGTGAGTAGGAGTGGCTCATTATGTATGGGTGGATCTGGGGGCTTATGGGAGGAGCTGAGGACCTGAGGCTAGGGAAATGCTAACAGAAAGTACCTGTAGTCTGGTATACCAATTAAACAAAACATTAGGCTGAGTGTTCTTCCCATTGTGAAGGAAATAAGAAGTGAAATTTGCTTGAGAGTCCTGCAACCTTGATTCTCTCAAAATGGCATTAATTCATTGGCACTAGTTTAATAGCTACTACCAGCCAGGCCCAGAATTCTACAAAGATGCAAATTGAAAGGTGACTATTGCTCTGCAGGCACTTAAAACCCTCAGGGAGAAGCCTACCCTTCACTCTTCACTCATGGTGGCTTGGGGGAGGGGGAGGATCTGGAAACCAGTTTGGAAAACGATTTAGACTATTTAGAGCCCTTCTTCTTGTGTTCTGAGACAGGTGAAAAGACAACATATTTTTACACTAACCAAGTAGGTAAGTTACACCTGTGCTTAGGATATGCTGGGCAATTTCACAAAAAATATATATCCAAATGAAAGACTCAGTCCCCAGCAATTAAGACGGCCTTAGTGAGTGTCATCTCTTTTCAAAAGAAAGCTTTGTCCATCCATTAACTCAAGGAAGTGAAGACCCTCCCCTACCTCATCTGTCCCATCAAAAACAATACTATTTCTAGGTTTTAAAAATAATAATCCTTCAGTAAACATAAGCTTTTTGGATCTGTTGCTTTAAGAAAAAAAAAGACAGCATTTGTGAGCAATGACTTTGAGAGTTGATTATGACAAAACAAAGATGTAGTATATGGACATCATTTAACCCTTTTAAAACAAACTTCCAGGATGAACTCAGCCCTCTGTTCCATTCTCTCAGCTAATGGTCTACATGTTGCTTGAAAGACCAAAGTGATTCCATTTTGAAAAGGAGGCAGCCATGTTAGAATTAGAGCTGACTCTAATTTGGCCACATCATGGGGCCTCGTCCGGGATACCCCAGACCCATTACTGACCTTATCGTGCAGCCGTGCTTCGATTGGTAAATAGAAGTGCACTTAGGTGAGTGTCTGTCTTTGTGTTCTGTGTCTGTTTCAGTTTTTAAATCTGGCTGGCATATGATCTGGTGGATGTGCTATAGGTTGCCAGCAGGAGTCAGGAAGATGTTCCCCAGGCTCCCATCGGGAAGGGGGATCTTGTAAAGGGAATGTTGCTTTCAGCAAGGACAGTGAGGGTTTTCCTTCAGTGAGGGACTGACTGCTGAGGGATGGAAATCACAGGGAAGGATCCCCCTGAGATGACCGTCCCCATTAGCGGCAGGTGCTGTTCTTAGATTGAAAGCGATTTTTACAGCCCTTTGGACTAAACACCTTGTCCAGGAAGGGCCTCTGTGTCCGGGTTTGTGTCTGTCTCATTCTGTTAGTCGTTTTTGTGTTGTTCTGTGTCTGCTTTCACTTTTGCTTGCCGCTTTGGTGGTGTTGTCTGTTACTGTTCTATTTTTGTGGGTTAGTTTGTCTCTACTCTTCCCAGTGCCGAGGTGGGCATCTGGGTTCCTTAAAGCCACTGGCAGGTGGTCTTGGAGGACTGACTGCCAAGAGATGGAAATCACAGGAGAGAATCCCCCTGAGATGTTTCAGGGCCCCATTGTGTCTCTGTTGCACTGGCGACCAGTCCGTCAATGCTGGACATGCCATTCAAAAAAGATCTTTTTGAGTTAAAGAGATCTTCAGGGAAGTAAGACTTTCTCTGTTCTGTCTTGTCTTGCTCTGTTTTGGTATCTTAATGCAGAAGGTGTTTGCAGTGTAATCAAGTTATCTGGCTTAGCAAAAGCCATTGGAAACTTGAAATTTATTTTCCTCTACTGTTAAAATTTGGGACTAAATGTCAGAAATTTGGATATTAATGTTTATCACTGTTAAAAAAGGTGTTTTGGGTTTCTCAGTCAGAGATCAAGAGGAAAGGACAGGAAACAAACAAGGATTGGCCTGTGTGCCTATCCTCGGGAGTGAGGGGTGAACTGGCAAAGGTGCAGCTTAGTAGGTCCACACATGGTGGAAAAGGCCTTGGGTGAGGAGGAGAGTCCACTCATGGTGGAAAAAAAAAATAAGCTGGCACAAAGGCAGTTCATCAAGCCCTAAGGAGTTGCTGGGTATATGCCCATTCTGTAAGATAGGCCAATGGAGGCCTATCTTGGTCTTTTTCTTGCAAGTGGACATGAAAAACCTCATGGTAAAAATAAATGAGTTGATTGGTATTTCTAAAAAACTGCCCCTTGGGGGTACTAAGAATTAAGAAAGTTTTTTAAAAATGTTTTAAAAGTTTCTGTATGATGAAACTTGATTTCTATGCTATTTTGCAATATGGATGTATTTTTAAAAAAGCAAAGATGCTGTCTGGATTCTTGTGTTTGTAATTATTTGCTTGTAATTCTTGCTTGGATGGTAGAAATGGTGTCAGATCTTAGAGCCACTTGTGTTTGGCCCTTCAAAAGTTAATCAGAGGGGCTGGGGATATGGCCTAGTGGCAAGAGAGCTTGCCTCGTATACATGAGGCCCTGGGTTTGATTCCCCAGCACCACATATACAGAAAACGGCCAGAAGTGGCGCTGTGGCTCAAGTGGCAGAGTGCTAGCCTTGAGCAAAAGGAAGCCAGGGACAGTGCTCAGGCCCTGAGTCCAAGGCCCAGGACTGGCCAAAAAAAAAAAAAGTTAATCAGAGCCAGGAGGTCCTAAAGAATAGTTTGAAAGCATGCCTTTCTAATGCCCATGTCTGTCTACTTTGTAACTGGGCAGGAACTTTCCAGTCATCTGTGACAGTGGGTAGTAAAGCTAAGTTGTTAAATGGGGGGATAATTCAAAAATCCCAACCCCCTACATCTGCTCAAAACCCTAACTGGCAGTGAGAATTTTAAGCTGGTATATCTGTTCAGAAAAAAAGGCTTCTGGACCTGAAATTGTCTTTATTGAGATCTAAGACCTACGAAGGTAATTTAGGCACTGTTAGGTCATCAGAGGTTAGTTTCCCCAGCCAGTCAGAAAAATGCTTTTGCAAACTAAAATGTTAAAAGGATACACTGCTGTAGACCAAGGAAAAGTCTGTATAGTTGTTAAAAGTTAAATGTTAAATGTAATTTCCAGTTTGGAGTAAAGCTCCCAATGGACATCTGACAACCCCTTGGTAAAGTAGGCTAAGGGAATAAGACCCTGGCTAGGAAAAGTCAATGTCCCTGAGTCAGCCTGAAGAATTACAGAAGATGGATGATCTTCGTCCATCAGTTACTCTTTAAGATTAAGGTCCAGAGAAATAAATCCAAGGGCCACTGCCTAAACCAGTGGGGTGCCAGACTACGAGAGCCAGTGTAAAAGTAAGGATTGTCTTCAATTGTCACAGAATGCTCAGGTAAGTCGCTGATGGTGTAAGGAAGTAGAAGATGGTGTGACTCGGGATATATTAAGTTTTATAAGACACAGCTTATTAAAACGGTATAAGGAAAGACTTTAAAAAGAGAATTGGAAACAAAAATGATTTCCTTTAGATTAAAAGATTTCGGCATGTTAAAAGTGAGGAAGACAAATGTATGTAGCAAATGGTATGAGTATGTCTTAAAATCGGAACTTCTGAGTAAAGTTGGTATGTAATCAAGTTGGCTATCATATAAATAGGTTTGCAGCTTTTGTAAGAGATCGGGTGAATACAGTTCAACTAATGGTGCTTAGACAACAATATCAACCCCTACACTCGAGAGTAACTGACTTGTACATTGAGATAACCCCATATGCTGATGTGGGCATCTCAGAGGAACCAAGATTGGTTCCTCAGTCTCCTATGAGAAGGGGAGAATGAAAGACCAAAGTGATTCCGTTTTGAAAAAGAGGCAGTCCTGTTAGAGTTAGAGCTGAATCTGAGAAGATGAGAGGGCAGTTACTGGAAACCACACTATGTGGCCATCCAGTAGCCAACCAAACAACAGATAGGGGACAAGCTGACCTAGTCAAGAATAAATCATTGCTGTTTTGAAACGTGCAGATGGCCCCTAACCAACATATCAGGCATTGCTGAAGGCTGACCAATAGGATAGCTGCCAACATGGGAAACCCCTAAAGTTGTTTGTTCACTTGTATAAAAAGTGTGCAATCCCCTTTCTTGTGCATGCATTATCTGTAATTTTTAAAGTTGTGTGTTTTCAACCTACTTAACATGTTATATGATCTAAAGCCAAAGAGTCCATTGGAACAATGACTGTATTAGAGGCTAGCCAATCATGACTCTTGGGTCCCTTTTATAGGCTTTTATTAGTGTTGAACCTGTTCTCAAGTTCAATTTGGCATTGTTTTTGCTAAGAACCATATTACTTTATATCTGATAAATTTGGATCTCTTGATGGTTTTCTAGACTTTCACACAAGCAAGATTCTTCTTCTTTCTCCCTAGCCTTCTCTCCCTTCCTCTTCTTTCCTTCTTGGTGCTTTCTCTCTCCCTCCCTCCCTTTTTCCTTCCCTCCCTTCTTTTCACTTTTTTAGTACATAATTTATGGTGACATCATCTGTATATTTACAGATTCCATTAACACTTGGATGCCAACTAAAAGAAAATTCAAGACCAGGTGGGATTTCATTGTTTTACAAACAATTATCCGCACTATGCATCCCATTTTTTGCATCACTCTTAGTGATACCAAAAAAGTCCCACCTATTACCTTGTACAGTTGTGTTTTTAAGAAACATATTAAGGTTTTGAAAAATAATAAATATAGTACATCAATTCTTCTTTTCCCTAAAGTGAAAAAAAGTGAAGTGATAATCTCAGTGAGGCCCCATACTTCTTTCCTGTATGGTACCCATATTCTTGCACACGGTGTGGATCCTGATAGAATCCCACCAAGAGATTTGAAAGTTCTAGGTCCATCATGAGTTCTGGAGTCTTTCCCTAAAAGCTCCTGAAGGACAGAAATACAGTATACTGTGGACACAGTGACACATGTCTCAGAAAAAAAAATGTGCATTTTGGCCTCTCATTACTGAATTTGAACATTCATCAGCAGAGACTGATTCCCAGCTAATGTCTCTCTCACACAGCAACACTGTGGCCTGGTTGTGCTAGAAAAGTTCTTGGCCCTACTGAGGGCATCACAGGGAGAAGCCATGGCAAGAAAGATCAAGGAGAACTACATTAGAAAATTAGATAAGTTTGTAATCAGAGAAAAGTCTGATTTGTAGGCTTGGATAAGAATATTTATGTATTTTGTAGAATTTTGTATCCCTGGAATGGAGGTATTTGAAAAGCATGAGTTTGGGATAAGCCTGTTTGCATGAGTCAGAAAGAACTCACAGGCATTACTATAACATTCACTATAACTCAGCAGAAACCGAACAATGATGTTTTAATATTTCTCTTCCAAGCTCATTCCAAGAGTCACTCTATATACCAAATTTAAGTGGTCAGAAAGCACTTTAGGAAACAGCACCCCTATATGCCATTACTCAGAAAGAGACAGCTGCTGAGCTCAAAGGAATGAAAAATCACAAAGAATGCTGAGGCTACACTCAAAGCATTTGGTATTCCTCAATTGTACTGCTCCTTCAAGCATTCTGGTAAAAACAAGATAAGTCAGAGACTGCACTGCATCTTGGTGAGAACAAATTGACTCAATTACACTTGAAAAGAAATTCTTCACAAATGCATTGGGAGTAAATGACTAACCTTGTTGTGCCCAGTGGGATTTAGATATAAGAAAGATAATAATCTAAAATATATGGCAGGGCATCTCAATGGCTGAAATTAAAAAATACTCTCTGTAGCCACTTCCTGTCCTACTTTGAAATAAGGAAAAAAATTCCAATGGGGATGAAAACTTTTCCATAGCAAAAAACATAAGTTATGTATGTGATTCTTCCATGTGCTTTGATGGTGTAGTTTCCTTGTGAAATTTCCTTTGTCAAAAAGCTTTGTTAAAGAGGATGTGTCAAGAAGATGATAAAGAGGGCTGGGGATATGGCCTAGTGGTGAGAGAGCTTGCCTCCTATACATGAGGCCCTAGGTTTGATTCCCCAGCACCGCATATACAGAAAACGGCCAGGAGTGGCGCTGTTGCTCAAGTGGCAGAGTGCTAGCCTTGAGCAAAAATAGGGACAGTGCTCAGGCCCTGAGTCCAAGGCCCAGGACTGGCCAAAAAAAAAAAAAAAAGAAAGAAAGAAAAAAAGAAAAAAGAAGATGATAAAGAAAGTAAATGTTTGGGCATGGTGGGACATTATTATAATACCAGACCTTCAGAATTTGTGCAAGGGATCATGAAGTTCTAGTCCAGATTGGACTATTTAGTGAATCCCTGAATAAATCAAATAGATGATAAAACATAAACATGTTTCTGCAAATATTCTTCTCTCTTGTTGGACTGGTTAACTAATTATCTTTTCTTTAAGATTTTTTTTTCAACAAGGAACCAGTGGCTCATTACTCCTATAATCCTAGCTTCTAAAGAGGTTCAGATGATAGGATGGTGGTTCAAAGCCAGCCCAGGCAGGAAAAGTCCATGAGATTTTTATATGTAATTAACCACAAAAAATTGGAAAAAATTGGAGCTATGGCTCAAGTGGTAGAGCACCAGCCTTGAGCAAACAAAAAGCACAGTACCCAGTCCTGGAGTTCAGGCCCCAGAACTAGAACAGTAAAAAGAGAATTATTGTTTTCAAAGTTGAACACCATTGATACTTTTAGTACAGTTTTCTTCCTAATTTGCTTACACAATTTCTGCCATATTCTTAAATTTAGAGAAGAGAAAAACAACAAGAAAAAAATACCAGAATAATCTTTCCCATCCCCCTCTCTCTCAAGGATGTTGCTATGTATTTAAACCTGGACTCAAAATCATTATCCTCCTGCCTCAGGCACCTATTTGGTAAGATTACAAGTATGTAACTTAATTTCTGGCAAAATATTTTGTAGTTATTTTCAAGAGCATTCTATTTGTCTCAGAATTTCTATAAAATCCATGACAATTATGTCTATGGATGGGCATCATAGACTCCTAGAACATCTTATAATTGTCTAGGTAGTCTTACTGGAATCCCTGTAAAATATTACATGTTTCATATTCTTATCATTTCAAACTGCCTCCAACTTAAACCAGAATTAAGGCACCTAATGTACCTTAAAAATTACTCTTTCAAACATTTAGATGTAAATATGTCCTTTATACAACTTGCCAAAAATTGGCCCAATTTGTCATTGTTGGCAATGTCTTCTCTTTTAATCTCCTTGTCTACTACTATACACTCAATCCTGTTATTGCCTTAGAACAAACTCCGGTCTAAACCTTGATGGGCCTACACATCCTTTGATTTTTTTTTTCTTTAGTCCAACTGTCCTGTTTGGGGTCAAGCCTAAACAATCTCATCTCTAAATTATAGCCACAGCCCCTATTCCTTCCTCCTTTGTGTACAAACTTATATGCTCTACCATTTTCCCTAGAAAAATCTGCATTTCAACATCAATAATACCATTTCCTTGATGAAAACTTATCAGTAGAGCTGGGAGTTTGATTCAGTGGTAGAGTGCTTGCGTAAACCAAGTGAAAGGTGTAGGGGAACCCCCTTCTTTGAGTCCCTAGAAACAGCAGGCTTAGACAAAGTAGTGAGCCTGGGGAGGGGCAAACCTAAGCCTAATAACAGGAGCCCAAAGCAGCTGGACCTAGGCAAAAGAAAGGAATGAGGAAGATCACTTAGTTTAGGGTAGTTATGGGAAGAGAAAGCTTAAGGCTAAGATTAGTCACACCTCGAGCCAGGAGTTATATTGCCTTGTTTACTGGAGTTTACCAAAATTGTATTGCCTTGATCACCTTGTTTACTGGAATTGTATCACTTTGATTACTTTGATTGCAGGGGTTTACTGGAATTGTAATCACTAACAGTAATTGTGTTTCCTTACTTTGCCTAACCTGCCAGACCACCTGTGTGTGGTAAATGTGATGACTGTCTTTAAAAGCCCAGCCCTATAGGGCCCCGGCACTGTTTGTCACCATCCCGGTGGTGGGAAGCAGATGTTGTGCACAGCTAAATAAAGACTCCTAACCCAACTGACTGAGTGCTGGTGACTGTTTTTGTGGGTTCGAGGCCCACCTGGTATCTGGTATGTAGCATGCTTGCCTACCATGTGGGAGGTCTGGGACCAAATCATCAGGTACCAGGGAGCTGTGAGAAGAAATAGCAATTGCTCCACGGGTAAAATTTTTTTTTTTTTTTTGGCCAGTCCTGGGCCTTGGACTCAGGGCCTGAGCACTGTCCCTGGCTTCCTTTTGCTCAAGGCTAGCACTCTGCCACTTGAGCCACAGCGCCACTTCTGGCCGTTTTCTGTATATGTGGTGCTGGGGAATCAAACCCAGGGCCTCATGTATACGAGGCAAGCTCTCTTGCCACTAGGCCATATCTCCAGCCCTCCACGGGTAAAATTTTAACAATTCAAATTTGAAAGGACTCTCCTCTGCCATCCTCTGTAGATGTACTCTCACACACCATCCTTGCAGGAAGGTCACTGCACACTGGAAATTCTCCAAGCTCACCATGCCCTTCCATATGCTTGAGTTGATGCAAATAGTTTCCTTTCTCTTCTACCTGATCTGACTCGTGTTCTACAATGAGGCCCAGAGGTCACCTTCAGGAAACATCTCAAACCACAGGAGCTTGGGTGGGATGGGACTCCACATGTTTTCACAGCACTCTGAACTCACCTTGATTATGGAAATGTCCAATTTATCTACTCCTCCCTCTACTCACTACCATGAAATCCTCTCAAGGATAGAAATAACTGCCTTTCTTCTCTGCCTCTAAGAATCACAAAACATTCACAACACAGCAAGCACCCAATGTATGGGCAATTTATTATTAGCAAATGAGACTCTCTATCCTGACATCTAGCCAGCTCCAGAAAAGCACTTGAATGAAAACAAGGAATTGAGGTCCATGTTTTTATGTTTGAATGATTTATAAAATGAAAAAAAAATCTTTAAAGAAATATTTTATTGAATCTGTACATCCTCTTGACAATAAAATTAAATTTAAAAAAGAAATATTTTATTTTCTTCAACCAAATGTAAAGGGTTAAACAATATCCAAAACAAGCTTCAAAAAATCCAAATAATTGGTGTGTGTTGACAAAGACACATAATCACAAAAGTGTAACCGTAAATGTGGAAGCAAATATTCTCACTAAACATTACAATGATTTCTTTTCAGTTGTGGAACTTGAACTCAGGGCCTGGGCACTGTACATAATGTTTTTCACTCAAGACTAGGGCTCTACCACATTGACCCATAGCATCACTTCCAAGAGTCTCACAGACTTTTCTGCTCAGGCTGGGTTCAAACCACTATCTTCAGATCTTAGCCTCCTGAATAGCTAGGATTACAGGCATGAGCCGTCAAGGCTTGGGTTACAATTTTTTCACCTACTTACCAAATGTTTAATGAATACCTTGATAACAGATGTTGGATGCTGTAGTCACAGGAGTTTACTCTATTGTTGAGAATTTAGCCATTAATAAAATACTACCACTAATGAGTTTATAAATATAAAATAGGCAAAGAACTCTGAAAGGAAAGAATGTTAGCTTTATAGGGATATATAAGAAATGAAACTGGTATAGACTTAGGATGAAATGTCTTAATTGGCAAGAAGAAAAAAGCAGAAAATAGATTAGAGAAATAAAGCTTCAATGGCAAGAGGGGTACAGTCAAGGCATGGCTTGAAGGTGAAGGCTGTGGCTAGGACAAAGAGAGTACTCTGAGATGAGGCCCAACAGGCTGCAGGGACACAGCCCTGTTGCTGCTCAGGGATGAAGAGGAGCAAAGCTTGCCATCCCCAAATATGCAATTTGGGCATGGATGATTATTTTGTTCTAAAGAAAATTGATAAATAGAAAATAAAAATTCTCAGTTCTCTTCCTCTCTTTCTTTCTTTCTTTCTTTCCTTCTTTCTTTCTTCCTTCCTTTCTAAAAATAGGGCATACATTTCCTGCCATGAAGATACCTACTAGTAGTGAGAAAAAAAACTTCTCCTTTCAATAGGAATAAAGAGTTGATTTCAAATGAATCTGCTTACACATCTTTTATTTAAATAACTATTATTTTCGCCATATAGTTCCTGGATATTTTTCCTCAAAGACCCTTAGACTCTCTAACATGTTTCCTCACTTCTCTACCATTTTTCATCCTTTGTTAAGCTGGTATATGATTACCCAAGTCTAGTCATTTGGAGAGGAGTCTCCATTTTACTAAGAAATCCCCCCATATATGCACATACCAAATAAAAATAAATAAAAATTTTACATGTTTTTCCTTTGAATCTGTTTTTGTGTGTAGGCACCTAAATAGCTTAAAAGAAGGTAGAGGAAAAAGTGGTGCTGTGGCTCAAGGGGCAAAGCACTAGCTTTGAGCTGAAGAATTCAGGTCAGCACCCTTATTTAAAAAAAAAAAAAACAAACAGAACTCATTAAAGGGAAGAAGAGGCTACAGGAAGAGTCAAGGTGACTATAGCATTTAAAAGATGCATGATCATTACTGAGCTAGAACTCAATCGAGTGGAGAGTAAGACAAGGAACATAATTTTGAAAACGTTGTGCAATCCAAGAAGAAATATTATATAGTAGTAACTTAACTTTGATGGGCTTCAGAAAAAAAACATAGACAATATATGTATACATAATACATACATGTGTACACACATGTACATACATATGTGTATATGTGTATGTATGCACACACACACACACACACACACACACACGAAGATTTCACAATATTCAAAATTACAGCCACGGCACGGGTAACACTGTTGTGAGAAAGAAGATAGAGTACAATTCTCATCAATATGTCACTTGTTCAATGCCCTTAAGAGGGTTTCTACAGGACATTCAACATTTTGTTCTTTACTCAATTCTTTGTTTATTTGTTTTGTTTTTGTTGCCAGTCCTGGGGCGTGGACTCAGGGCCTGATCACTGTCCCTGGCTTCTTTTTGCTCAAGGCTAGCACTCTACCACTTGAGCCACAGTGCCACTTGTGGCCATTTTGTAGATATGTGGTGCTGAGGAATCAAACCCAGGGCTTCATGTATACGAGGCAAGTACTTTACCACTAGGCCATATTCCCAGCCCCACTCAATTCTTTGAATTATGAATTTATATGGAAAGAAAACTTGGATATCATTAAATCTCATCTTCAGCTTTCCAAAGTGAAGAAACAGAAGTTTTATTCAAGGTCCTAAATATCCCCGAAAAACACAAAACTAGGTCTTTTGACCAATACTGGAAACCAAATGTTTCAAGCTAATGCTAACAGGAGTCCAATGTAAGATTCCAGACAACCAGAAGTCTGCACATTCTGATCTATATTTGTTTGTTGCACTGCAGAAACACATGCATATGATGCAAATTACAAACTAAGGTGGTGGGAGAATGAGTGGGGTCTTAAATTGGAGTCATTGTGTGTATTAGTACATAATTGGGCCAAAAGTCTGGACTTGTAGACCTTCCATTTTCTTCTCTGTAAAACACAGCTAAGCAATAATATCTTGAAAATAATATCATCAGGATCCAAAATTACTAACTCATGTTTTCCTCTAAAGATATGTTAAAAAAAATAACAAACCTTTATTATTAAAAAAGAAAATCTCCTTGGGTGACGGTGGCTCACACCTGAAATCCTAGCTGCACAGGAGGCTAAGATCTGAGGTTTGAAGTTCTAAGCCAATCATGGCTGGAAAGTCCATGAAACTGTTATCTCCAATTAATTGCATAAAAAGCTGGAAGTGGAGCTGTGGCTCAAGTGGTACAGTGCTAGTCTTGAGCAAAAGGAACTCAGGGTCAGTGCCCAGGCACAGAGTTCAAAGTCTAAAGACTGGCCAAAAATAAAAAAATCTCATTTGAGTGTTGTGATACATGACTGTAAGTCCAACAATCTGGTGGCTAAAGCAGAGAGATCATGAGTTCTTAGCCAGCCTATAGGACTGCATCAATATCTTGACTCAAAAAATAATAATAAAAGGAAAAATCATTCAGAAAAACTTTTACTGAAACACTTAAATATTGAAAACGCAATTATTCCTCTTCTCATCAGGATTTTAAGACTACCTCTTATATGCTATAATAACCTTAAACTCTACCTAGCATCTATGACAATGAATCAAAACTATATAGCCAAATAATATAGATTTTATAATGTATTATCTTGAAATAAAATACAAAAGGCACTATTTCAGTATATTATAAAGCAACTGAATGGCTATCGTCTCAGATTTAATTTACTTCAGTAAGATAAATAGCACAGTTGAAAAAATCTTATCAAATATGAACCCTTAAAATATAAAGTTAATCATTTCCTCTATCATTCATAAACTCATATACTCTGGATTTGGATCTTTATTCTGCTTACATTCAGAGTTTAAATACAAAGGATTTTCAGCAGATATCAGGTCATAACTACTTGTACCACAGATTTTTCAGATGAGAAGAATGAACATCATATGTTACAGGATATGAATTTCAAGGGAAATAGCTATAATGCAATAATAAGACCTAAGGAAGGGATTCATTAAAAGAAAATCCTCAGCAAAAGCCTCAAAATACATTTTAGCCTTAAAGCCATTCCTTATGATTAGATGATGCAATTGTGTGAAAGTTGCATGAGCAGTTTTGTGAAACTCATCAGCAGTAAAATTTGAATTTCATCTTTTTATGTGTGTGATAGTGCACTTCTGTTCAAGGGTCAGAGGTGGCTATTATACTTGAGTGAGGAGTCTGGGCAAAATCATTCCTTAATGCCTAACTAGCTGCTCACTCATCTGCCTCTTCAACATGGCTTGATTCACAACACAAATAGTAATGTCCCCTACACACATACACACACACACACACACGTCCGCACACGCAAAGTAATGACCAAAGGAAATCTCCATCTGCACTGTGTCCAAATACTTTGCTTAGGACCATGGAAGTCAGCAGGCTCAAATCAACAACTCCAATCAAAGTGAAATTGATTATAGAATAAATTTATTTCATTGATTTCCTAAGGAACAAAGAGTACATGAAATAAATATGGTTGCTTTCTTGTAAAAATCATATAAAATATAACTTAAATGTTTCTGTCCCTTTATATCAAACTTCAAAAAGGTGTTCATTTCAGAAGTTAAAGGCATACACATTTGTTGAGCCAACTTGTAATGTGTGGCCATTCCATTGTGTGTTTTTGTTGAATTTCTGTTAACAGAATTTATACAGGCTTTCCAAATTACACCACTCAAATATTTAGTATAATTTGTTTCTTGGCTAAAATATGAATATTCGCCCTCAATATTGAATAGAGTAACTAGACTATAAAGTTTATTTTACTAGTGCCTGTTGAATTTTTTAAAATCCTAGATAAAAACACTGCTAATATGCATCTAAAACTAGCCGATGCCAATTTTGTGTACATACTATTTTTTTGTTGTTATCAATATTGGGACTTGGAATCAAAGCCTCACTCTTGCTCAGTTGGTACTCTATCACATGAATCATACTTTGAGCCCCACTTTTTGCTTGTTATTTTGTATTCTAGCAAATTTTTCTGCTAGGATATCTTTGAACCTATAGATCTGAATAGCTAAGATTACAGTCATGAGCCTCTAGTCATACTTCTTATCCATTTTAAAACACTTATCCTCTGGTTCCAGGCCAGACTTACTGAATTAGACTATCTTCAGTTTGGCTTTGGAAATCTGTATTCCTATATGCTCTCCTTTACTCCCCAATGAATCTGTTGTGCTTATGTTCCACTTAAACATTTGCTCCAGCCCCAAATGTGAATTTGTCTTGTATACAAATTTGCATGCATACTTATTATAATGATTGTTCTTTTGCAAATGTAAAGTTTGTGTGTCTTATATCTATTAAGGGGGGTCACTCTGTAAACTGGAATATTAACACAAGAAACATTTAAAAGAGGAAAGAAAAGTAGAATGCATAGGGAAGCAAATGCAGGTATTCTATGGTAGAGGCTTATACTCGATGAGGAAACCTGGGGATTGTTTCACTAATGTCATCTCCAGATGTGTGCCACTAACAACCAGGACAAAGTCTGCAAAGCCACTAGAAGCCAACTATGTTCTCCCTCATGAATCTCTTTATTTTATTCCCAACCTGCAAACAAAGTTCCTTCCCTTCTCTCTGCACCTGGCTAATAGCCAGCCCTTATGGATTATATCACCTTATTCCAGACAAGGGCATGTGCCCACTCCTTCCCTCCCTCTCACCTCTCTCTGAAATCCTAGGAATATTAACAGAATCCCAGGGGAGAGAAAGCTGATGAGCAGGCTGTGCTCAGTATCCATGGCTAATCTTATCCCTTTGGTGGCCCCAGGCCAAGTGGCTGTCTGAGTTATCTCTGCAGATTGTAGGGATGTAACTGGACCCATGGTGGTGTGGCTGTACACACCCAAGGACATCTCCCTCTACACTAGTACAGAGGATCTGTGCAAATACTCCCCCTTTGTCTTGGGACCAAGAACATCAGCAGGTGGAAACCAACAATTCTTAAATGCCAAATATTAGAAACATCACAATTGTACAGGTGAAAAAAGAATAGGGGAAAAATAAGAGACTCTTCGATGTGATTCTGGGTTAGAATCCCATGTTTTTGAAGGGGAATGTATTGCCTCAGACCCTTCTCAACACAGCTGCTTTAGATTAGGTGGAGGCTGGTCTAACTTGGCTACCAAGGCACACTTTTGAAGCATGGGTGCTACTAGGTGGGGTGAACTCTGCCCATCCCCCCCTACAGCTGTTCACATCCTCACTCATAGTGGTTACTTAGACTCTTGACAGAGAAAGTAGAAGGAACTTTACATTTCAATCCCCCTTCCCCATGATGACTGCAAACTGAAATAATAACAACAAAAACATTAGATGGAGTAAGATAGGGAGTTGGATGCTGTGGCTTAGGCTAGATAGCAGAAAAGATGCTCAGAGTTCCCAAAGGGGAGCAGAATGATATCCAGAAGCAAGGAGGTCACAGATACGCCTGACTAAAACCCATAATACCTGGATCCCAATCCAATTCAGCACTTCCAGTCAATGCTCCAAAATCTCTAAGTACACCTTAGGTTATTGCTTCTTAAACTTCATTGCTAAATTGAAAGATGTGATTTAGTGCATCAGTGGGGTTTTCGGAGATACTGCTTTTCTAAAATGTTTTCAGGTAATGATTGTACTATTGGTACGCAGAACACATGAACCACACAGAGACCACAGAGAATGTAAATTGATGATCTGAAAAAGTTAGATGGACCATGCTGGGATCCCTTTGCTTCTATGGGGTAGTCCCTGAGCAAAAATGGACTCCTGTCTCCAGGGACCACACAACCTTCCTTTCAATAATACAGGCTTTCATTGACATTGGGTGCTACCAAAGCTGTTGAAGTCAGGAGGCTATTTAATTAGCAACAGTGCAGAAGTATGTAGAAAGGCTCACAGAGAAAACAAAGCAGGAAGAGCCTGGAACACTAGCCACAGGAAGAATGTTGAGTCACAAAAAAAAAAACACATTGATTCCCAGAGACTATAGTAAAGATCTGGGAAGGGAAATTACTAAGATGAATGAAAAAAATCTACTAACGTACATAGGTATTGAGATCCTTATATTTTGAAATCATTATGAGTAGGTTGATAGATGTCACACATAATACTGGATATACCAAATCTACAGAAAAATATCTAATTCAACTATGAGATAGAGATAGATAGCTCTTGATAAGCTCCAGACAACATAAAATGAAAATCTAATCTTAATTACATTCATATATTATAATCTCATTTGATATCTTCACTTAAGAGCTGCACTATTTTATATTAGTGAACAAAAAAAATTATGAGGTATTTCCAAAGTTTGTTCTCAATGTATATACTCAATTCTAATGTGCCATTAAGATACTTATATTATCAATCAAAAATTCTACCAACAGCATGTTGTTCTGACATTGCAATATGAAAAGTTTAGCCTACAATTTCAGACTCCAGTGGAGTAAATATCCCAAAATTTATCCCAGTTTAATATGCTGACCAAATCATTTCTGTTTAGCCCTTTTATTCTTACAAAAATTAGTGATTTGGAGAATGAGGAGATGGTGCCGTCACATTAGGGAGGCATCCAACTCACTCCAACCAAATAGTGAGCTGGGAACTCCAACACCCAACACCCAACACCCATCAAGAGACCAGAAAACCCAACAACCAGAACAGAGAAACACAGGAAACAAAAAAGAACAAAGAAAGAAAAGCCTATAAACTGCACAGAGCCGGAAAATCTCTGGGGTACCCTCCCCACCCCGGCCCAAACAGGGCCACTCTGGGAAAGTGGCCCGGGCACCATAAACAGGACCACAGACTGCAGACCATCAGCGACCAAAGAAGCAACAGCCAAAAACTCCCACGGCAAGTGCGAAGTCCAGACAGCAGGAACTCCACAGGCCCCAGACTGCACGCAGACCAGACTGAGACAGACGGCAGTGCAGGACCGGAGGTGCGAGACCAAACAGCCGGGACCAGACAACACCAGCAGTGGAACCCGGTGGTGCAGATGGGGAGAGCTGATGGGGAGAGCCGGGACCGCCACCGACAAACAATCGATCATCATACCCCAGCCTGGAAAAGCCCACAGCAGCGCTGGACACACACACAATCCAGGGCCAGTAAGTTACCCATTGCCCGCCCACAACGGGAGATCAGCTGTAGCAGAGACCCAAAACCTCATGTAGAGCTCATCACAAGGGGACAAAGAAACTAGAGTTCCCTCCCTCCCACTCCCTACCCCAAGGGAACAACAGAGCCCCATATCTGGCAGCTCTAGGAACCTACAGCTTCTGGGAAAACACAGGAGCTAGCAGCGGGTGGAGCAATGCCCAACAAAGTGGCTGAGAGACACCTTAAACCAGTGTCCCCAAAGCCCCAGCTGCGGAGCCTGAATCTGAGTGCACCAGCCATCCCCCCCCCCCCCCAGCAGGGACCTGGGGACTGGTAGGCATTTGAAAGCCACCTGAGGGGCTCTGGTCCATGTGGAATTTTTGAACAACAGTCACAGGCTAGCTGGTGTGCAATATCAGCCCAGCAGGGTCACCTGAGCCTGAGCACACACCCCCGCCCCCAGCAGAGGCGTAGAGAGTCTGTGGGCACCAACCCACGCTCAGACACTGGAACCTACTGGGGACCATACATACCACCACCACAGTAGATTCGCGAGAGGGCACAAGCACCCTTCAACAATCCGGGGCATCGCGCCCCCAGAAGAAGCACAAGAGTGCACATGCATGCGCCCCACAGAGGGCCAGCGTGGATCAGCGTGCTAGTCCTCCAGCAGGAAGATCTTGCAACAACCCCCCCACGGGAGCGCTTAAGTGGGCAAGCTGCCCCCTCAGCAGCAACGCCTGCTCTGACAGGCGCACTCCGCACAGGTGGGCGGGCCACCCATTAACAGCAACACCTGCTCTGACAGGAACACTCTGCACAGGTGGGTGAGCCACCCCTCAGAAGCAATACTCAATCTGAGAGGTGAGCTCTCTTGACCCACAACAACTATAGGGGAAAGAATCAAAGAAGAGAAAAGTCTCCCCGGCATGCTGAATCAATGACCTTCGAACCCCCAACAGGGACCAACAAGGGTCAGCACAACAGAGCGGCAGAGCACAATCCTGCAGAGAAAGACACAGAACCTACCCACCCCTGTGGTGAGGGTGACCACCTCGGCAACAACCGAGATGGTCACGCTCACCCATAGGGCAGTAAGGTTCAACAGCCAAACTCAAACCCGGAGCCAGGATATAAACAAGTTCCGAGGAGATGGAGAATAAAAAAAACTGAGACTGAGAGAAGAAATGATCGAAAGCCTCAGGACCGAATTCAGAAAACAGTTCCAGGAGTTTAGAATGGTAGTCTCGAAGGACCTTCAAGAAGTCAAGAAGGAAATGGAAGCAAAAATAGATACAGTCTACTCCTCTGTTAAAGAAGACCTTAACATCCTGAGAAACGAAATGCATGAAAAAATAGATTCAAAACACAACTCATTAAAAGAAGAAATTACCACAATGAGAGCTGATCTGGCAACCATACACATCTCACTCCCCTCAATGCAAACCACACTCAAAGCCACATCACAAAGATGTGATCATATTGAATCTTGAATCTCTCT
Source organism: Perognathus longimembris pacificus (assembly GCF_023159225.1). Lineage (NCBI taxonomy): Eukaryota > Metazoa > Chordata > Mammalia > Rodentia > Heteromyidae > Perognathus > Perognathus longimembris. Next base: position 9,680,303 of record NC_063171.1, read on the forward strand.
TTTGGACGACGATGGAGCTGATAAGGACCAGAAGATTACCACAATCCAAGAAACTGTCAAACTCCAGGGCAGACTAATCCAGGAGATAGTGGACAGGGAGAAGAGATATAATCTGTGTATAGTCAGAATAGATGAAGGAAAGGAGTACCAGAGCAGAGGTATACAACACATATTCAATAGAATTATTACAGAGAATTTCCCCAATCTAAAAAGGGAAAACCTCACCCAAATAACAGAAGCAGATAGGACACCTGGCAGATCGGACCCTAGAAGATCCTCCCCAGATACATAATCAATGCCTCAGATTTCAACAGTAAGGAACAAATTTTGAACGCAGCCAAAACAAAGAAAGAACTATATTACAATGGAAAAAAGATCAGAATCACGGCAGACCTCGCCACACAAACTTACAAGACACAAAGAGCCTGGAAGAACACAATCCAAGTCCTACAGGCCAACAACTGCCAACCCAAAATTAGATACCCAGCAAAATTAGAATTTGCTTTCAAGGGAAAAACCAGACCTTCCCATAGCAAAGAAGAACTAAAGGATAATGTGAATAAAAAACAGCCTTATAGCGAATTCTAAGAGGGGAACCCCACCCAACAGAAAACGTACAGGACCCCCCCAGACAGAAACAGAAAGAAACTACAATAGCCAGAGCCCAACAGGAAGAACAGCTCAATAAAGACAAGAAAGAAGGGAGAGGAAAGACAGCCTAACAGGAAAATGGAAGGGGAAAAAACACACTTATCCATGATCTCATTGAACATAAATGGTATAAACTCTCCGATAAAGAGGAGCAGAGTGACAGAGTGGATCTGTTAACAAAAAGTTGCTATCTGTTGTCTTCAGGAGATCCATCTTATAGCAAGGGACAAAAATGGGCTCCCAAATGAAAGGATGGAGCAAGACCTTCCAAGCAAACACATCTACCAAAATGGCAGGGGTAGCCATCCTGAATTCAGACAAGCTGGACTTCTCATTAAAATCAGCTCAAAAAGATAAATAAGGGAACTACATTTTAATACAAGGAAAAATCCAGAATCAAGATATCACCATGATAAATTTATACTCACCGAAAAAAAGAGGCCCTAATTATGTCAAATTCTCACAGAACTACAGAACAAGATAGACCCAAAGACAATCATAGTGGGAGACTTTAATACTCCACTCTCTCCAAGAGACAGATCCAACACACAGAGGATTAGCAAGGGAGACGAAGACCTAAGTAATACCATATCCCAAATGGTTCTGACAGATCTGTACAGAGTTTTTCACCCTACAGAGACCCAATACACATTCTTCAGCAGCCCATGGAACATACTGCAAAATAGATCATGTCATAGTCCACACAAAGAACCTCAGCAAATACAAGACTATTGACGTCATCCAATGTATTATATCTGATCACAGTGGAATCAACATAACCCTCAATAACAAAGGATACCACAGAGGCTACACAAATACTTGGAAGCTAAACCCCTCACTGTTATCTAACACTTGGGTCACAGAGCAATTAAGGATGAAATTAATGATTTCATAAGCCACAACGACAATGAAAATACACCACAAAGAAACGTATGGGATACAACTAAGGCAGTGCTGAGGGGAAAGATCATTGCCCTCAGTGCACACATTAAAAGAATGGAATCAGATCAGGTGAATAACCTCACGATTATATTAAAACATTTGGAGAAACAAGAAAAAATCGAATCTAAAACGACTAGGAGGAGAGAGATCACAAAGATTAAAGAAGAGATAAATCTGATTGAAAATAGAAAGACCATTCAACAAATAAATAAAACTAAAAGCTGGTTCTTTGAGAAAATAAATAAAATTGACAGACCCATTGCAAGACTTACAAAAAAAAGAAGAGAAGAGACTCATATCCATAAGATCAAGAACTCCACCGGAAAAATTACAACAAATACACACAATATTCAAACAATCATAAGGAGCTATTTTCAGAACCTCTACTCACTAAAGAATGATAATTTTACAGAAATGGATCAATTCTTAGAAAGGATAAACTGCCCAAACTGAACCAAGAAGAAATAAATCATCTAAATAAAACAATAACTTACAGCGAGATGCAGGAGGTAATCAGGAGCCTCCCAACAAAGAAAAGCCCAGGCCTGGATGGATTTACCAATGAATTCTATAAAACCTTCAGTGAGGAGCTAATAACAGTACTCCTCAAACTATTCTGCGAAATAGAAACAGAGGGAGAAATCCCAAACTCATTCTATGAAGCTAATATTATACTCAACCCCAACCAGGCAAAGACCCCCCAAAAAAGAGAACTACAGACCAATAGCACTAATGAACACAGATGCAAAGCTCCTCAACAAAATATTAGCTAACAGGATCCAGAAACTGATCAAGAAAATTATACATCATCATCAAGTAGGCTCATCCCACAGACACAAGGATGTTTCAACATCCATAAATCGATAATCGTAATTCACCACATTAACAGAGCTAAGACCAAGAACCATATCATCATCTCAGCCAATGCCCAAAAACCTTTGACAAAATACAACATCCATACACGTTAAAAGCCCTGGAGAGAACAGGAATAGAGGGAACATTCTTTAAAACAATAAAAGCCATATACAACAGACCAACTGCTAATATCACATTAAATGGGGAGAAACTAAAACCATTCCCCCTAAACTCAGGAACAAGACAAAGATGCCCACCCTCCCCACTTATTTTCAACGTAGTGCTGGAATCCCTAGCCATAGCAATAAGGCAAGAGGAGGGCATCAAAGGGATCCACATTGGCAGAGAAGAAATCAAGGTATCCCTATTTGCAGATGACATGATCTTATATCTGAAGGACCCAAAAAACTCAGTCCCCAAACTCCTACACCTAATAAACCAGTTTGGCAAAGTAGCAGGATACAAAATCAACCTAAAAAAGCCAGCAGCTTTTCTGTACACCAGCAATGTACAAGCAGAAAAGGAAATTATGGAAATAATACCATTTTCAATAGCTAAAAAAAAAGAATAAATTACCTAGGGATTAACCTAACTAAAGATATAAATGACCTATTTAATGAGAACTATAAAAATCTAAAAAGGGAAATCAAAGAGGACACCAGGAGATGGAAAGACCGCCCATGCTCATGGGTAGGCAGAATCAATATAGTGAAAATGGTCATATTGCCCAAAATGTTATACAAATTCAATGCAATGAAATAGAGAAGGCAGCCCATAAATTCCTATGGAACAGCAAAAGACCTAGAATAGCCAAAGCAATTCTAGGCAAAAAAAAGCAGTACAGGAGGTATCACAATACCTGATTTCAAGCTCTATTATGGAGCCATCATAACAAAAACAGCCTGGCAATTGGTATAAAAACAGACCTGAAGACCAATGGAATAGAATAGAAGACACAGAAATAAAGCCGCATTCTTACAGTCAGCTGATATTCGACCAAGGAGCTAAAGACATACAATGGAATAAACATAGCCTCTTCAACTACTGGTGCTGGGTAAACTGGGCAGCCATATGTAGAAAACTCAAAGTAGACCCTAGCCTATCACCATGCACCAAGATCAACTCAAAATGGATCAAGGACCTGAATCTTTGAAACTACTGAAAGACAGAGTAGGAAAGATGCTAGAACTTATAGGCACAGGAAGGAACTTCCTGAATATAGTCCCAGGGGCACAATAGATAGGGGAGAGACTCCACAAATGGGACTACTACAAAATAAAAAGTTTCTGCACAGCTAAAGACATAGCCACCAAACTAGAAAGACAGCAAACCATATGGGAAAGGATCTTCACCAGCACAGCAACAAGGGCCTAATATCCATCATCTACAGAGAACTCAAAAAACTAAGCCCCTCCAAGCCCAGTAAACCAATTATTAAATGGGCAAAGGAGCTAAAGAGAGACTTCACAGGAGAAGAGATAAAAATGGCAAAGAAACATATGAGGAAATGTTCAACATCCCTGGCAGTAAAGGAAATGCAAATAAAAACAACCCTGAGATATCTCCTCACTCCAGTTAGAATGGCCTATACTCTGAACTCAGGCAACAACAAATCTGGAGGAGATGCAGGGAAAGAGGAACCCTTCTCCACTGTTGGTGGAAATGCAAATTAGTACAACCACTTTGGAGAATGGTATGGAGGTTCCTCAAAAAGCTCAGCATAGACATACCCTATGACCCAGCCATACCACTCCTAGGCATCTATCCTGAACAACAGGATATCAAAAAGACATCTGCACATCCATGTTTATTGCTGCACAATTCACAATAGCCAAAAATGGAAACAATACAGATGTCCCTCTACAGATGAATGGATCAAAAAAAATGTGGTACCTATACACAATGGAATACTACATAGCGATTAGAAATGATAAAATATTGGTATTCGCAGGGAAATGGTCAGAACTTGAACAAATAATGTTGAGCAAGACAAGCCTAGAATACAGAAAACAAAGGGGCATGATTTCCTTGATACATGACTGTTAAGGTGGGGGGCGGACAGTAGACACCAGGTCTGCGAAAAAAAACCACTTCTTGTCAAATGGTATTTCCCACAGGTTTGAGTCAGCAAACTTACATTATGTAACTAAAACCAAACAACTACTAAACATAAAAAGTCTAAAATAGACCTCTCCGTGGATCAGAATAGCTCAAAAACTATGTATGTATGATCATAGAAGACAAGGATAAGCAAACTCTATTGTTGACGTTATATTTAAAGTTCTTGGTGAATTTCCTTTGGCATATGCCACGTGGCTACTGTATATGTTTTTGGTACACTGGGTATTGTATGTATGCCTACCTGATCTGGGGGAGGGAAAGAAAAATGAGGGTGTAAGATATCACAAGAAATGTACTCACTGCCCTATTATGTAACTGTACCTCTTTTGCACAACACCTTGTCAACAAAATTTAATTAATGAATTAAAAAAAATCGGTATTTGGGGTAGCCTTAGATAGATTGTGTCCAAGTAAATGGAACAGTTTCCAATACTATGAAAAAGCACATTGTATTTATCTGCCTGGATGAGAAAGAAAGAAAGAAAGAAAGAAAGAAAGAAAGAAAGAAAGAAAGAAAGAAAGAAAGAAAGAAAGAAAGAAAGAAAGAAAGAAAGAAAGAAAGAGAGAGAGAAGGAGAGAAGGAGAGAAAGAGAGAAAGAGAGAGGGAAAGAGGAAGGGAGGGAGGGAGGGAGGGACGGAGGGAGGGACGGAGGGAGAAAAAAGGAAACAAACAAAAAAGGAAAAAGGAAAGGCAAACCTGGTGTGATTGTACATGCCTGTAGTAAGACAGTAGGAAGAGAAAGAAAAGAAAGAAGGAGGAAGCTGAAGGAGGAGGAAAAGAGGATATGGATACAGTTGACTAAAGAATGGATAAAATTTAACAGTCTGAAAGGCCTACAAGTAGATGGGAAGGTGGTTCATGAAAGTGAGTTAAGGTAAAAATTTAGAGGATGTTTAAATGTACTAAAGGAAAATATCCCATTGTATCTGTCATCTACTTAACATTTCTTCTGTCTGAGATTAACACAGCTATCACAGCCTATTTACCTCCTATTCCTGTGGTCCTGATCATGAAGAAATATGACAAGAGCATTGTACAGGAGTCCCACGAAGGCCGCTCATTCATGTGCAGCTTTGCTTTGTACTTCCTTCACTAATTACAAGGAGGCTTTGCCCCTTCTGACCTCAACTCTTTGCAAAACCATGCTCGGATATGCCAGACACTCTCCAATCCCCACAGCAGCTCCCTTCATTGCCTCCTGGAGAAAGAGCTCAGATGTTTAACTGCTTTTACCACCATTTTCTCATGGTTTTGTCTACTCATTTCTAATCAAACCTGTAGTTTCTCTGTTTCTAGTAATGATTTCTTCATTCCTTCTGTCACTGAATTATAAACAAACACGTTGAGCCGTTACTTCTTTGCATCTCACTCATTCAGGTGTCCATCAAAACCACTCATGTTTTCCTCTTGACTCCTTGAGCATCTGCATGTAGAAATCATGAAACCCAAAGTGTTCCCACAAAAGCCTCCTCCCTATCATAGCAATCAAGCTCTCAATGAATGTTACTTAATTCAGGTACAGTCATCACAACATTGTGATGCAAAAACAAAAGTTGCAGTGTGATACAAAATGTCAGTGTCACCATGCTCCCACCACCATTAGGTTGTTAGTTTTCAGATATTTCACAATCTGGTCAACTTCCGTTTACCTCACCTCTCTTCCTGCCCCAGCAGCCTGCTCAGCACTACAAACACAGCTACATGGGGCCCATTTGGGGCCTCACCAAGTTTCCAGAAACATTTCCTGACTTCTCATTGATTTTTTCCCCTGTCCTAGCTTCCATACATAATCCATATGATATTGTTTTATATATCCTTAGGTATTTTCATTTTTTTTAGTATTTTTAATTTCTTTCTTTATAAACTAATAGAGTAGGGTTACGATTTTGTATTTTGTATTTTGTTTTACTCTCATTTCTTCTGTGCATGGGATAAGGAACACAATATGGGGTTATGGAGTTTCAAGAGTAAATGTCTAGAATAGATTTTTCTGAATAGTTACATAGAAGCTGCAGAGAAAGCAGAGTGAAGCAGAACTCCTCCTTACCAGAGAAGACGCTCGGGATCTTGGACAGAAAACTTTTGACAGTGCGGATGGGAATTCCATTTTTTTCATCTTGCATTCGTGCGATGACATCTTCCATCTAAACAACAAAAATAAAATTAATAAAAAATTTTAGAGTTAACTTTTGCAAATGTGTTTTCACAATTTCAATACTCATCTTTCCAAACTAAGAACAGTCACAGATTTTCACCTGTCTTGATTTATGTCTATTAATACTTTAAAGTCTGATTATCAGGAGAAAGGAAAATAGAAAGGAACAAAAATGACTGTTTGGAATGACTTAAGCTATAATAAAACATCTGTGCTTTCTTTTGGCAGTTCTTGGATTTGAAATCAGGTGCCTGGAGCTTGTTCAGTTGACAGCAGGCATTCTTCCCTTTGAGCTATGCTATTGTTGTTAGTTATTTTGGAGATAGCATCTTAGAGACTGTTCTGCCTAGACAGACTTCAAGCCTTTATGCTTGGGACCTGAGCCTCCGGGGGAACAGCCATGAGTACTGGGTCGCTATTGCCTTTTTCTGGGCTATTCTTATTTATTTTCCAGAGAAGTCTCTTGAATTCATTAGCCCACTTATTAATGGGGTGATTGTTTATTATTCTATGAGGCCAGCATAATGTTAATACCAAAAACCACAAAGGGACTTAGCAAAGAAAGTGAACTGTAGACACATTTTTTAAATGAGCATCATGAAAAATTTCTCAATAAATTTCTGGCCAACTAACTTCAATAAATAATCAAAAACAAAACTAAAGAAACTCATATACCATGATCAAATGGGATTCCTTCCAGGAATGCAAAGCTGGTTCAATATACACAAGTAATTTACTGTAATTCAACACATCAATAGGAACGAGGCCAAGAACCACATGATCATGGCAATAGATGCAGAAAAAGCATTGATAAGATCCAACACCTATTTATGATGAAAACCCTGGCAAAACTAAGATCTGGAGAAGCATGGGTCATTCCTCTATATAAAAAAGGCTGTATATGACAAACCCACAGCCAGCATTATACTTAATGATGAAAAGTGAAAAACATTCCCTCCAAAATCAGGAATAAGACAAGAATGTCGACTCTCTCCACTCTTCTTCAATATAGTATTGGAATTCCTTGACAGAACAAGAAGGCAAAAGACAATCAAAAAGGGGTCCAAATAGGGAAAGAAGTAAAACTCTCCCTCCTTGCAGATGACATGATCCTCTCCCAAATTATTTGGCAAAAAACTCTAGCAAAGTAGCAGGGTATAAAATTAACCCACAAAAATAAGTAGATTTTCTGTATGCCAATGAGAAGAGTAAGGCTGAGTTCAGAAAAGTGACTCCTTCCGTAATAGCCTCAAAAAAGAAAAGAAGAGAAAAACAACAACAAAGACCTAGGAATTAACTTAACCAAAAAGTGAATAATCTCTATGATGAAAAAATTTAAAAACCTGAAAAAGGAATATTAAAGCAGATTTAAGGAAGTGGAAAAACCTCCCATGCTCTCAAATTGGAAGGATTACCATCATGAAAATGGCAATACTGCCAAAAGCTATATACAAATTCAATGCAATACTCATCAATATTGCAGCAATATTCTTTAATGAAATAGAGGAAGCAATCTAAAATTTAATATAGAATAATGGAAGACCCTGAATAGCAAAAACAATTCTTAGCAGGAAAAACAGTGCTGAAAAAATAGCAAGACTCAACTTCAAACTATATTGTAAAGCCAAAGTTATAAAAACAGCTTGATATTGGCACATGAACAAACCTGGGGACCAGTAGAGTAGAAGTGAAGACCCAGAAATTATCCCACAGACCTATGGCCACCTAATCTTTGATAAGAGAGCCAAAATCATCAGATGGGAGAAAGACAGCCTCTTCAACAAATGGTGCTAGCAGAATTGGCTATACAAGTATATAAAACTGAACTTATATCCTTAAGTATCATCCTGCACCAAAATCAACTCCAAATGTATCAAAGACCTGTAGGTAATAGCAGAAACCATGAAAATATTAGAGGAAGGGATAGGGAATACACTAAGGCTCCTTGGCACAAGTCTAAACTTCCTTAATAAAGATCCAGAAACACAACAGTCTGAAGAAAGGCTGGATAAATGAGATTTGCATTAAATTGCAGAGCTTCTGAGTGGCAAAGTACACAGCTCTCAAGATACACAGAAAGCCCTCAGGTTGGGAGAAGATGTTTACTAGCCATACAACAGATAAAGGCCTCATATGTAAAATATACTTAGAGCTCAAAAATTTATCCCCCCCCATAACAAATCCTCAAAGAAACAACCACCCCAATAATAAGTGGGCTAAAGAATTAAAATGAGTTTTTTAAGACAAAAAAAGAATGGGATATAGAAGGATGTATTTTAATGGAGAGGGTCTGTATTTGATTCTCAGCTCTTCCAGATATTATGGTTTGAACAAGTTTGGTAACTTCTCGTGCTCATTTTCTTGTTCACAATATGATGAACATAATTTTTCCCCCTGGTCCAGGGGCTTGAACTGGGGGTCTGGGCATAGCCCCTGAGCCTCTTTGGGCTCAGGTTTATCACTCTACCACTTGAGCCAGAGTGCTACTTCCAGCTTTTTCTGAGTAGTTTTCTGCCTTGTCTGGCTTCAAACTGCGATTCTCAGATCTCAGCCCCCTGAGTAGGTAGAATTCCAGGCCTGAGATACAGGCACCTGGCTTGAATGTAATGAGCGGCATACAATATTCTCTGAGGGCCTAGAGATGGGTTAAATAGGGTAAAAATTTTAAGCTTAAATTAAGCAATATATCAAGAACCTGGTATAGGATCTAGATAGGAAAATAATTATTAACTTAGCAATGCCACATACGTACATCCCTGATACATGAGAATATTTATTCTCGAATCTTATGTTTCTTTGTGTGTGGAGAGAAAACCATTAGTGGTGTCCTTCTACCTCTTTCTGACCTGAAACCTCTTCCAAAGAATCTGTGCTGACATATCAAATATCCAGGAAAGATTTGGAATGAGCAACTGGTCAATAGGACCAATCCCTTTTGTCCTTGACTTCAAGCTCATGTTCTCATTCTCAGGGAAAGGCCTGCTCTTCCCTAGAGACAAGTACAGTAAGCTCAGGATTTGCTTTAAAAATTAAAGCTCCTTTATGCAGAACCACTTCATTAACAGTTTCATTCACAGTTGACCCCTGTGTGCAGGATTCTATTTAGTGGTAGTTCTCTGGTTAGAAGTCAAATAGAGAAGGAGGTTGTTTGGTATCAGGCTTACAGAATGTCCCAATGCTAACATGTCATTTCTTGTGTAATGAAGATATGGAAGTATCGAAACAAGAAAGCAGATAATCTACTGTACTGTGACTCTTTTTTATTTTTTGTCATTTGTCCTTGATTCACCTAACACTGGGTTCAGAAATGAAGAATAAGCTGCTTTCCCTTGTCCACTATCAGACGCTAAGCCTGTGCATTATCTGCTTAATGGTTTAAGCCAGGCTGGGTTAGACAGATATGGAGGAACTCTCTTTGAGTGCCCTGGGCTCACTTCCAAATCCAGAGATGGGACATAATTCTCTCTGGCTAGAGGTTGAATTGACTCAGTGAGGAGTAAAGGTGCTTCTCAGTGAAGTTCCCTCGTAGGTCATCTGCCCCCAGAAACAAGACAAAGAGGCAAGGGACTAAGAGGGATTTTGCCTTATGTTTTACAAACTTCCATTTTTTTTCCTGAACCCATAGTTCCTACAAAAGAAAAAAAAAACTTTAATGCAAAAACAGAATAGCCAAATGCTGGTGGCTGACTCCTGCCCTCCTGGTTACTCAGGAGGCTGAAAACTGAGGATTATGGTTTAGGGTCAATGCAGACAGGAAAGTCATTGAGATTCTTATCTCCATACACACACAGAGTTAGAAGTGGACCTGTGGCTCAAGTGGTAAAGCACTAGCCTTGAGCAAAAAACAGGTCAGGGACAGTGGTAAATCCGAGGTCAAGCCCTGGAACTGAAGGAAGGAAGGAAGGAAGGAAGGAAGGAAGGAAGGAAGGAAGGAAGGAAGGAAGGAAGGAAGGAAGGAAGGAAGGAAGGAAGGAAGGAAGGAAGGAAGGAAGGAAGGAAGGAAGGAAGGAAGGAAGGAAGGAAGGAAGGAAGGAAGGAAGGGGAAGAAAGGAAGGAAGGAAGGAAGAAAGAAAGAAAGAAAGAAAGAAAGAAAGAAAGAAAGAGAAAGAAAGAAAGGAAAAAAAGAAAGAAAGAGAAAGAAAGAAAGGAAAAAAGGAAGGAAGGAAGGAAGGAAGGAAGGAAGGAAGGAAGGAAGGAAGGAAGGAAGGAAGAGAAAAAAGAAAAGAAGTTGTGTTCTGAAAATGTGATCATGGAAAAGTATTTAGCTATTTCTCTTGTAATTCAAATGTGATTCATCCATGAACCTTGCTATGACCTGCAATGAGGAAAAAAGCAAATAAAACAATGGCAACAAAATCTCAAAACAAAGCCAAAGAGAAAAATCACTAACCAAAAGCAAATGATCTGGCTTTTAAAAACAAAGTCACAAAAGCCACACATGCAAACACACCATCATATCCCCTAAATTTCCTGTAACCATTCACTCAGAGGCTGTGAATTTCTCTATCAATCCTAGCATCAATGTGTGAGAGCAGTTGGGTGGGGAAGGAGACTAGAAGCAGGCCAACTCCTACAGAAATGTGGACAGCAAGAGTGTGAAAGTTATTTTAATATAATTTTACAATATTATAAGTTTCTGGAACAATTTAAAGGATAGAACTTCAAGATACACCAGGTATTATACAATTGCTCCTTGATGTCTGTATACAGGCTGGCTCCAGAATTTTCTGAAGATACCAAGAGCTATGCATGCTAAATCCTTTACCTGAAAATGACACAGAATTCGCATAGAAATGACACAGCTCATCCTGTAGCCTTTCAATTTAGATCATTTCTAATATTAACACAACAGTAACACTATGTGTAGTTCTAGTACTGTATTGATTAGGGAATAAAGACAAAGGAAAGTTTGTGTGTCTTTGGTACAGATGGAGCTTTTTGTTCCTTTTTAAAAATATTAGCATATATGAACAGTACAAGGGAATTTCATTATGATAATCCCAGTGTGCATTGAACTAGTTCACCCTCTGTTATATTCCTTCAGTCTCTCTTGTTTTAATTTTCTTGGGAGACAAGGTCTTTCAGTGGAGCACAGACTAGCCTGAGTCATGCTATGTGAAACAAGGTAACCTCAACTTGAGATCCTCCTGCTTCAGCCTACAGAGTGGCTAGGATTATAGACCTATGCCACTACAACTAGTTTAGGTGGAAAATTTTAAAGAATATTCTCAGCCCATAGTTGGTTGAGTTTATCGTTGCAGAAACCCAGGTACAGAGGACAGTTTTATATATGTCTGTATATTCATAAGGATGCCATTGAGTGGTAACAAGGTGGGCTGTTTTTCTTCCCATGAACTGGTTTCTGATGGTGAAGATAATGAGCCTGGACTAACAGAGTCCTGAACTGTAGATCAAATTGTTGATGTGCCCTGGGTAACCAGCTTTCCCCAAATCTCATTTTCTCAGAAGTAGGGCATCTGTAATATTTATTCTAGTTACAAAACTATTGAGGTCTGGAAATATCATCAGTATTCAGAAGTGGGTAAACTTCCTCACTAAGTTAGACTCAGTTCCCTGTCTGTGACAAAAGGAAGGGAATATTTTTTTATAAAAAGGAGAGAGTCCTCTGAATGCATTTGATTCCAACTATTAGTACCTTTTCACTTCAGTGTGATAGACAGCAGAGTGATAGAGAACATGAATTTTTGACAGATCTGAGTGTGAATCTTGGCTGTTCTATTTATATGAATCTATATAAATGAAAGTGTTAGTTTATCCTCTAAGACTCTATTTGTTCATCTGTAAAATGGAGAGAACAGATGAGGATTGGTAACAATGCTAATGAAATGTGGACTGCACAGCCATTCTCAATCCATCTTCACAATATTCTTCCTTTCCATGTAGAAGGAAAGTCACAGCTCACAAGAAAACAGTAATCAAGTGTCCAATTATCAAAAGCAATAGTTTTTCAAGTCACGACTACACAAAGATGCCTATAGACCTGTTCTGTATTAGTTTTCTCATGGAAGACTGGGCCCCGGAAAGACAGTGAATTTGGGTAGAACAAGTAGGAGAAAATACGTGTGCACATAAGCAAGAACTTTGTAAAAGATAAAAGAATTGTATTTAGAAGAAATAAAATGGCATCCATTTCTAACAAAATGAAAATGTCTTTGCCCTCATATTTACTAAATGAATTTGCCTCTCTAAGTATTTTAGAAGAACAAAAGATATTGAATGGAATCAAGTATGCTTGGCAAAACTGATCTTTTCTTTCTATACAAACTGAATTCGCTGTGAGTGATAAAAGCAAAACAATTATCTTCTGTAAAGTAGCTTTGAGATTATCTGAGACTCAGTGTGTTCACAATTTTTTTATATCTATAATATGTAACTGTTCACATTTGAGCTCCTACTAACATTTAGAGAAAACTTAGTTTTCCTTTAGCTGTGAATATATTGAGAAGAGAGATCTTCACTTCTTCATCCTTGTATTGCTAATATAAAGAGTCTGGCCCACTAATGGAAACATTTGGACCCAAAAATGAACAGGTAGGCTGGATTTTGTTGAAGGCAAATATGTTTGAGTGTTTTGACCAATACAAAGTAGACAAGTAGGAGTAATTAATTAAATAATTGCTTTGGATATGTTTGAAATGTTTTTTTTTCCTTTTTATCAAATAGTTGGTGGGGGAGGGGCGACAAGCTAGGGAGAGGCAGAGAGGCAGAAGCTTCTGAGTTGGAACAAAAGAACTCAAGTTTCTGTATGTTAATCCCTCTTAGTTGGTCCTACTAACAGGTTTCTCAGTTTAATTATTAGCACACTGTCTCCCTTCTGTGCATCACACTAAACCAATGGTTGCTTATGACACGTCTTCCTACTGGAGAGATGTGACACTCAAGTTCCTTGTCACATATAAACTCTTAAGATGAATGGCTCTATTGAACTTCCCCCCCCCATGAATTTATAAATTTATAATTAGTTTAGGTGTCACTTCTCTGCTGATGATGTATTTCAACTATGGCTCAGGTGAAACAGACTCCACCCACATACTTGCTCAAAGGAAGAGCTGGCACATTTTTCAGGCACTCCTTTGAAGACTTACTAATTATTCCAGTGGAACCCCCAGACAGGACTCGGAAAGAATGAAAACAAAACCACTGCCTTAAAATCTTCCTGGTTCTCTACTGTTCTAAACAATGAGAGTTTAATTTCACCGGAGCCACATTTGGCAGAACTTTACCACAATATCATTATTAATGATATTATTAAGCCAGGAGACATCCTGACTGTGAGTGAATTGCTGTAGCAAAACTGAAATATTTTGTGTGCTATGGTTCTGTAAGAAAAAAAGGATCAATCAAATTTTACAGAAAGTGTTACCACTTCTTATTACCACATAGAATTAAGCACAAACATTTGGAGACAGAGGAGAAGAAATGAGCACATGGATTAAGCTTCTCCCCACCCCCATTTCTTGTATGCCCTATCAATTTAAGTACTAGCTGTGGGTAATGGAGAAATCATCAACCTGGAGTTTTGTGGATCTCTTGGGATAACATAATTTAAATCTGTCCACAATTCTTTTATCTTTAGAAAGCCTTTTAAGAAAGAAAAGGTTTTGTTCTTCTGAACTGAGGAAGGAGAGCAGAGAAAGAGTTAATGTCTAATGAAAGTTAAATGAGGATTATGAGATTAAAATTTTCAACATGAACTTGTTTTTGCTGTGATAATACAATTAAGAATTAAGATGATTTTTCCCCTAGTTACAGTGAATGGCAGTCAATGTCTAATGCAGAATTGATTTTTCATGTAGAAAAGCTACCATTTTCATAAATAATTATGACTAAAAACATGAACTATGAAAATCTAGTTACATGTAGAATATCTCCTAACTCATCTTGAATACAAGTTTTTACTAAGTACTAAATTGAAATTATGTACTATTTTTTATTTTACAAAGATACTTTTTTGATATCTAGGTATCATGTTTCAAATAAAGTGTTTCTTATCCACCTCAATATAACAACTATTCAGACAGATGAAATTTGAAAACGGTGTTCAATGTATTTATTAGGTTTACTTGGGTTGTAAGTGGCAAAATCTCAATCTAAATTGGTAGGCATTTCTTAAAGTATGTTATAAGCAGGTATCGGTAGTTGATGTCTGTAATCCTAGCTACTCAGAAGGCTAAGTTCTAAGGATTGCGGTTCAAAGCTAGCCAGGGAAAGAAAGTCTGTGAGGCTCTTACCTCCATTTAACTACCAAAAAAGTTGGAAGTAGAACCATGGCTTAAGTGGTAGAGCACTAGCCTTGAGCAAAAAAGGTAGCAAGCTCAGGAACAGTGCCCAGGCCCCAAGACTGGAACCAAAATGTGTTATAATATGGAAGAGTTGCTTATAAAACCCAAAGATGAAAATATAAAGTTGAAGATGGTGGTTCCCAACTGTAATCCTCTACTCAGGAGGCCATGACAGGAGGATAATGGCTTGAAGCTGAAGTGGACCAAAGCATAAGCACTTATGAGAAGCAAAGTAAATTTAAAAGGACTGGGGAAATGTTCTAGGAAGAACACCTGCCTAGCAAGCAATTATAAAAAGTTACTACCAAAAATAGTAACAGTAAACTCCTTATAATTTTAGTACTTCTATTGTGATACCTACTGACATCTTTTCTTCTTATGTCTTAGTTTTTAAATACACACACACACATCATCATCATCATCATCATCATCATTATCGTCATCATCATCATCATCATCATCCTCCTCATCATCATCATTCTCTTTCTGTTAGCAATGCTTTAACAGTTTGCACCAGTTTGCTGTCTGAGGGCTGGGCATGAGCAACTAGAAAACAATCAGTTTTTACTTTATATATTTCTGTATTGTTTCTATAGGTTTGCTTTGTTGTGCTTTGTTTTGAGACATGATTTTACTATGTTGCCCAAGCAGACTTGAAACTCATTAATTATCCCAAGGTGGTCTCAGATTTGCAATCCTCCAGCTTCAGTCTCCAGAGTGCTGGTATTTATGATGTGTGCCTCCATGCTCAGCTGTTTGTTTGTTTTGCCACTATATATATATATATGTATATATATACATATATACACATATATACATATATAATATTATGTATATAATTGGCATTTTAAGCCTTTTATCCAGACATCTGTTGTCATTACACATTTGTAGGTCAAATATCTTCAGCTGCTGTCTGTAAATGTTTTGTACAATTGCTACTGGTTGTCTCAGAAATTAGCTTTAGAAAATCATTTATGACCAGAGCTAGTGAATGTTCATATATTTTAGAATTCATATCTTTATGACCTTAAAATATAAAATCAGGATTTCTATCAAATGAATCCTCTTCAAAGGAATAGGGCTGAATTCTTGACATACACAAGATTTCTTTTGCAGGATTCTAGTGCCTCATGCTTGTAATTTTAGCTACTCAGGAAGATGTGCTCTGAGGATCTTGATTCAGAGTCAGTAGGAAAATATAAATGCTCTAGATTTTTATATTCAATTAATAAGCAAAAAAAAAAAAACCTGGAAGGAAGGCATTTTTCAAGTGTTAGAATGCCAGCCATGAGAAA
This sequence comes from Perognathus longimembris pacificus, assembly GCF_023159225.1. Taxonomy (NCBI): domain Eukaryota; kingdom Metazoa; phylum Chordata; class Mammalia; order Rodentia; family Heteromyidae; genus Perognathus; species Perognathus longimembris. The sequence continues at coordinate 9,696,626 of NC_063171.1, forward strand.
AGAAACAAAGTCAGCGTTCAAGGATCTGAATTCAGGCTATAGTACCTGCACATGTATGCATGTGTGCCTGTACACTTGTACAAGTGCACAAGTGTATGCACATGCACACACATACACAGGTCTCTTTTGTGGACAAGGTTTTTGGGTGGTATGTACACTAAGATACCAGAGTTCAAACTCTCATCCTCTTGCTCAGCTGACGTTTTATTGCTTAAGACATATCCCCATCCATGTGTTTTGCTGGTATTTTAGACTTGCAGTATAGTGAACTATTCTTCCCCAAATTGCCTTAAGCAGCAATTCTACAGATCGTCAGCCTTCAAAATAGTTAGGATTATAACAATGATCCACGTCTGCTCAGCTTTTCATTTTATATTTTTCATTTTTGAAATTTTAGCAAGAAATTATTATAGTATCACAGGAAAAAATAGGGAGAAAGAAAAAATAGAAACATTTTCTACTCCTCAGAGTGAACATATTTAATCTTTCTAGTACTTCCTTGTGGATTATTTCATCTTTCCTCTACTATTTTAGCTTCTGCAATTAATTTTTTTTTTTTGCCAGTCCTGGGGCTGGCACTGTCCCTGGCTTCTTCTTCTTCTTCTTTTTTTTTTTTTTTTTGCTCAAGGCTAGCACTCTGCCACATGAGCCACAGCGCCACTTCTGGATTTTTCCATATATGTGGTACTGAGGAATCGAACCAGGAGCTTCATGTATATGAGGCAAGCACTCTTGCCACTAGGCCATATTACCACCCCAGCAACTGATTTTTTAACTGATCCACCCTAAAGGTTTTAGTAAATACAGGCTGATGCATTCCTTAATAACACCATCACCAATGAACACTCAGGAAAGAAACTCTCTAAAATAGCCATTGATTTGGATCTGAGAAAGAAAATGCATAACATGACCTGGATTTAGCACTCTCAGAGAGTCTGGTGAAAGTACTAAGGAAAGATGTCAGTGAGCTCTTGGTGAAGTGTGTCATTTAAAGACATTCTCACTTAAGGAGAAGTGCTTCCCAATTCCTAAGAGTATACTAAATGCATGATAACTTTGTAATGTAAGAATTACTCTAATGCACCCATTCTTTGATTGAAAACCCACCTTCTCCACATAGCCATCTAGTCTTTGTTATTCATCAACTTGTACAAATATTTCTGGTGCATTTATGTTTCTCAGCCTCCTGGGTAACACATGCTGAATACAAATTACCTGTTAGCTGAATACATGCATAGTTTCTATTTATTATTTATCTCAAACTTAAAGAAGCCTCACTATTTTAAATTTTCCAGCATTACTTTCCAACATCTGATTTACCATATCCACTAGCTATAAATCCTGACTCTGACTCTTGCATCCTCCTCTTCATGATCAGCAGGTCCAACATGAAGTATAACATATTTCCTCTATTCAGGAGGTTGAATTTGATGATCAAAATGCAAAGACAGCCCAGGCAGGAAAGTCTTGGAGACTCTTATCTCAAATTTGCCACCAAAAAATGCCAGAAGTGAAACTGTGGCTCAAGTGCTAGTGCCCTGAACACCACCATCACCACCACCACCACCTACTACTGAGGAGGGCTGGGAATGTGGTTTAATGGTAGAGTGCTCATCTAGCATGCATGAAGCCCTGGATTTTATTCCTCAGTACCACATAAACAGAAAAAGCTGAAAGTGGTGCTGTGGCTCAAGTGGTAGAACATTAGCCTTGAGCAAAAGAAGCTCTGGGACAGTGCCCAGGCCCTAAGTTCAAGCCCCAGTACCATTACAAAACTAAAGTAGCTAGTTAATAATAGGCTAACACAAACAAACACACACACACACACATACACACACACATCCTATGTGTATATATTCTATCTGACTACCTACACTATGTATGTATATGTATGGATATGCATTGTACACACATTGTACGTCTATCGCAGTATCTATTTTTAATATATAATCTATGGACACTGAGGTTTGTATAAAGCGCACTCCACACTGCTTAAAAAACAGTGAATGACACAGTTCTCAAAACAGAGTCCCAGCGATCATTGTTCTATTTCGCCCGTGTGTGTGTGTGTGTGTGTGTGTGTGTGTGTGTGTGTGTGTGTGTGTGATGATTTTATCATTTGCCTTCTAGGTTCCTTGCTTTTCAAAAATTTAAATTGGTTTCTGCAGATGCTCAGTTGACCTTTTACTTTGGGTGACATTTCTGCTTTAGTTATTTCCTACATTGATTTTTTAATTTCCAATTCCTAGAATTCTCTAGAGATGGACAAGTACCCTCGAAAGGCAAAAGGAAAAGGATTTCCACTTTAATTGCACCCTCACTAGTGCTGCTTATTCAAGGCACTACAAAGTTAAAATAGATTTTATTTTTCAAAGCATTTGAGGAGCATATTGATCTTTCCAACCCACTGGACAGCAAGCTTGAAAGAAGAGAAAATTCAACATGACTTGGCTGATCAAAACTTTCCATGTGGAATGATGGAAACAGAACTTTGGGAAAATCTTCTTTTAGATCCTTCTATGGAAGAATGGTCCTCACACAAGACATAGTTGTAATTATTCATTCATTCTGCTCTGCTCTTGAGAGAGAAATACAAATTAGAGGTTTACTAATTTACAGAAAATCCTAAAAAATTCCAAGTCTTACATACAAACATGCAACTTTTGGTCCAATTACTGGCTTTTTTACATCTCCCATGGTTTTGTTTCTCCATGAGTATCAGAAAGATCAGAATATTTTGCTACCTGTTTCCCAGAATTCTTAGTGATTTCATTAAGAAGAAAATATATTTTACTTATTTGCCCAAAACCAAGGTCTGAACTCAAGGGCCTTCTGCTTAACTGATCATGGTTGGCACTTTTATCTCTTGAGTTACATTTTCAGTCTGGCATTTTGCTGATAGCTGGAGATGAAGTATCATAGATTTCACTGCTTTGTTGACTGAACTGAAATGTTCCAGGTGTCAGCCTCCTGAGAGTGAGGATCACAGGTGTGTGTTTCTGGTGATTAGCAATAAAATGAATATTTGACAAAATGAATATGCCTTACTTTATATTTTTTAGGTAGAAAATAGACATCAGAAGATTTTTGCAGTGACATTGGTATTTTACTCTATGATATGGATTAAATCTCACAGAAACCCCTAGATTATTTTAAATATCCTCCACTGAACGAACAATTTCCATGTCTTCAAGAGCCAAACAGAACTGCATTGATGAAAATTGATTGTTTTTTATCATCTTCAATAAAATATATAGTTTTTGTACTTGCTTTGGCAGCACATATACTAAAATTGGAACGACACAAAGAAGATCAGCATGGCCCCTGTGCAAGAATGACATCCAAATTCATGAAGCATTCCATATTTGGGGGCAACATTGATCAAGATGCCCTGTATTCATAAACTTCTTTTTTGAAAGGCAATTTCATGGTACAAGTACTCTAATGATAATAAAAATACTCAAAATAAGAGAACTTACAGTTTTTAAACACTACCTTTACCAATTTGCTGCCTTCATGAACATATACTTGAAGAAGTAGGAATGGAATGACTGTCTCGCCTTCCATAAAACCATGCACAAATCTCAGGTCTGCTATTTATTGGATGAATTTACAAAATTAAAGGAACATGGAATCATTCTGAGTCTTTGCACTATTGTACCAAGTGAGAATGTCACTCCCTCTATGGTGTGTGTGTGTGTGTGTGTGTGTGTGTGTGTGTGTGTGTGCTGGCAGAGTTTGTTCCCTTCCCTCTCCCTCTATGACCTCTGGAATAATACCTTTCCAAGAGCTGGCCACTGTGAATCTAGATGTATCAAGGTTAAGTGGTACTATGATTTTCTATATCTCCCTCTGATGACACAGTCTGAATATATTGTAGTTGTCCATATAAATGTCTTCTTTTTTCTGCTCTTTTTACTAGAAGTTTCAAAATACCCAGAATGTTTTGAGAAAATAAATATAGCTTCTCAATGGAGATATCATATGACCCTCAAACTCCTTCCCACGATGCCTGTAGTCAGCACAGGAAGACACATCCACTTCTATATAAAGGAGCCCATAAATGGTCAAGACCTAGGTAGTAACTGCCACCTCCACTGATTCTGCTCTTATTTCCAACTCAAGACCAACTGAATGTGCTCCACAAATCAGTCACAAGAAATGCCAAACTGCAGGGAACCCTCTCCCAGATGCTCCCTTGCTTTCCTATCCTCTTGTGCCTGTGAAGCTTTCCTACTTTCCTGCTTGTCTTTGAGTCTTGGCCAAACACAAGTGATAGTGAGTTCCTACAGCAAGCTCCAGATGCAGACCATTTATTCCTACTCATTTCGGTGACCTTCCATTCTCTCCACACTTTTTACATTTATTTACTTATTTATGCAAGAAATATTTACACAATTGAAACTTATTTACATATGTAAGCATATTTACACACATACATATACAAATATAACAAGAGAGACAGAAGGAGGTATGCTTGGAGAAAAGACAAAGGGATACAGAAGGAAAGGATGGGAGAGGGAGAAGACAGAAAAGGGAAGACCACATTCTCTTATATTACCATGACTAACAGATATTGAAGTCAAATTGAACAGTGACTTGATAATAGAGAACAACTGATCAGAAATATATTATTCTTACGTGGTTTCCTTTGGACTCTTGGTAAGATGTTGGCTTAATTTTTTACAAACTCTAAAAAGAAAATTTAAATTGCAACCACTTCCCATTCATCTATGTTGTATTACTTTCTTAAGAGCCACTAGCCCAGAGCCTTTGGCTCACACCTGGAATCCTAGCTACTCAGGAGGCTGAGATATGAAGATTACTGTTGAAAGCCAGCCCAGGAAGAAAAGTCACCATGAGACTATCTCCAATTAACAACTCAAAACCTGGAAGTGTGGCACTGCTTCTCAAAGTGGGAGAGCACTAGCCTTAGACAAAAGAACCCACAAACAGCACCAAGACACTAAGTTCATGCCCCACAGCTGATGACAAAAAAAAGCCACAGGTACAGTTACATGATGTCTTCTAAGTTAAAGTTGCCTTTTCAGAAAAGCACTTGCCTACCTTCATGAGCCCCAAACATTAAGGCTTGTCCCTAACTTATGTTTGTATTAACAAATAACATAGTAGAGAAGGTGGCTTGGGTCTGGCTTCATCAGTCCTCTTGGCAGTCTTGGGAACAGGTTTTGAATCAGTTTCCCTTGAGCAGAGTCATCATCCTGGATTTTGAGTATCCTTTCTTTGGAGTGGGCTGTTTTCACTTTATTTTATAAAGGAGTAACGCCAGTTCCAGGGATTCCAATGGTTACAGTACAAAAGCTATGGGGTTTTTAATGGCTGTGATATGCCTCAAATGGGAGAATTCCTGCCTACCAAGTGCAGAGCCCTGTGATCAAAATTTATTTTCACCAAAAGTAAATGAAAAAAGGGCAAAAGCCTACATTAGATTCTTTTTCTCCTAATGAGTGGCAATTCTATGGAAAGTAATATGGGTCTGTCTCCTTGCTCTGTCTCTGTTGAACGCTTACATCGATAAATCCACAGACCAGTAGAGAGCAGCTGCCTCAACAGAGGGCATAAAAGAGCAAAGGGCCTGAACAGTGGACAACCACCGGATTCTTCCCAAGTGGGCCTCTTTTTAAGGGACAATGTTGGAGACAGACTCTCACTACATAACCCAGGCTGGCCTTCAGTTTCGGTCTTGCTCTGTTGAGATTATACACCTGGATCACCACAGATGACTTTACTGTGCTTTCTTAAAATCTATTATTAAAACTTTGTACATGATGTTGTCTAAATAGGCATTGCTTTCCGCAGAATACAAGTAATATATCCTAGCTAGAAAATCTGTGAAATCAAAGTTGAATTTTTTTTTTCAGAGTGGAATTTTATGAAACCAAGTCTTATGGGCCTTCATTAATATTGCTCTAAATTTTTCATTATTCGTTTATACGTGTGACTAAAAAATTTTCATGGGAGAAACTTTTAAGTTGACACAAAAGGAGCATAATAAATTGGGTCCCTATATGGTCATCATCCTGATATTTAAAAAGTATCATCAACTGGGCTGCGAATATGGCCTAGTGGCAAGAGCGCTTGCCTCCTTCATGAAGCTCTCGGTTCGATTCCCCAGCACCACATATATGGAAAACGGCCAGAAGGGGCGCTGTGGCTCAGGTGGCAGAGTGCTAGCCTTGAGTGGGAAGAAGCCAGGGACAGTGCTCAGGCCCTGAGTCCAAGGCCCAGGACTGGCCAAAAAAAAACAAAAAAACAAAAAAACAAACTATCATCAACTGAGATTAGAGGTATCTAGGTGCTCGTAGTTTATGCCTGTAATCCTAGATACTCAGGAAAGCCTATGAGACTCTTATCTCCAATTAACTATCCCTCAAAAAAGCCAGAAGTGGAACTATGCTTCAAGTGTTTCCATGCCACAAATGACAAAAGAAACTCAGAGGCAGAGCTCAGGCCCTGAGTTCAAGCCCCAGGACCAGTGCATGTGTGTGTGTGTGTGTGTGTGTGTGCGCACGCGCACACACAATTGGAGGCATTGCTGAAGCAATAGAGCACCTTTCTGGCAAGTATAATTCTTTCAGTTCAAACTCCAAGGCCCCCCCCAAAAAAACAAAGCACACTCACAATACAATCAAATTTATTATGCCAAACTACATTTTTAACTGTAATTTTGTTGTCAAGGTGATGTACAGAGTTACAGTTACATACATAAGGTAGTTTGAAATGGAATATAAGCTTCCTCTACAAATCAAAAATGTATATGTCCTTCCTTCCTTCCTTCCTTCCTTCTTTCCTTCCTTCCTTCCTTCCTTGCTTCTTTCCCTCCCTCCCTCCCTCCCTCCCTCCCTCCCTCCCTCCCTCCCTCCCTCCCTCCCTCCCTCCCTCCCTCCCTCTCTCTCTATCTCTATTTCTCTCTTCTTTGCTTTTCTTTCCTGGCACTAGGGTTTAAACTCAGACAGTGGTTTTACTCAGCTTGCTTGCTTGGCTGGTGCTCAGCCACATGACCCATGCCCCAGTCTTATTTCTTTTGCTGATTAATTGGAAGAGTTTCATGGACTGTTTTGCTTAGGTTGACATAGAGCCTTCATCCTCTGAATGTCAGGCTCCTGAGTAGCTAGGATTAAGAGCAGGAGTCCAGGGTGCCCAGCCTGGTTTTTCAATAGGTTTTGGATTGGGCTCTCTGTCCTCTCGTCTTCTGTAGATGCAGATACAGGTAGCAGCAGACATAAGTCCGCTTAATGCCTTTCTGGCATTTTTCGCATCTCCTACAAGACTTGAAATTCATTGAAGACAAAAAGAAGAGAGAAGTAAGACTTTCTATAACTAATAAAGTAAGATTTGCCTTCCATTTTTATGCATGGTGTAGATTTGTTCTTAACATCCACAAAATACAGATCATGGGACTGTTGTTAGCTCCCTCTTAGAAATGACAGAACTAGGACTCTGAGGATTGAAGAAAAGGGCCCAGGCTTCACAGTTGGTAAGAAGTGAATGCTCCAGTGGGATATTTGCACAACACAGCAATGATGGATCACATTAAAAAAGAAACTCTACTGCAAAATATCATTTTTCTCTTCAAATATAGTATAATTGTCTCAACACAGTTTCCCCTAGGAAATTTGAGGTATTTATTTTTATCATAGTAAAAGTGGTCTATTTTTTGCATGTGATATTACAGTATTTCATATTTCAGCCAAGATTTTGAATTTTTCAATTTATGTTTTCTTTTTGCTGTTTGGATTTATAAGATTTTTGAAACTATCCAAGTCATACACAATTCCATCCATATAGCAGTTGGTGAAATACATTTTTAGGGATTTCAAATATCTCATGAAAATAGATAGTATTTGTTGTGAATTCACTATGTGACAATATTGAATATTTGTAATGCTCTTTGATTGATGTCAGAGACTTACTTGAAATAATATTTCTATCCAACAAGATATACCCTCACTGTAGACAGTGAAGCATGATATTTTCCATTCAATTCTACTATATTAAAATAAAAATACTAGTTACAATCTCCTCAAGTGCCTTCACAACTAGTGGAGTTAATGGAACACTATTCAGCAGGTGGCTTCTAAAGATTAGTCTATTTGGTATAGTCCATGAAATAAACATATTCATATGGATCTCATTCTGGGCACTGGTGGCTCTAACCTCTGATTTTAGCTACTCAGGGGGCAGACATTTGAAGACTGTGGTTTTAAGCCAGACTCAGCAGGAAAGTCTGTGACACTCTTATCTCCAATTAACCACCAGAAAACCAAAAGTGGTGCTGTGCTCAAAGTGGCAAACAACTCGCCTTTAGCAGTAAAGCTCAGAGACAATGCAGTGACCCTGAGTTTAAGCCCAAGCACTGATTAAAAAAGAAGAAAAAAGGTTCACCCATCAGATTGGTATGGTGGCATATGCCTATAACTTCCAATACTCAGGTGAATCTCAAGTTCTCAAAAGACTAAGAACAGAGCTTTCCCTTGACCCAGCCATTACAATTCTGGCTATTTATCAAATAAAATACAAACAAAGCCATAATAAAGCTGCCAGCACAACCATGCTCTTTCAGCATGTTAACCAAAGCTGAGATATAGATGCCCCTCAGATGACCAGATGCCCCTCAGTGAGCAAATATATGTATATATGAACATATATATATATATATATATATATATATACATGCAATGGAATTCTACTCCTCCATCCAAGAAATATGATATTGTACCATTTGTAAGGAAATGGAAAGACTTGGAAAAATTATATTAAGTGAAGTAAGCCAGACCTAAAAAACCTAGGTTGCATAGTTTTCCTCATTTGATGTAACTGGAACATGCATATAAATCTACACTGGATGGCTATATGTATACAAGCACTCACACAGCAAGACCAAAGGAGAATATTCATAGGAGCAGATCACAAAGGCTCAACAGCTATGTGTATAGGATCATATAAAAATATTTTTTCGATAGTAACTCCAAAAAATGGAAACAAGAGATTTTTGTTGTTGTTGCTGTTTTTGTTACTTTTCCTTTTGTCTTGTTTGTTTGTTTGTCTTTGGGAGGGTAAAATGGCATAGAAAATGGGAGACAAAGGGTGAAAAAATTCAATAGTGGTACACACTAGACACTAGTGGTACTTACTATACAACTTGTTGATGAGGACAGGAGGAAAATACTGAGAAAGAGTGAGGGAAGGAGTAACATGGTTCACAAAGAAATGTTTCTCATTACCTGACTTATGTAACTGTAAGCCCTCTGTATATCACTTGTATAATAACAATAAAATATATTTTAAAAATGTTTCCTACAGGCTCTGTGTTGAATGATTGCTCCTCAGCTAGTGGCCCTATTTTGGAAGTGATAAAACAAGGTTGGCTAATATTTGTGCCTTCTATTTCACATTCTCCTCGCTCTCCATCAATCAAATGCCTGGAGTAACACACATTGGGCTCTTGGTAAGTGATTACCAATGAGTGAAGAAATAAAGAAAACTATGCTTAAGTCCAAACACAAAGGCCTCTGCAACTTAGCATAGCACTTTGGATATGTGTCCATGAACCCTGTAGTGACTTGCCCATACTCCTTCCTTAGCCTCAACCATACCCTTGGCCTGGCAACCTTGGTTCTGGATGGACCTAGTTCTCATCACTCTTCCTCTATTCCATCATCCTTTCAATGCTGTTTACTGGATCTGATACAAACCTCAAAAGCAGCTACTCTTATCTGTCTATAAGAGAACTATCTTAGATCATACAGCCATGCTTTGACTAAGTGAACACTGGCTCTTCCCTCTACTGTAGTCTTAGCACACCTGAGCAAGTGTGATTTTCCTTAGAAAAGAAAACCCAAACCCAGATTAATGGTCATGGCTTTAGGCATTGACACCAGAAGTCTTAAATGATGCTGAACTATCCTTCCTGCCCCTCTGTCATAGCAGCACCAAATATGGAATCTCCCAAACTACCCTTAGTTAAGGTGGCTTGGAAGCTGGGGCCCTTGGGGGAAGAAAAAAAAACATACAGGGAGAGTGTGCAGTTATCATTCTAGCAGTCATTGATCAAAATAGTCATTCTTCTTTATTTCTCAGCTTTACTGGGCAGGGGGAAAAGAGGGGAAGGATAATGCTATATTACTACAGATTGGCTGATCCTTTCTGTACCAACAGAGGGTGAGGCTTGAAGAAGGTGGTTGTACAAAGAAGTGGGAAGCTTTCTTTAGAGTCAAGTATTTGCCTCTTCATGTAAGACATCAGGCAGCAAATGCTTCCTGTGGTTCTAAATTTCTTGATAGATAGAACTTTTGCTTGTTAATTGAGGATGATGTTCCATCTGGTGCAGTTTGAATTACATTGACCAGACAATGGAAAGTCTGAAGAAGCCTTACATCATGCAAAGACTTCTGCTAATCATTCTCATGGCTCAACTCTATCCAAAAACATGGTCATTATTCTGTGCTTGCCACAGACCCAGTCTAAATCCAGTCCCACCTTGAGGCATGTTGCTCACTCACACACAGGAGCGCAAAAGCTTTCTAGCGTTCACTTAGTGTTGAAAGGATTAAAGTGTGTGTGTGTGTGTGCACGCGTGTGCAACATTCCAGGTTCCCTAGGTCTTTACTCCAGCATTCTCCCATTGTCCAAACACACACACAGAGAGAGAGAAAAAGAGACAGACAGACAGACAGACACAGACACAGACACAGACACAGACACAGACACAGACACAGACACAGAGAGACAGAGAGGCTGATTTCATCTTCCCTTTCACAGACAAAATCAGCGGTTCCCCCTTGGCTCTCCCACAGACAAGCTCCCCTCACACTCAGCTTTCAATTTCATTCCCAAATAGATTCAGCAAGAAATTCTTTTTCCCAAAAAAGGTAATTCTATTTTTTTAAAAAATTCCCATGCTAGTTATTAAAATACTAGAGCAATCTCTCCACATTTCCCTAGGGAGCAATTTAAACACACAGATGATTCGAAAATAATGTGTATGTAAATATTTATTGCTGTGTGTAGGCCCTCTTCAATGAGATCAGGCACAGAAGCAGCCTGAAAGGTGAGGGAGAGCTTATGTTCCCTATCTTATTCATAGAAGATTAAATCCTTCCATTCTGAAAACATTAACAGTGTTGTCAGACAAATGTACTTCAGTAATCTTTACAGCTCACCTCTATGGTAGAAAAATGCTCTATGTCTAGTGTAAACATGGAGCAGGCTAAATGAGTCCAAAGCTGCCCACAGGGAACAATAGGCACAACTTGGGACCAAGAAAAACTCACTCTAGAGCTTGCAGAGTGTGCTGCTTCATAGAGGTTCCTCAATTCCCTGGCCTCTTCACATACTATTAACTGATGTTTCCCCATCTGTATTTATTGACAGGCAGAAGGCACAGGAATTCAAACATCTAGTGGCAAGTGGACCTCGTTAGGTCAAAGTCAGAACTCTGCTATTCAGCATTTTTGTGCTATATCTCACCATTTGAAAGACAGACGTTATAAATAATAATATCATCCTGCAGGGTTATGAAGATTAAGAAAATCTTTACCTTCTTCCTCCCAGTGCCCCAATATATTCACTACAGAGAATAGAAAGGGCCTAGAATATAGAAACTACAACTAATTGTTAGCTATGATTGTGCATTTTAAATGTACCAACCCTAGTTAATTTTGGTGGATGAGAGGGAGCTGGGTAGAAGGACTGTCTAATTATAGGAATCAACCTTTAAAAGTCTAATCATACCATTATATCCAATACATTACAACTGTAGTGTTCACTTCTGTTTCTCCCCATTTCTCCCTGTCTGCTCTTTTCTTCCTTCCCACCCTCTTTCTTTCTTTCATTCCTTCCAGAAGATTTTTCCAAATGCCTACTAGATGACAAAATAGTCTTGAATTAGGAAAAGTAATAGCTGTAATTCAGAAGATAATTTTAACCTTAGGTTCTGATAAATTTAGAAGTCTATGCCCACTGAGATTTAAATTTCAATCACTTTCAGATTAATATTAGAGATGGATCTCAGAAAATGGCATCAAATTCTACCTGAAAATGTCAAGGGAGCTTCCATTAAGGGGGTATCACAATTGTCTAGTCATGGAGGATAACCAGGAGATTGCCAAATAAAGAATATATTTTGCCAGGACACATTGTTTTATTTAGTTTACATACAACAATCATACAATCTGCATGCTAGTCATAAGGTATGTTTCAACATATTTGAAGGTTTGAAATTATACAGAATACACAATTATAGACAGTTGAAAAAACAAATTAATTTCCAACCTAGTCAACAATGTTAGAAATTAAAGTTAATGCTTAAATACTGTTGATCATTGATGGTACTCTATATATGTGTATATTTAAATGTACAAAATACAGCCTTGCAGGTTATTCTGAGCAAGTTATTTACTATATCATACATTTATAAGCATGATAGAATTTCAAGTGAAGATAACAAAGCTGAGTTTCAAAAATATAGTTGAGGACTGGAGTTGTGGGTTAAGTGATAAGGCACCAGCTATAAGCAAAAAGTCTAGCAAGCAAGAATGCAAGGCTCTAAGTTCAAGAACTAGTATGGCCAAACACACACAGACAGACTAAGAGACAGAAACACACACACACACGCACCACACTCAAATATAGTTGAATAAAAATATTACTGAATAAATGTTAATAGGAAATACAGAAGGAAACACTCCATAGCATCAAAATTATAAAGTATGGGAATATACAAATGTTATGTGTGAAATTTTCAAAATTACGTATGAAGCAATTTCTTAGAAACTGGTCATCTAAAATTATTTGAATATGCAGACTAACAGGTTAAAACCAGCTGCTCCTCAGAAGTGGGTAGGCAATTTCACATATAAAGGTAGTTTAAATACTTTTTTTTTTTGAGCTTCAGGTTAATTCGCTTTCATCCCTTAGTGATAGGCTTGGGGGGTGGGTGGGCAGAAAGAACACAAATTAAATCCAATTAGGTAACTAAATAGTTACATTGATGTTCTTAGCTAGAAATATTAACAGAAGGAGGGCTACTATTTTATGACAATTAGCACATTATAGGCATAATTAGATGTAAAGAAGTCTTAAAAATTGGACTTTCTCAGCATTTTCAAAAACTATGTTTAAAACAAAAATGATATAAGAACAATTGAATTTCTTACCCTCAAACACTAGGCTAAGAAAACCCTGAATGCCCCATAGTACTTGTACCATTTAGTAAACACTGACTACCAGAAATAAAACAACACTGAACACTGAATGTTTTAAGCAATAAAGGATTAAAAGCTGTGTTAAAATTCAAGTTCTGAGGTCCAGATACTTTTCCATAAGTCTATTCCATGTCATCAACATGTGATTTTAATAGTCACAACCTGTCTACATGGAATGGCAGCATCACATGTCTACGTATCAATATCCAAAGGCCAATGGACTTTATCCCTTGCTTTTCTTTTTTTAAATAATAAAAAGGAAAGGGAAAAAAAAACTTTTTGCCATCCCCCTTACAGAAGATAATTTTTCAGGTAACTTCAGTCAGAATTAGGTGAAGAAAAATCATCAGAAATTGGAAAATAAAACAAAATCACAATCAGAATCCACAATCACCACCATTACCACAACCATCAACACCACCAACACCAAGAGAAAGCAGCAAATCTCATTCCTGAATGATTGTGCCCCTGCATGACTTAAGAGTTTATTAAACCTGGTGCACAGTTGCTAGGTGCTAGTGGTTCATGCCTGTAATCCTAGTTGGCTGGACAATTCTAAAATCACAAATAAACCCAAATTAAGGATTTTAGTACTAAATTTGTTTTATTTGGTCCTACAGGAATGCTGTTACATCAAATTAAAGATGCAACCAAGGTTTTTGTAAGCATTAAGAACTTTAAAGGTTTGCTTTTTTTGCTTTTGTTTTTAATGAAACACTGTACTATTTTAGATATGCTGCCAGTAAAATTGAAAGCTTTTGATATTATGCCATTTATGTGGCATGTTTCTCTAAAGATATTAGCAAGCCACGTTTAATTTTCTTGAAATTTCCATCGCTTCTCCACAGCTCCAGACACCTTTCAGACAGTCTCTGTGTCACTCATTAGAGTACAATGCAGCCATATAACGGGCTTAGAAGCTTCTGTTATTTCCATAATGCACTGACCACAGGCAACAAGAAGCCAGATGAAAGCCTGGCATTCCTGCCTTCATTTTGCATCAGCCCCCTCTGTCTTAGAACTTTAAGTCAGACTCTTGTTTAACCCTGAAGAAAGCCATGATAATTAATTCCTCAAGTGTCTGTGTACAACCCATGACACTTAATCTATGTCCCCTCCCTCAAGACTGGAAGGCACAGGTAAAGGTGACTGAGGCATATCAATGCTGGCCCCTTCAGTGTCTGGTTCACACCCCCCAAAGATGCCTAAAAGTCTCCAGTTACATTCTTAAACCTGTAACTTTGAATTCTAGGAATAGGGTACAAATGAACAGATTACCCCATGGTGAGATCACCCAAGCACAAGTAATCATTTTGTAAACATGAGATTGTCCTTTCAAACAAGAAGAACTTTTTCCTATATTAACTTTGGAACCAAAACTGAGAATGTATGATCATTGTGACCAAGGGAGCCACCATCCTTGTCCCAGATTTTTTTCTCTGTGTAAACCTAAACTTCATGTTAGTTTTTAAAGATGGGCTGGGATGCTTCTTATCAACTTCCCAATATAGTATGTCTTTGCATCCTTTCCTACCTTTTCACCATTACTTCTGTTTGCTTTCAAGTGGCTGGACCTGACATGGTAAAATACTATAGTTGGTCCTCTAGACTAAGATTCCAGTAACGGATACATTTCTATGTGGGAAGCATCATATGAAAGAGACTTTAAAACAGAAACCCTCTTCTCTCTCTCTCTCTCTCTCTCTCTCTCTCTCTCTCTCTCTCTCTCTCTCTCTCTCTCTCTCTCTCTCTCTTGCTCCCCAGAATAAAATACTTTTCCATATGCCCTTTAATTTTCCATGAGGGTACTTGAAAGTTAATAATCCATTTTAAATTTTAAATGATTGACAACAACAGTAAAAAGCACTACAATTTGAATCAGTAATTTTAATTATATTATGGACATCATTATGCAATCCAATGTAATTCCAAAATTACATTGATTTTTTTAAATAGAAAAAAATAAAGAAAAAGAGAGAATGGTATGTCAAAAGCACAAAATAAGAAGAAAGGAAAGGAAGGAGGCAGAGGAAGAGAGAGAAAAAAACGGAGACAGAAGAAAAAAGAAAGAAGAAAGAAAGAAAGAAAGAAAGAAAGAAAGAAAGAAAGAAAGAAAGAAAGAAAGAAAGAGAAAGAAAGGCAGACAATTTCTAGAATGAATCTTCTGGTCCAGTTGGAAATATTTGAGGCAACAATTACAGTCTCAAGTCCTGCAGGCAGCATTTTTGTTCATAAGAAGAGGGAAAACAAATGACCAAAAAGGCCATACTAAAATTACTAGCGCAACCCTGCTCATTGCAGTATTATTTACCATAGCTAAGGTATGAAACCAGCCCAGATGCCCCTCAGTAGATGAATGGATCAAGAAAATGTGGTATACATACACAATGGAATTTTATGCTTCCATCATAAAGAATGGCATTGCACCATTTGTAGGAAATGGAAAGACTTGGGAAAAAATCATGTTAAGTGAAGTAAGCCAGACTCAAAGAAACAGGGTTCCATGGTTTCCTTCATTTGTAATAATAAGTATACGTCTAGGACAGTCCTAGCAGAGGGTCACAATAGCTCAATAGCTATGTGCATATGACCATATAAGATGATAAAAGCAAAATAATATACAAAATACAGAAACAAGTTTTTTCTTTGTTATTGTTGTTGTTGTTTTAATGTACTATGTGAAATTATTTCTTTTTCTTTTGTTTTATTTTCCCTCCGGTTTATCCTTGATTTCACTATATTTGATTTTGGTACTCTGGGTATTGTATATACACTTATCTGAATTATGGTAGGGAAGAGGAACAACAAACTGGTGAGACAAAGGACAAAGGGCAAATCAATGTACCAGCAATACTCACAGGACAATATGTTGGAAATGAACTGTACAACTTTGAGGGGATGGGGAGAGATAAAGTGGGACAAAATGATGGACTAACAAATTTGACAAGAAATGTACACACTACCTTATGTATGAAACTGTAACCTCTCTGTATATTACCTTGATAATAAAATTAAATTAAAAAGGAAGAGGGACAATAAGAAAATTTAAGATGAAATTCAAGCCAAATTGTTTTTCAGAGTCAATAACTAACCATTTTTCTAAATGTGTACAAAACTGCTAACAAGGAAGAGTGCAATATAAAAGACATGAATTTTGCAAGTCACCTCCTGAGTATTATTTTCCATTGTGAATTCAGATTGTGTGCATTTGGCTTTGTTTGAAATGTTCTTTTCAGATACAATCTGAGGTGAAAATTGGTCTCCATGTCCTATTCATATTTGAGGATAGGTGTTAACAGCATTTAAACAGAAAATATGGGAAAATATTCAACTGGAAAAATGAAAGAAAGTAGAAGGCTAGATAATCCATCCATTAAGGAAGAATTAGCTATAAGAACATAGTAATTTTAAAAGCAAAATTAACTGAATCACACAGATTTTTTTAATTTAAAGCCAGTTTTGAAGAATGATATGTGTATGCTGATGGCAGACTCACACTTTTGAAAACTTAAGTAAAATGGTTTTTTTTGTTTTTAAACCATATTCTATATCCCTTCAAAGTAAAAGTACTGATGGCTTGTACTTATAATCCTAGCTACTTAAACGGCTGAGATCTGAGGACTACCATTCAAGGTCGGTCTGTACAGCAAAGTCCTTGAGAATCTTATCTCCAATTAATCACCCCTCACCCCAGAATAGCTAGAAGTGGAGCTGTGGCTCAAGTGGTAAAACACTAGCCTTCAGCAAAAAAAAAAAAAAAAAAGCTGAGGAAAGCACTTAGAACTTGAGTTTAAGCCTTAGGACTGATGCACACACACACACACACACACACACACACACACACACACATACACACACGTTCAAATAATTCAGGTGTCTGTGCTGCATGCTTGTAGTCCTAAGTACTCAGGAGGCTGAGATTTGAGGATCACAGTTTAAAACCAGACCAGGCATAAAAGAGCATGATACTCTTAACTCCAGTTAACCACCAAAGAGCTAGAAGTGGAGTGTGCTTCAATTGGTAGAGTGGGAGCCTCATATGAAAATGATACAGGACAGGACTTCTGGGAAGAAGGCAGAGGAGCAGCAGAGCGCAAGCTAAGTTCCCTCTGACACCCCAGTTTTACCACTCCAGGGAAACTTTTACTCCAAGAAAGACAGCCCAAGTAAGTTATAACAGTACAGGGATTCTAGCCAGGAAGGAAAAATCAACTTTGCTGGCCTGAAAACACAGATTTGAGCTCCAGGTGGCCTCCGGCACCAGCACAGCACTCCGCGCATTTAAAGCACACAGCAGCAACCAGGGAGAAATCCTCCAGACAGCAGCAGACAAACATGGATTGCAGGCTGAGCATGGACGGGCTGAAATTGCAGAGAAAGCGTGAGTACCCCA
Source organism: Perognathus longimembris pacificus (assembly GCF_023159225.1). Taxonomy (NCBI): domain Eukaryota; kingdom Metazoa; phylum Chordata; class Mammalia; order Rodentia; family Heteromyidae; genus Perognathus; species Perognathus longimembris. Next base: position 9,714,245 of record NC_063171.1, read on the forward strand.
CAAGAGACATTCTCACTCATGCCCAAGAGCAGCTTCTGGAAGGGGGAAGTGTCTCCCTCACTGCCAGAGCAAAGCGCCATCTTTGACACTGGTATAGGGTCAGACCAGACTGGAACTAAAGCAGGCCTGGGGAAAGCAAGGACAAAGGGGCCATCTTTGAAAAGGGCAAGAGGGACCGACCAGTGAGAGCCAACTCTGCCCAGAAAAACGACCCCTGCCCAGGTGGGAGGCACGTCCCAGGCCGTGGCTCACACACTCCAGTGAACTCAGCCAGAGGTGCCTGGCCCTGACTGCCAGAATTTCTAAATTAAAACGGAAAGTGGGCAGCAGCTACCAGCGGCATGAAACAACCAGACAGGAGAATAAACAGTTCCCAAGACAGATAAACGGTCCCATCACAGAGGAAGCCCAATTCCCAACCCAAAATGGAGCTGAATTCCATGGCCAGCTCCGTCCAGGAAACCGCCCCACCCAGGAGGGAGGAACCTCCTCCAGGCAAGCAACTCTCAGCAAGGTAAATCAGGCCAGAGGAGTCCCGCCCTGCTGAGTCCACAGCCTATTCAAAGCCAGGCATTAAAGGCACGGCTCCACAGCTAATGGGAGGAGCCACAATTCCCAAGACTGTTCAAGTTGCCCATCTACCAAAGACATGCAAGGCCCACCTCCAAGCTGTGTGAACCACAGAGCCCCAGGATTTCACTAACAGGAGGAGGGTCAGAGCAGACCCACCCCCTGCAAACTGAAAGCAAGTCAAACCAGCCAAGCAGCAAAATAGACTACAGACCATTGCAAGGAAACCAGAGACTGTAGAAAGCCCACCAAACAAGGAAGACTCCATTTTTAAAAACATTTTTAAAACTTTTTTTTTCATTTCTGAGACATCATTGGGTTTTTGTTTTCCATTTTTATTTGTTTGTTTTATCAGGTTTTTTTTGTTATTTGTTTTTCTGGGGGTGTTTTTTGATAATTTTTCTCCATTTTGTGAATTTGTCTTCCAGTATTTTTTCTTTGTTTCTCTCTTCACATTCTCTTTCTTTAAAATCACTTTACTATGAATAACACCTTCACTCTTTACTGCTAACTCTCCATTGTCTATCATTTTAACCTTGTTCTTTCTACTGATTTTACTCTTCTCCACATTTCCACGTCACTGAAACTAAACCAAAATCACACCCCCCCCCCCATACATTTTACTCTATTCTCTTCACTACCTCTAACTTACCATCCCGATTTAATTCCAGGACCTTCAGATACAATTGGCCCCTGGTTATTGGATAGAGAATATCTCTGTCCAATCCGAGTGAATCAAAGGGGTTCATAGAGAATGCCAGCCAGTTCAAAAAGAACTAAATATAAAGAAAAAAATTGCTCATATGGTTTGTTGGGGATTCATCTTGGCCTTAAGGGGGGAAGGGCGATGAGAGCGCTCCCAAGATGCCGCCCTTCCCCCAGCCCTGGGGCAGTGTGGAAGTGAGCCACACCTATCTCCTTCTGGGTCCAGAACCAGAAGGGATAGCTTTGAGACCATCCCCCACCTTGCACCAGTGAGCACGTGTGCTCCCCTTTTTGGGTGCTTTGTCCATAGGGCGGTACTATGGGAAGTGACCTCAGCCCATGAGGGAGGTCCTTGGGAGCTGCTCTTGGATGGACAAGCTTGCCAGCCTATCGCCAGCTCCTGCTCAATCCTCGTCATCACTACTATATTACTGTGAGCCACTCCCGATTAAATCAGATTGCTCTCCAAAGGGTCTCCGAGATCCATCTGTGCCTGGCTTCCTTGGTGGGTAAGGAAGGAGAAAAAGGGGATCTCGTTCAGCCACATGCACTTTAGGCTTGCCTGTGTCCCTTCGCTCCACCTTGGCTGCCCGCGGGTCGGGTGCCCAGGGGAGAGGGTGAGAAGGGGAGCACTGATAAGGGAGTAAGCTTAGCATTCCCACACCAGGGGAGGTAAATCTAGCCCGGCAATGGTTGTAACAGTAAATAAGTATCTACTGAATACAGGGCTCAGGATTTGTTGTCATATTCAAATTGTATTCTTTAGGAACACCAAATCTAATTTTATGTACAGGTATAAAAGGTATCTGTATATAATTGTGAACTTCTAAGATTCACACAACAGTGCTTGGTAAGGTCTGCTTTGGATCTTAAACGGTGCTCACAGGTGCTTGTAGAGTGGCAATGCCAATCCAAATGGGCAGAAGAAACACAAGAAAGATGGCAAACAATAGAGTCTTATCTCCAACACTAAACAAGCAGAAAGCACAGCAGTCAATCAAAGACATAGAACAGAACCCTCAAAATGCTCTACAAAGTCTACTGATAAACATGTCAAATGAAAAGTTTGAATCAATACATCAATCCTTCCATAAATTAATAGACAATTTAATGGCCTTGACAAAAAGAAAGATAAATGAACTTCAAGAGTGAAATGAAAAGATAGCTACCCACCTAAAAGATTTAAGAGACAGCATACAAAACCAAATTAATGAAGTAAAGAAGTCCATGCAGGACCTAAGAGATAATTACAGCAAGGACATGAGAATCATCAGGAAAGACCAGTCAGAACGAAAAGAGATTCGAAATCAAGTAGCTAGCCTACAGTCCCAACTAACTGAAGCAGAGGATCGAATCTCTGGAGCTGAAGATTCCCTAGAATCTATGGAGAAAGACAAAAAAAAAAATACAAACTAATCCAATCGACAAAACAGATCACTACAGGAGCTCCAAGACATAACCAGGAAGCCAAATTTAAGTCTAATAGGTATTGAGGAAAATCTAGAGAAAGAAGTTAATGGAATAGGCAACCTATTTAACAGAATATTAGCCAAGAACTTCCCAAATATCCAGAAGGATAGGCTTATACAGATACAAGAAGCATTTAGAACCCGAAACCAACCAGACCAGAATAGGACATCCCACCCAAACATTGTGCTCAAAACAGGATCAATAGACCACAAGGTAAGAATCCTTAAATGTTTCAGGGAGAAGAAAATAATCACATATTCAGGAAAACCAATCAGAATTACCACAGACTTCTAAGCAGAGACCATGAAAGCAAGGAAGTATACCAAACCCTAATAAAAATAACTACCAACCAAGAATACTGTACCCAGCTAAGAACTCATTCATAGCCAAAGGTCAAATAAAAGTATTTCACAGTAAGGAAAAACAGAAACAATATATCTCCACCAAACAACTTTATAGAAAATCCTCAAAGATGTACTACTCATGGAAAATAATCAAAATCACAATACACACAGAGAAATGAGCCCTAAATAGAAAACCAGAATATTAGATCAAGAATTGGGAAGACACAGCTTTTAACAAGATAGCTATAATGAAAGGAAGAACGATCATCTCTCAATCCTAACTCTCAACATTAATGGACTTAATTCTCCAATCAAACAAAATAGGCTCATAAGTTGGATAAAAAATCAAGATCCATCTTTCTGCTGCCTCCAAGAGACACGTCTATCCAGCAAAAGTAAACATATTCTAAAAGTGAAGGGCTGGAATAAAATCTACCAAGCAAATGGCCCCCATAAGCAGGCTGGAGTTGTAATCCTAGTATCAGATAAAATTGACTTCAAATTACAAATGGTAAGAAAAGACAAAGAAAATTACTACAAACTGATAAAGGGATCTCTCATACAGGAGTATATAAACATCCTAAATATCTACACACCAAATACAGGAGCACGCAGTTTCATCAAACAAACACTACTGACTCTAAAAACACTCATAGACCCAAACACATTGATAGTTGGGGACTTTAACACTCCACTATCATCTCTGGACAGATCGACACACCAAAAACTGAGCAAAGAAACCACAGAACCAAACAACTGCATAGACAAACTAGACTTAACCGACATCTACAGAATATTCCTTCCTGTAACAACTGAATACACATTCTTTTCGGCAGCACATGGAACATTCTCCAAAATAAATCACATCTTAGGACACAAAGAAAATCTGTACAAATTCAAAAGTATCAAAACCATTCCCTGCATTCTCTCAGACCACAATGGAATAAAATTAGAGCTCAACCCAAACAGCCACCACAGAAAATCCTACAATTCATGGAGACTAAACAACACACTGCTGAACCATCAGTGGGTCATTGAAGAAATTAGAACAGAAATTCAAATGTTTATGGAATTCAACCAAGAGGAGTACACAGAGTATCAGCTCCTTTGGGACACAGCAAAGGCAGTACTCAGAGGAAATTTTATATCTCTGAGTGCCTACACCAAAAACTGGAGAAATAACAACTCAACAACTTAAGGAAGCACCTTAATCTCCTCAAAAGAGAACAGCAAGCCAAACCCCAAGTCAATACACAGAAGCAAATAATTAAAATCAAATCAGAATCAAATGAATTAGAGAAAAAAAAAACATCAAAAGGATCAACAACACAAAGAGTTGGTTCTTTGAAAAAATCAACAAGATAGATAGACCCCTAGTAATCATGACCAAAAGCCGAAGGCAGCACACACATAAACAAGATCAGAGATGAAACATGTAACATCACCACAGAAACAACCAAAATTCAGAACACAATAAGGGACTATTTTGCAAACCTTTATGGCAACAAATTCGAGAACCTGGAAGAAATGGATGATTTCCTAGAAATAATTGATATCCCCAAAGTTAACCATGAAAATTTTAACCTTCTAAACAGACCCATATCCAGCATTGAAATAGAAAGGACAATAAGTGATTTCCCATTCAAGAAAAGCCCAGGTACAGATTTATTCACAGCAGGATTCTACAAGGCCTTCAAAACAGAACTCACACCAATATTTCTCAAACTCTTCAATGAAATTGAAAGAGAAAGTTCACTACCAGGCACATTCTATGAAGCCAGTATAACCTTCATCCCCAAACCAGGCAGGGACTCATCACAGAAAGAGAACTATAGACCAATTTCCCTGATGAACATAGATGCAAAAATTCTCAACAAAATTCTGGCCAATCAACTTCAAAGGTTAAAAAAAAAAAAAAAAAAAAAACATACACCATGATCAAACTGGATTCATCCCAGGGATGCAAAGTTGGTTCAATATACTTAAGTCAATTAGTGTAATCCACTACATCAACTGGAGCAAGGTAAAGAACCACATGGTTATACCTGTGGATGCAGAGAAGGTGTTCAATAAAATCCAGCACCCATTTATGCTAAAAGCCCTGGAAAAGCTGGGATTCCAGGAAACACTCCTGAATATAATAAAGGAAGTTTATGACAAAACAACAGCAAGCAAATTCTAAATGGTGAAAAGCTAAAGCCATTCCCTTTAAAATCAGGACAAGACAGGCATGTCCGATCTCTTCCCTTCTCTTCAACATACTACTAGAATTCCTAGCCAGAGAAATTAGGCAAGAAGTAACATTAACGGGATCCAAACAGGAAAAGATGAAGTTAAACTTTCTCTCTTTGCAGAGGACATGATCCTATACATAAAGAAGCCCATAGCCTCTACCCCCATGCTACTAGAGCTGATCCAAAACTTTGTGAAAGTAGCAGGATATAAAATAAACCCCTCAAATATCAATGGCCTTTCTATATGCTAATGACCCAAACACCAAGGCTGAAATCAGGAAAACAACTCCTTTTGCAATAGCCTCAAAAAACATAAAATACCTAGGAATAACCTTAACCAAAGAAGTGAAAAACCTCTATGATCAGAATTTTAAAAACATGCAAAACGAAATTGAGGCAGAACTAAAGAAACGGAAAAACCTCCCATGCTCCTGTATTGGGAGGATTAATATAATCAAAATGGCAATATTGCCAAAGGCTACCTACAAATTCAATGCATACCCATTAATATCCCAACACCATTTTTTAATGAAATTGAGGAAGAAATCCAGAAATTAATATGGAACAATAAAAGACCCAGAATAGCAAAAACAATCCTAAGCAGAAAGAACAGTGCTGGAGTAATTACAATACCAAACTTCAAGCTGTATTATAAAGCTACAGTAAGAAAAAACAGCTTGGTATTGGCACCGGAACAGGCCTGAAGACCAATGGAACAGAACTGAAGACCCAGAAATGAACCCACAGAACTACGCCTACTTAATCTTTGATAAAGGAGCTAAAATGTGGGATGGAAGAAAGATAGCCTCTTTAACAAATGGTGCTGGGAAAAACTGGTTCAACACCTGCAACAACATAAAACTAGATCCTCATATATCACCGTGCACCAAAATCAATTCCAAATGGATCAAAGACCTCGAAATTAAAACAGATACCCTGAAAACACTAAAGGAAGGAGTAGGAGAAACACTTGGGCTCCTTGGCACAGGACAGAACTTCCTTAACAAAGACCCAGAAATGCTACAAATCAAAGAAAGGATGGACAAATGGGACTGCATCAAACTGCAGAGCTTCTGCAGGGCAAAGTACATAGCTCACAAGATAAACAGAAAGCCCACAGATTGGGAAAAGATCTTTGCTAGCCATACAACGGACAAAGGCCTCATATCTAAAATATATGCAGAACTGAAAAAATTAAATTCCTCCAAAACAAAACTGCAAAGAACCAATAGCCCCATCAAAAAGTGGGCTAAAGACTTAAAAAGAAAAAAAAAAGACTTAAAAAGAGACTTCTCTGGTGAGGAAATGAGAATGGCCAGGAGACATATGAAAAAATGCTCTACATCACTGGCCATAAAAGAAATGCAAATCAAAACAACATTGAGACTCCATCTCACCCCAGTAAGAATGTCATATATCAAGAAAACTAACAATAACAATTGCTAGAGGGGATGTGGCCAAAAGGGAACCCTACTTCATTGTTGGTGGGAATGTAAACTGGTTCAGCCACTCTGGCAAGCAGTATGGAGATTCCTCAGAAGGCTAAACATAGAGCTCCCCTATGACCCAGCAGCCCCACTTTTGGACATCTACCCAAAAGACCACAAACAAAAACACACTAAAGCCACCAGCACAACGATGTTCATCACAGCACAATTTGTCATAGCTAAAATATGGAACCAACCCAGATGCACCTCAGCAGACAAATGGAGCAGGAAAATGTGGTACAATAGAATTTTATGCCTCTATCAGAAAGAATGACATTCGTAAGGAAATGGAAGGACTTGGAAAAAATTATACTAAGTGAAGTGAGCTAGACCCAAAGAAACATAGACTCTATGGTCTCCCTCATAGGGAATAATTATCACAGGTTTAGGCTAGTCACAGCAGAGGATCACAAGAGCCCAATGGCTATGCCCTTATGAATGCATAAGATAATGCTAAGTGAAATGAACTCCATGTTATGGAAACGACTGTTAGATCACTGTTGTAATTACTTTCTACATGCCATGTGAAATCGTAGCTTCTATTGTTGATGATCCTCTTGTATCCCCTTCCTGTGATTGTACCTGTCCTGTCACTGCATCTTGTCTGAGTCCATTGGAACCTGTGTATACTGATATTAGAACTAGGAAAGTGAAAGGGAATACCAAAATGGAGAGACACAGGATAAAAAGACAATCGACTCCAAAAGCAATACTTGTAAAACTGTTTGGTGTAAACCAAGTGAACAACTTATGGGGGGGGGGGGGAGATGGAAAAGGGGAGGGGGGAGCGGGGAATGAGGGAAGAGGTAACAAACAGTACAAGAAATGTATCCAGTGCCTAACATATGAAACTGTAACCTCTCTGTACATCAGTTTGACAATAAATAAGAAAAAAAAAAGATACATGACAGTGACCAGGCCTGGAATTCAAGCCCCAGTAGTGGTGCACACACATATAAAAAAGCACCCTTCTGAAAGGTTACATATGAATCCCATGATTCTTAAATTAAGCAATTATGTCATATAAGGGAAAGAACCAAATAATTATTTGGAAATTAAAGAATTTAGATGTATATTTTTTCCCTCAAATCCCCTTATCAAAGTGAGGATTTTATTTTACTCTTTCTAGAACAATAGTTCGTCTTAAATCTATGACCCAGCAATTCCACTCTGGGGCATTTATCCAATAGAACACAAAGAGGGCCACACTAAAGTAACAAGCACAATCAAATTCATTGCATCATTGTTTGTCATAGCCATGATATGAAACTAATTCAGGTGCCGCACAGTACATGAATGGATAGAGAAAATGTGACATATAGAGGCAACAAAATTCTATTCATCCATCAGAAAGAAAGAGACTGCACCATTTGTAAGGAAATGGAAAGACAGAAACAAATTATACTAAGTGAAGTAAGCCAGACTCAAAGAAACATAAATGGGGTGGTTTTCCTTATTTGTGGTAACTAGAATGTTGCTATAAATCTATAAGTAAACACACAGGATGATTTTATAAATAATGAACTGAATGTGATAAATTATTTATGTCTTAGGCATTCACAAAGAGTGAGACCAAAGTAGGATATTCTTAGGAGAAAATCACACAGTTGCAATTATTACATACATTTGACCATATAAAATAGTATTTATTGAAATGACCTCCAGGAACTGGGAAAAAAGTTTTTTTTCCCTTTGTTACTGTTTCAGTGCATTTTTCTTTTCTTTTTTTTAAATTTGTCTTTGAGAGTGTAAGCGGGGCACAGAAATGGTCGGCCAAAGGGTAAACAAATGCATTAGTGACTCTGACTAGACATTAGGTTGAAAATGAACTTGTGAATGGGGAGGGCAAAACTAGGAGACAGTGAAGGAAGCTGTAAGATTGTATTCTATCTCATTTATGTAACTGTAATCCCTCTGTTCATCACCTTTAAAATAACAATAAATAATTATAAAACTATTTTCAGGGCTAGTTTAAACACAAATTGTTACACTTTGTCAGAGTAACCCAATTTACAGGTCTTGGGTATGGCTTGGATATTTGCAGTTTTTCAGAATTACTACCAGGCTTATCCAGGCCCTCCCTGACTCTGAATCCAGTGTTCTAAGAGGCAGGGAAGACTTTACAGGTGTTAGGAACAGATTTCTTCTTAGGCATAATTTGGAGGATGAAAAAGTCCAAATAGTAAAAAAAAAAAAAAAAAAAAAGATATCTGCTGCTCACCAATGGCTCATGGTTATAATCCTAGCTACTTATTCAAGAGTTTGGGATGTGAAAATTAAAGTTTGAAGCCAGCTTGGGCAGAAAATTCTTCAATATTCCATCTGCAATTAACCAACAAAAAAGCAGACAGCAAGCCTGGCTCAAAATGGTAGAGGTCCAACCAACAAAGTGCCTGGCTCAAAATGGTAGAGGTCCAACCAACAAAGTAAGCTCAGCAAGTGAGAGCCTAAGAGGAAATCCTAGTATTAGAAAAAAAAATCAATCAATCAACAAAATGGAATAACAAAAGACATATAAACCACTGTGTATCTGAAATTTAGAAAAGAAACTCTCCTTTCATGGATACCAGTGACAGTAGTTTCTCATGAACTGAGTCTATAAGCTATTACCTAGCAGGAGTGTCTTCTCCTATGTCTGTAGTGAATCTATCCCTTATCACAATTAAATGAAAATTTCTCACAGATACAGGATGACAAAATGATGTCTTAAACATAAACTGGCCCCTAATCTATATTTTAAGTGGGAAAAAATTGCCTGAAAGCTTGACAATGAGATTTTTTTTTAAAGTTCCATCCTCATAACTAACAAAACTGACTAGATCCCAGGCCACTGCAACCCAACAAGTGCCTGTTCTTTTCTGTTGGTCACATCCTGAATCTCCTATAGTCAGCTTTTTACCTTTTTCCCTGACAATCTTTTCCTTCCAATTAAAACTTTTCTATGCAACATCATCTTTACATCTGAATTTTTATTTCTGAAATCATTAGGATAATGGCTCATTCCATTCTGCTCACAGGTCTACGAGAATTTCCTCTTGTAACAGCACAACCCTCATTTTCCTTTTTACTATCCAAAATTTAAATAGTACAAACAAATGTACAGGCTAGAAGGGATTATGTATAATATCTAATGTTACTTCATTGATTTAGAAAAAAATAATATAAAAAGATTCTCTTCACAAGCTTCTCATAATGAAATGCAGGCAAAATATGTCTTAATCAAGCAAGAAGATGGATGACATTTTGTTAATGATCTGCCTTTTTGTATCAGCCTGACCCACACCATGTGGTCTGTGAAAAACAGATGAAAGTAGCATTGTCATTGTCACCCATCTTAACTGGAAAATGTGATGGACTGGACTTAATGAAAAGGAAGAAATGAGCAACAGTCTGTTGTTAATAGCCATTTTTAAAGACTGCCAAGATTCACCATCCTGGGATGGTCATTAAGATGCTCCCATCAATACCATGTAAATCTCTTTGGAAGCCTAAGGACAATATTTTACTTGTTGCCAGTATCCTATAGAGATCATTAAAATGTGAAAGACTTGGGAAAGGGAGTTCAGCATTGCTCTTCAAATGGAACTTTATCAAACATTTGGAATGGCCCATGAACTGGTTCTGGTGATTTCCCCATTTCTATTTGTACATTGGAGACCTGTTCTGCTCAAGTCACTTCCGAAGGAAGCACACAGGGCCAGGTGTGCTATGAAAAGGAAGATGGGCCCTTTTCCTGAAGGAGTTTGCAGTCTACCATTTGTCACGCAGACCACTACACCTTGCAAAGGGTACAGTCCCCATCAGTGTTCATTTAGCCAAAGGAAACAAATCACCCACACAAATAAGTAAATACTACTGCCACATGTGCAAGAAGAACATCAGGCAAGCCCAAGGCACATTTTGGGAGACAAAATACTTTCACTTGTGAGTTGAGGGAAAGTAAGTTCAAATTTTCACAGAATTGAATAAATTGCAGAGCTAAAAACGGGTTTATCATTAAACTTCATTAATAATTCATTAAAAATGAATTTTCTACAGAAAAATTGTCTGAAAAATTCTCAGCCACAATAATGATTGTGTGTTAACACAATATAATAATATATACTATCTTATAAAAATCACACAAATGAGAAACGCTATGCATATTGACAGTAGAATATATAATTATGACAATATTATTTAAAACAGACAACTTAAGTATTTTTGAAAAAAATAACATAAACATTAATACAGCTGACTATGTATCAAATGGATAACCAGCCACAAAGAAAAACATCATTTAAATAACTTTTTAAGGTACTTCTTTAACAACAGGTATGTACAAACTAATTTTTCTGAAAGTCACTGATTCTTTTTTTTTCGTGTAAGAGATTTACTTCTCTCAAAGAAACCAAACCAAAACAAAACACTCCATGGTTCAGATTTATATCAGTAGTGCCTCCTCTTAAATAAATTAAAAATAAAATGCTGCTGCCTGCAAAATTATAAATATTTCAAGTCCATCTTGCAGAAGGTTAAAATGCCTACCTCCTAGTAAGTAAATATTATGGTAATGAAGCCAGCTAGCTGGGTGGGAAGGAAGGAAGGGAAGGAGGGAGAGAGGGAGAGAGGGACGGAGGGAGGGGGAAGGGAAGGAAGTAGGAAGAAAAATGGAAGAGGAGGGAAGGAGGGAAGAAGGAAGAAAAAATGAAGAGGAGGGAAGAAGGGAAGAAGGGAAGAAGGGTCAATTATTGCACTGACCCACAGAAATGTCCAAGGTTACTTTATGTCTCTTACCATTAGAAAAATGAGCCAAATAAGAGGGGAAAAAAAGAGAAAAAAATTACAAAATGGTAACTACTGTGATTTATAGGAAAAGAGGATACTGAAACGTCTTCACTCAATTCAGTAACTAAGCCATTTCTGGAATGAACATTTGGATAGGAAAGCACAACTTACAGTGCTCAGATCAAAATTACATAGTAGGCAGAAATAATTTCCGCATTGGATAAGGCAGGACAGACCTAAAAAACACATTGACTATTTAAAAACCACATACCAAAATGTAGCCAGAATAGTTAAGATTACTGGCAAAGCCTGCACAGTGAAATCTTTAATAGAAACAAAATTTAAATGTTGTAGTTCTGTGGAATCCAAGTACTTCTACCACTATAAAGAAAGGAAACATGATTGCAAGTTAGAATATACACTTGTTAAACAAGAAATTGTGAACAATTTAACCAAAATGTTCTCTATTGAAGCATAGAAACATGATTAGAAGAAGAGTTTTAGTTATGTGGCCTATTCAACTGCTTGTTACATAAAATATTTCCTCCATTTTGAAAAAAAAAGACTTCCACACATGGTGCTGACTCTCCTTCAGTGTAGAAAGAAGTAGGAAGTGGCTCCATGAGTGTGTCTCTAGAGCCCACCGAGGTAATTCATAGTATTTCCAAATCTACATGCCGAATTTCAGGATTTTGTTTTTTCAATTCCTTCTCAAGTCTATCCACTTCGGCTCCAAAAGTATCAATAATATTTTCTCCATATTTAAGTATAAAAGTCTCTAGTTCTTCAGGATTTTTCACTTCTTGAATTTCTTGCAGCAACTGGTCAAAATCTTGTTTTTCCAAATAGGGTCGTGTAACAACTCGTCCATCAAAATCAACTTCTGCCTTAAATCTTACTTTGCCTAATCCCATATCTGTGGCTTTAACATCATGGATTGCTCTTACTGATGGGTCATTCTCCAGGAATTCAGTAAGCTGCTGTACTTGTTCTGGTTGGGTGGATCGTCCCCAAAGTGCTCTGTGTTAGTGTAGATGAGGAATGCTGAGACCACGCCTAACAAGGTGCTGACACCCAAAGAACCTAGGCTGTCATACAGTGGATTGCCTGTTACAGAAGTAAGGCCCATGCAAGAAGCTGCTATTATTACTCCCAAGACTGCTGCTGTGTCCTCCAATAACACAACATTTGTACTAGGATCTCGACTCTCCATTACATACTTATAAAATGACAGTCCTTTGGCCCGAGCACTCCTACGAAGTTCATTAACAGCAACACAAAGTGTTGCTCCTTCAGATACCAATGACCCTGCTAATATGCAATAAGCCCATAGAAGTGATTCCATTGGCTGAGGGTGAAGCAGTCCCATGACTCCATGGTACCAAGACAGTCATGCACCCATCATGAAAATACCAACACCACTAATGAGTGAAAAATATACCGTATATTTGAAAATCCATACGGATGTGTAGGATCTGGTGTTTGAACAGACTTACTGATGCCCAATGCTAGTAAACCCTCATTACAAGTATCAGATAATGAGTGCATAGCTTCCGAGAACATACTTGCTGAACCCGTATAAATCCAAGCAAGAAATTTAAAGAAACAGTTTAAACCATTTATACAAATGGCAACCTTCACTACTTTTCCTGGTCCCTTAAGAAACACTGATGTTGTTCTCGAACGTGGCTTAGTGTTTCCCAAGAAATCTCTATATTCTTTCAATATTTTTTTTATTTCTAAACAGCCGTTCTCTATATTCAATTTCTGCCTCCTTACAGAGTTTCTTCTCTCTGGCAAGAGCTTCAGGGCTTCCCCAAACTTCCAAAGACTTTGCCTCCACATCTGATCTCAAGTACACAGAAAAGATCTCAGTATCTTCATGGGGACTTCGTCATCTGATTTTCCGAAGTTAATCTAGATGACTGGATTTAAGGCAGAACTCATTTATTGCTCTCACTCGAGTGATGAAATTATTCTGAGTATATTTTGATCCATACTCTCTTTTCTTAAGGACTTCTTTGACTCTTACTTGGAGAGGTTCTTGCTTAAGTGGAGCTTTGAGTTCTGCACCTATATTTTCTGCTGTTTCATCAAATGATGGTATTTTTTTCAACTTTGAGAGTTTGTAATCCCTGTTCTTCTTTCTGGACATGTGTAGAATACAACTTTACTTGACCGAGTGTACAAATTTGTGGGTGACTATAGGACTATAGGGAACCATGTATGAAAGGCTTCCAAATGTCATTAAATTCTGCAATCCCTGGTGGTCGCCGGAGCCACAGGCCGCAGCTCTGCAGCACAGAGGCTTCTTTACTTGGGCCCACAAGACAACTAAAAGCAGGAGGAAAGAATTAAACTCTCTACCTCCCTTCACATCTGTCTCCTTTGTCGTAAAACATTAGGTCAGACTCTTGCTTAGCTTTTTACACAGGCAGGATAATTAGTCAAGGAGTATCTCTCTAAAATCTGGTAACCTCTCACCCCAATCAAGTCTAAAGGCACAGATAAAAAGTGGCTGAAGTCTCTTACCGTGGCTTTTACATTGTCCTGGTATACAATGCTGAAACTCTCCAATCATTGTCCTAAACCTGCAGTCATTCTGAGTTCCAGGAACAGCAGAGCCCCACAGACAGTTCATCCTATGCATAATGAGATAACCCTGAGCAGGAGCCATCACTTCATGAGAACTCATACCAACAGTCCCAAGGACTTCTTCCAACAATCCTTCAGAACCAGACCTAAGATCATGATCAAGTAGACTAGTGTGATCTAAGCTGTTTAACTATTCAAATTTCTCTCCTTGTCAAAGTGTTTCCTCTGTGTAAACCTAAAGCCCATCGCAGCACCCCAGAGGTGGGCTGAAATGCTCAATATCTAGCTTCTTCCATTTTGATTAAATCCTTTCTTATCTTTTCACCACTACCCCTCTATTTCCCTTAGGGTGAATAGCTAAATTGGACATGTTGGAACTCCATATTTTTAGTGACTCAGTTATACTTCAAATGGTTTAAGTTCTATCTATCTATCTATCTATCTATCTATCTATCTATCTATCTGTCTGTCTGTATATATGTATATATACATAAATGCATATACATATATGTAACTATATATACATGTATACACACATATTATTTCATGTCCAAAAGCAATAAAAGTTTGATCATATCCTAACTCTTAGTACTGTTTATTAAATAAACCATTTAATAAAATATTGGTAGTAATTTGGTATTCTAGTTTTGAGAATGATATTGGTTGCCATGAGGTTTGCTCTAAGGATCAGGAAATACATAATAAAAGGAAGAAAGAAGCTGGTTGCTGGTTGCTCATATCTATAATCTTAGCTATTAGCGAAGTGAGATATGAGGATCAAACTTTGAAGACAACAGAAAAATTCATGAGATTCTTTTCTCAAATTAACTAGCAAAAAGCCAAAAGAAGAGGTAAGGCTCAAGTGGCAGAGTATCAGTTGTGAGTTAAAACAGCTAGACAAGAGTTAAAGGCCATTGTTTCAAGCCCCAGTATCAACACAAACATACACATCATAAAGAAACAGTCATATTAATTTTTTCTCCCAATCAATTGGTTTGTAACACTAAATTTGAATCAGAAAGATTAGTGTGAATTAGTGTGAATAGTATATAGCTCCTACCCTACCCCCAGTTTCTTTCTACTGAAAGGAATGAGAAATGACAGTAGCAATTAACAAATTTAGTTCCTTGATTCTAGGTCTAAACTTTGTGAGTTTGGGCATCTTCTTGTGCCAAAGATAATTTAAATCAGTCTGTAGAAAAGGAACTAAACAAGGTTAAAAGGCCATCTAAGAACTCATTGTAAGAAAGAGATGAGAAGAATGACAGAGAGAGAGTTAATAAATTAGAGAGTAAGAAGTAAGCAAAAATATGTAACTATTTTATTTTGTGTCATTACTGAAGTTGCTTGTTAGGAAAATGCTCTACTGCTGAACCATGCCTCTTGTACTGTCTTACACTAGCTGCTTTTGAAGGTCTCACTTCCTACCTGGGCAGAAGCATAATTTTATGCTTCCAGGAATCACTACTATGCCAAGTTTCTTCTGTTGAGATGAAGTTCAGTGAATATTTTCTGCCTGAGTTAGGCTGCAACTGTGATACATCTGATCTGAGTGGTCAGGATTACAAGCATAAACTGCTATATCTAGCTAGCCCACAATTATTTACCTTAGATGTAATTAAGCACTGAATCATTGTTCTAGATTTAAAATGACTTATGAGTAGGAAGACAAAATATGAAGGTCTTCACTTAATGTTAATTTCAGGAAGACACCTGAGAAAAAATTGAAAGTAGAATAGACATTTACTAATCATCCCCACACATCATCTGTAGAAGCAGCAGTCTCCTATTTTCAGGGAAAAGTAACCTGATTGTTCAGACAGGGAGAGAGGGAATGGTAATGCATGGGACAGAATTGCTGCTTTGCACTGAAAGGAGGAACAGATGCACAGAAATTGAAGAGAGAAAGGGTTACTTGATCTGCTCCCCAACAGTTTTAGATGCCCAAAACACTTGATATGTTTCTCCTCCCTTTTCCTAACACATCTTTGAGAGAATAATGGCTCTGTGTATTCCCTCTCAGGTCTGACAAAGACTTCTCTGGAGAGTAACTACTCTGTTGAGTAATGACAGGGAAATACTCAAGTAACTCTATTGACCAATTTCTAGGAATTTCCATAAGATGTGCACAATGGCTGAGCTGGCTGACTTCTGCCACTTAAACGTGGGTTTCTTGTTTCACAAATATGCCCCATTACAGGTGCATCCACCTGTGTATTCCACATAAACTTTACAGAATGGAGAGCCCACCCAGAGTAATTATGAAGTGCATAAGTATGTCTCCTTAGACATGAGTATGGAAACTCAGTAAAAGAAGAATGTAGAGGCTGAGAATATGGCCTAGTGGTAGAGTGCTTGCCTCGTATACATGAAGCCCTGGGTTTGGTTCCTCAGCACCACAAATATATAGAAAAAAAGCCAGAAGAGGTGCTGTGGCTCAAGTGGTAGAGTGCTAGCCTTGAGCAAAAAGGAGCCAGGGACAGTGCTCAGGCCTTGAGTCCAAGCCCCAGCCACTGGCAAAAAAAAAAAAAAAAAAGTAGTGTGTAGAACTCACCAATTGGGAGGAGGGAGGTACAGACCAGAAATGCTCAGCCACATGTTATTTTGCTTTGATTGGCTGGTTAAAATCTTCACATATGTAATAATTTTCTCATAACAATGAAAACTGTAAGTTTCTGAAATGAAAGATTTTTGTGGTTGAGGATACAATTCAATAGTCACATAACTGTTGACCATGTGTTAGGCCTTGGGTTTAGTTCCCAACTCTTACTCCCAAAAAGGTATACTGTAAAAATGAGGAAATTTAGACTATTAAAACCTGTAAAGCATGCAAATAAAACCTGTCAATCACCCAGTCCTGTCATTGGTTACTAGATGAAGCTGTTTCCTAGGGAAGAAGGTGGATGATAAAGGATAGAGATATTTTATTCAATTATACAAAACACTTGTTGATAATTTCTGAGTCAGACAGTGCTAAGGCATAAATGGCTAAGCACTTTGCTCTAGGAGTTTTACACAGTATAGATTTTGCACCTCAGCTTCCAGAGCCTTTGACTCAGCAAGTTTGAGATGGGGTTCTGAAAAGCTTCATCAATTCTTAGTCTCTCTCACCAAGGCCAAATTGGAAATGTTTTGGATAGCACCTATGGACACTGTTGATAGTGTTGTTGTTGTTGTTGTTGTTGTTTTTTGGGGGGGGCATGTCAGTGGAGAAGTTTACAGCATGGAGATATTTCTCATTCCAGAACATCAGCTTTTCTCCCACAGTTACCACAATGATGAGCTGTGTGAGACATTGCTAATGAACCGTGTTCACACAGCCCTTTCCTCCTGCAGGCACAGGAAAGGTAGGTGACAATGAAATAACATTACCAGGTTACTTGTACATGGCCACCCCCTCTATTGCAGAGAACAAACAAAAAATTTTCCACTTTGTTTTCCCTCTCACCTAATGAGACCTACATAAAGTTCCCGTTTGAATACATTCATAAATGCATGTGTAAAAGGAAAATCACAAAGGGAAATCATTGTTGCTTACATTTTGTACAACTTTAACATCAGACATTTTTCCTCTTATCTACATTTAAATATATGATTTTCAAATGGTGGAGCTGCAAGGCCTCCAAAGATGCTGTGGAGATAAGCTTTTTTTTTAATTTTATTTTTTAATTGTTTTTCTTATTTATTGTCAAAGTGATGTACAGAGAGGTTACCGTTTCATACCTTAGGCCTTGGGCACATTTCTTGTACTGTTTGTTACCTCCTCCCTCATCCCTCCCTCCCCCCTTCCCCTTCCTCTCTCCCCCCCATGAGTTGTTCAGTTGGTTTACACCAAATGGTTTTGCAAGCTTTGCTTTTGGAGTCATTTGTCTTTTATCCTTTGTCTCTCATTTCTGATATTCCCTTTCACTTCCCTATACAGAAAGCTAAACATTGAGTTCCCCTATGACCCAGCAGCCCCACTTTTGGACATCTACCCAAAAGACCACAAACAAAAACACACTAAAGCCACCAGCACAACAATGGTCATTGCAGCACAATTTGTCATAGCTAAAATATGGAACCGACCCAGATGTCCCTCGGTAGACGAATGGATCAGGAAAATGTGGTACATATACACAATGGAATTCTATGCCTCTCTCAGAAAGAATGACATTGCCCCCATTCATAAGGAAATGGAAGGACTTCACTTATACTAAGTGAAGTCAGCCAGACCCAAAGAAACATGGACTCTATGGTTTTCCTCATAGGGAATGATTAGCACAGGTTTAGGCTAGTCACAGCAAAGGATCACAAGAGCCTAATAGCTATGCCCCTATGAATGCATATGATGATGCTAAATGAAATGAACTCCATGTTATGCAAACGACTGTTATATCACTACACAAAATTCTATTGTAAACCCAAGTTTTACACAATGTTGGATATATTTACCTGCTATAATGAGCTTGACTGAGGAGGATAGCTTCTAAGAATTACATGGTCCCTAAGGGTTCCCATACTTCCTTCTTTAAGCCTGTCCTTGTCATAAGCCCCTTCCTTGGCCCTCTGCCTGGAAAGGGTGCTCCTCAATATTCCTCCATCAAAGATTCTATTACCAGCTGTTTCTCCATTCTGTGTCCTTCCTACTGTAAGCTTCTTGGGGCAGAACTACAAGGTTTTTCTGATTCACATTTGTAGGGTTTAAGTTAGAAAGTGAGAGAAAGTCTACATTCTATGAAGAACTTTCATAAACCACAACAGAATTTAAAATAATGAGCTTTTTCTAGATATTAAAGATATGTAAGATGTTATTTATATCTTTTATGTGTTGTGTCTATTTTATTGTAATTTTAGAGAATAGAAATGTGGTCTTTTATGACAATGAGATTGCAAACTTCCTAATTACATCAGACCCCTTCAAGCTCAAGTGACATAGTTCCTATCACAGGCCAATGCAGACGTTCCAGACAGACTTAGGGACAATTTGTAATGCAGCTAGTTTGCAAGTGCTGATTGTTAACTTCTGCATAATCACCGGATGTTAGTGTGATCCAATGACAGATTGAATTTAGTAGTGATAGAAGTAAAAATTGTGAAAGCCCACAGAAATTGGCGAATGCTTTAAAACAAGGTCCTTTTTCTACAAGGCTACCTTATCATGTCATTCTTTCTGACAAAGAAATGTGCATTTATGCCAATCCAAAGTAGATTGAATAATATCACTTGAAAAGAGATAAGCAGGAAAAATAGAAAGTAATAGATTAAAATAGAATCAACACTTAAATTTAACATAATTAAGAACCAGAGGTTATAACAGATAAAAATGACACAAGTGTCAAAAATAAGAGGTGTCACCTTCAACAAATAGTTTAGTGGAAGACAACAGAGAGTAGGTAGAGAAAGCCAGAGAGACAGAAGGAAAGGGAAAAGGATGTCAACTGACTGACCCAGTGCTATATGGTATCTGGAGCTAAATACCCCATGCATGCAGTAGAGAGCCAAGATGGTAGCCAGACTGAAAGCATTTGTCACAGAGGGAAGACCCAATTCAAAGATGTCTGGACTACTGTGGAACTTGCTTATAGGAAACACTACCTATTTTGTCTTGATCCAGCCACAGCCCATGCCTGAATACTCAAGATGGAACCAAAGCAATTGCTATAATTGTATAGTTGTGGTCTCTGTTCATTGAACTTCCTGTATGTGTTTGCTTTCATTTTTAAAAATCACATGCCCTTTCCCACTGAATGCTTCCAGTTCTCATCATATTTCTTTAAAAGCTTTAAAAGCTATTTCCATTTCCATTACATCACTTTGCAGATTTCTACCCTATAATATGCTTTTTCAAAAATAACAAATACCATAATCCAGATTACAGCTAAACAAATGTACCTGACATTAAGCAAAATATCAACTCGAAGCTTTTTTCCTGGAATACATGATGAAAACCATCAATAATGCTCAACTTGGGATCAGAGACAAAATAGCACTGAGATTAAAAACAGTCCAAAATTCTGTGTCTTTCTGGGTGCTTCATAATTATTGTCAGGTTTACCTATGCTGACATACCAATAGATTATTCCTTGTCTCTGTTAAGGATTGAATGTGCATTTCAAAACCCATGTTGATATTTAACTGCATTGTAGTGCTGTTTGGGAGTTGGTTTAAAGAATTGACTAGGTCACAAGAACTCTGCTCTTATGAATAAATTAATGTCCTCATCACAAGAGTGAGGTTTTGGTTTATATATATATATATATATATATAAATATATATGTATATGTATATATATAAAGAGTTTGAGGGCTAGACATGGTGGTGCATGCCTGCAATCCCAGCTTCTCTGAAAGCAGAGGTAGGCAAATGAGGCCAGTTGGGCAAATATTCCAGACCCTAACTAAAACTAAAGCGAACAAAGCCTGGAGATTATGGATAAAGAGGTATTTTAAATTTCTAGCAAATATGAAGCACTAGAAAGAAAGGAAGGGAGGAAAAAGGGTGAGTTTGGCATGATTTTTCTCCCTTCTTTAGGCTCATGCCATGTTTTGTCTTCTGTCAAGATATGAATATCCTAAGAAAATCTTCACAATTGTAGCCACACAGCCCTGGATGCTCTATTCTCTAGAACCATGAACTGCCTGACTCCAGTGGCTTATATCTATAGTCTTGGCTACTCAGGAGGCAGAGGTCTGAGGATCAAGGTTCAAAGCCAGCCAACACAGACTAGCTTGTAAAACTCTTCTTAATTAACAAGAAAAAAGATGAAACTAGAGACACAGTTCAAATGGTAGACTACCAGCTATAATCCTAAAAGCTGAGTAGAGCCCAAGACCCTGAGCTCAAGCCTCAGTACCAGAAAAGGGACCATGAACCAAATGAATTTCCATTATTTAAACATTCCTTGTTCATCAGTATTCTGTTATAAGAACATAGAATGAACTAAGACAAAAATTTTGTACTGAGAAGTGGGATTGTTGCTACAACAAATGTCTCCTTAGTGGAAGTAGCTTTGAAACTGGGTAAATAAGTAGATAAGGAAAGAGTTTGGAGAGATAGTCTAGAAGTCTGGATTGCCGTACAGGGAGCATGAAAAAAATTCTGATTTGAGACCAGAAGTGGAGAGGTGGGCGGAGTCAGACTTACATGCTGATACCAAAGTACTATAGAAATATGGACTTAAGAGCCACTTTGTAAATGTTTAATATAGAAAATTACATTGGAAATTGAAATAAGGACCATCTTTGATATGCAGTTGAAAAAATGATATAACTGTCTATTAGGATTTTATGGAATGTAGAATTTAAGTGCAACAAATTAGGATATCTGCTAAAAGAAATATCTACACAGCAAAGGATTCAGACTGCTCTGTGATTGTTTTTAACCATATACAGTGTAAGATGTTTTTGGAAGGAAGTTAAAGATAAAAGTTATTAAAAATGGAAACAGACTGGAAGGATTTGGGAAATACAAAGCCTTGCTATGTTTAGTGAAAAATCTATTTGGGAGAGAAAACTCAAGACAGTGGCCAAGTGGTTATTTTATACAGATATCAGTATAGACAGAGGAAGCTAAGTGCCTCCTTCATATCACAGAATGATGACCCCAAGCCATTCAGAGGTCCTCACAACTGCTCTCCTTTCACAGTCCTGGCACTGTAAGACTGCTGAATGGTTTGGGACACACATCTGGGTACCCTGCATGGGCTTACTGTCCTGAAATACCATAAAAGTCTATCCCTACATCCAGTGCAGCACCCCTTGGCCACCCTTGGCCACTCCAGTCGCAGTTCAAGCAGCCACAATTGAAGCTCTGATCACTACACCAGAGGTTTCAAGTGGTCAGGCATGACTGCTGACCTCAGATTGAAAAAAGCAGCAAATGGGGCTGGGGATATGTACTAGTGGCAAGAGTGCTTGCCTCGTATACATGAGGCCCTGGGTTCAATTCCCCAGCACCACATATACAGAAAATGGCCAGAAGTGGCGCTGTGGCTCAAGCGGCAGAGGGCTAGCCTTGAGCAAAAGGAGGCCAGGGCAGTGCTCAGACCCTGAGTCCAAGCCCCAGGACTGGCCAAAAAATAAAAAGAAAAGAAAAAAGCAGCAAAGGCATGGTGACTCCCCTAGATTATAAAGGGTGTCATTAATAGACTGGGTACAAGCAGAAATATGCCACAGGGGTGGAATAGCCATTGAGAGTTCCAAGCAGACACCACTATGCAGTGCCAGCCTGGGAAAGCTATAGATTGGTGACTGCAACCTGAGACAACTGAAGCATAGCAGGGCCAAGGATTTATGGATGCCTAAGGTGCTGTGGACCCAAGCTCTCAGTGTGTCCAGGACATGGATTATGGAGTGAAAGGCCATTCTCCAGCCTTAATACATGTTTTTCCTATGAAGTTTGAGTCTTCCTTGGGGCTAGGTCCCCTCTGCTCTTACCTATTTCAACCTTTTGTACTGTGAATGTATGCCCGATGCCTGTTCCTCCATTACATTTTGCTGTTAAGTAGATAGTGAGTGTAGTGTTCCTATGCCCATAGCCAGAAAACTCTGCCCCTTAGGATAAACTGGGCCTTGACTCTTGCCTGAACCTGATTAACCAACCATTTCCCACTCAGCACTGGAGCTTAAATTCAGGGCCTCAAACACACTTATCTCTCCTTTTCACTTGAGCGATGCCATGCCTCCAGCCAGGCTTTCTTCTGGTTAATTGAATATGGAGTCTCAAGGACTTGTCTGCCTGGGCTGGCTGCAACCCTTCAAATCTCAACCACCTAAATTGCTAGGAATGCAGGTATGAGCCACTGATGTCTGGCTCAGACTCCTCTTTTAAACTCAAGCCCAACAACATACAAAAAAAAAAAAAATCACCACCAACAATTCCCTTGAAATTGTTTTAGAAGAAGCTATTGGTAAAAGTGGCTGTTAGTGATTACTGTCCACTAATCTCCTGGTGTTTGGGATTTCTCCTAACAACTTGTTATTTCTTTTTACTTGGAGGATAATTTCAGCCGCCTTCACTCTGAACGATATAAAAATACAAAAGCCACCTTTTTTTTCAGTTTCCTGAAGTCATCTAAGCAAGCATTTTTAATTCAAAGAGGCATGAGTCAGTGTCCATGTGTGGTATAGATATGTTGTGTGTATTATGTGTCATTTGTGTGCAGTGTGTGTGTGTGTGTGTTGCTATGAGTAGGAATAAAGGCCTTGCATATGCTAAATATGTGCTCTACCATTGAGCTATATGTTCCCAACCCTCTATGGTCTTTGCATCAAACTTTTGCTGCAAATGTGTCTTTCACACAGACAAACAGATAGATAATAGACAGACAAACAGATACATGAACAGACAGACAGACCCCTCTACACATACTCTAGTTAGAACCCCCAAATCTCTATCGGTCTTATATCTTACAGTAACGATGGTAAAATATCTTATTTGCATGAGCTTGTAAACACTATTTTGATTTACTGAGGCCAGAAGGATTAATCATAATGGCAGCTTTATAAACCTACATAAAACCAACTTCCTTGGGCAGCCATCAGCGCAGTATTTCACTGAGCAGCAGAGGCAAGGGTTTGACCCACTGGGTGACAGCTTTCAAAGAGCCAGCACTCCTCAGCAGAAATCTAATCATCTCAGCTGCTGTGCTGCCTCGGGCCTGCCTGGATAAGTGCTGTTTATCCGGCTGTATTTGTAAGATACCCACCAAGGGATGCTAAACTTGTGATTGGAAAGCTGTTGTCTCCCTTGGTAGCAAGAAGCCTGCAGTGGCAGAATGATAGCCAGCCAGACAAACCCTTAGCAGTCAGCCTTCTGGGCAAGGAAACCTCCAACTCCTAACTCTGTGGGCCTCTGGGAGCTCCCAAGGCTGATCATTCCTCCTCCTCACTCCTCTGCTCTCTTGAAATGTTAACCTCCCAAAGGACAGACTGCACTGAGGTAGTAGATATTAACAGAGGAATAGGATGTGTGCATACATACATGTATGATAGTGAAACAGACAGAGGGAGAGAGAGAGAGAGAACTCCTCTCTTTTTTCCCTGTTCTCCTCTCCCACCTTAAGCTTTAGTGTCATTTAGAAATGTGTTATATACTGATCTGCTCTAGGAAGAGTTTGAAGGCAGATATTTATATCAACCGGAGCACATGAAAAAGTGAGAAAGGGAACAAGATGATATGGCAGAGAGTGTCTCTATTCCCACTAGGACTATTCAATAAAATTTTTGACAAAGTATTTCTACTTTTGCATCAAGGTAGAATTCGAGAACTGCAAGGTTCTCTGCCTTATGACAAATTCTGTGATAGTTGCTCTCTCTCATCCCACATTTAATCAGTTCTACTGGTGATTTTACAATTCCTTCCTTGCCTGTTTCTAGTTATTCATTTTGAAGAAGATGTGTGTTGTTGTTTTAGGACTGTGATTTGATTTCAGGACCTCCAGCTTGCTAATTAGGAGCTCTACCACTTGAAACTCCAGCCCCAGAATGTAAGGGATGGCTATTCCTTTAAGACCTGGGGTGGCTCTAGCCACTCCCATCTCCTTCTGGGTTCTGCTGGAAGAGAAGCCAAAGCAGCCCCCACCTCTGGCGGCCAGAATGTGTCTCATGGTGGTGCCCACTGAGCCGGAGGCGGAGCCAAGAGGTCTCCGCCTCTGCGGGAAGTTTGGATGCACTAGTTAGCCTATCGTTGGCATCTGGCCAGTCCCTCTCCTTTGAGCGTCACTGCTGGTATAAGTGTATTTGCCCTCCCCTTATTAAACCAGAACACCCCTTGAGGGTTCTCCGGGACCCCACACACCTGTGTCTTCCTTGGGGAGTATGGGGAAGGGGGCAGGGCGTCCGGCGACCACACGCTGACCAAGGCTGCACGTGGCCTTCGCTCCCCCGCAGTCAATCCCCACTGGCCAGGGGATGTGTTGAGGGCAATAGAGGACCACACAGAAGAGGCAGAGAGGCCCAGGACCTCCACACGGATGGAGGTAGAGCTTAAGCCCGGCACCAGAAGATGAAAATTTTAAGCTCATGTCATTTAAGTTCTCTGGCAAATGGAGAAGTAGTGTCTAGTAAAGATCTACTTCCTTGGGCTGGGAATATGGCCTAGTGGTAGAGTGCTCGCCTCATATACATGAAGCCCTGGGTTCGATTCCTCAGCACCACATATATGGAAAAGGCCAGAAGTGGCATTGTGGCTCAAGTGGCAGTGTGCTAGCCTTGAGCACACTGCCACTTGAGCAAAAAGAAGCCAGGGACAGTGCTCAGTCTCTGAGTCCAAGCCCCAGGACTGGCAAAAAAAAAAATCTATTTCCTGATTCAGAGAAGATGCATTCGCTAGAGTCCACATAGCAGGAGGCAGGAGGGTAGGAGGTGTGAGTGGCCTTCCTAAGGCCTGTTTTATAAGATCACCAATCTCAGTCATAAGGGCTCCTCACTTGTGACCCAAGGACCTCCCAAAGCCCGCATCTCATACTACTGAAATTAGCTAAGATCTACACATACCTGGACACACATTCCCTAAACAATAAAGTACATAAGTTGTTTTTCTAAACTCTCCCTAAAGACAACTTGAAATCAGCTTTCAACAATGAACATGAAGAAATGACAATTCATTCAATTAATGACTCCTTCCTCCTCCTCCTCCTCCTCCTCCTCTTCTTCCTCCTCCTCCTCCTCTTCCTCCTTCTCCTTCATCTTCCTCTTTGTCTCATTCTCTCCATCTCTCTCTCTCTCTCTCTCTCTCTCTCTCTCTCTCTGTGAGTGTGTGTGTGTGTGTGTTACTGAGGTTGAACTCTGGGCCATATTGCTAGATAGACACCGTACACACTTGAACTACACTGCATCCCTTTGTTATCCAGTTACTTTTCAGGCAGGATTTCATATTTATTGCTCAGGGCCCTCGTGAACCCTTCTATCTGTGCCTCCCACATAGCTGACACATTTAGAGATGATTGACAGAATAGCAACTGGATCACCTCTCACAATATTCAACTGTATACTGAACTCCCCTGATAGACAATGTCACTGATACATACACTTCATCAACAGAATTATTTCACAACACCCTACACAATTTCACGTTTTGTAATAGGTGTGTGGCCCCATAAACAGCATTCTTCCTGATTCCAGTGAGTGACTTTCTGAAAAAGGGAGGACAGAAGGTGCCAA
Source organism: Perognathus longimembris pacificus (assembly GCF_023159225.1). NCBI lineage: Eukaryota > Metazoa > Chordata > Mammalia > Rodentia > Heteromyidae > Perognathus > Perognathus longimembris. The sequence goes on from NC_063171.1 coordinate 9,740,560, forward strand.
TCAGACACTGAGAGGACAAAGGAGAAAGGGGATTGAAAAGCTGAAACAGCAGTGTTGTATATATTCAATACTTTAAGACTCTGGAATAAAATAATCCCTGTTTGAAAATAACAACATCATATCATAATGCTATCTATCTCTCTGTCATCAATCAATCTATGTGCACCATTTAAAATCACAAAGGTATTAAAATACAGGTGTCAGTAAAATCTTTTTCATCACTAAATATTATTTATTGAAGACAAAGTAATTGAACCCTAGTCCAGGCTTTCAAAAATTATTCTGAAATATTGAGAACACCTTCTGTTGTAGCCAATGCCTTTTTTCATCACTGAATTTGACTCTTCTTACAAGCCTGATGATTACTTCAGATGTGCTTTGGACCCTCTGACTCAGTATAGCCAGCCATATCCACATGTTCTTCACCAAGTACTTCTACTGGGAGAAAAGGTGGAAGACTCCCATTTGGATCCACATGGCTAGTTCCAGCCAATGAATTGTGACTAGACAAATATGTCACTGCTAACAGGTTGTGGGGTGAGAGCACTCTCTTCCATTTCCCCATACAACCAGCCATGCTTCATTGCCTGTAAGAAGCAATGTCTCTGGATAACCTGTAAGACTTGTATAATGTAAGTGAGAAAAAAATTGAGGTTATTTGTTACTATATCTAAAACTACTCTGATGGATACAAATTTTTATTACCTATTCCTTTATTGCTATTTATTGAGCAGATTATTTATTGAATATACCTGACTGCAACTCAGCACATCATTTAAAAACATCTATTTGTTCTATAATTGGCATAGAGAGTTATATATACCTCCCATTTAAGTGTCACTCAGAATAAACATGAACTAATAATTAATAGGCATTGTGGATTTGCACACAATTCCACAGATGGATTTTGTTTGTTGTCTAAGAAAGAAATTAGATGGTTTTATAGGCATCTTTCCAGAAATAGTAACATCTTGGAGAGTCATGCCAGGAGTGTTGACAACTAGCTGTGCATGATGGGTGATGCCTGTGATCTCAGCTATGTGGGAGGCGAGGCATAGGTAGGAGGACTAAAGTCCAAAGGCAGCCCCAGACATAAACTTGAGACCTTACCAGTGCCGAGAGTGAGAGAGACAGAGAGAGAGAGACAGAGAGAGAGACAGAGAGAGAGAGAGAGAGAGAGAGAGAGAGAGAGAGAGAGAGAGAGAGGATAGCTGCGAGGGCTAAGCATTGATTGATGCTGGTGGTGTGATACCATGCCTTCAAACTGGATATAACTCTTCTGTACATCACTTTGACAATAACTAAGTAATTATTGAGAAAAAGAATAAGAATAATAGGGTTAATCTAGGAAAGGGCAGAGATTGTGGCTCTCAGCAGCTCCAATCACTGAGGTCAAGACAAGCCAAGGTAGATTCCACAGGGCTCAGAGGGTAGGCATAGTTGAAGCTCAATGTGGCTGTAAGAAATCTAAATCGTAAAAACTCGAAGCACATGCAAAATATTGGAAGAGGACCTTGGGGAGAGAAAGATAAGTGGCTTAGCTATCTGTGCCCTTAATCCAAGTGAGAAATAAATTATTAAGCAGAGTGCAAGACAACTTTGCCCTTTGGAGAATATTGTTGTGGACCCTGGGGCTATGTAATTTATAGCCCCATGGGGCAAGTATTGGACATTTTCTTATTGGTAAACCCCTCATTTGTATATTCCCATAGCTAGACTTGCTACATATACACATCTATATGACCTACAGAAATCACCACTCATCTCCTACAGAAACACACAAGGATTCATAGACTCCATTTGAGCCTCAAAGCAAGAGTGGTCTTTCTTCACATCTATGTGAGCAATACATCTCCCTTGAGTATGGACTTGTAGGAATAATTGTCAAATAAATGGACTTATCTGGATGTGGATAAAGCTTTTTGCTTGCAAATATTAGGAGAATTGTACCAATTGTGACACTATCTGGGTTAGTGGACAGGGTATTTTAGGTTTTTTAGATTGGCCATTGAAACTAAGGTAGAAAATAATTCCCAGGACTTTACCCTAAGTGTTCTATGATTTTCATCCATCTGTGAGTTAGTTATTTTGACACAAAAGTTCTTAATCTTTAGACACTTGAAATTATAGGGTCAAGGATATCAGAAGTTTAGAAATACAATTTTCAGTTCCAAAGCCCCCATTAAATGTCACATAAACAAAAATGTCCAAAGTTCCCAGCTGCACTGTAATTCTCAGGAACAATTTTGCTGAAAATCCATCCATAGAGCCATTTATCTGCTTCCCCATGCATTAACTTATTTATGCGATGTTTCTCCAAAAAGCACCCAGGAGCTTATGCATTATTCTTATTTTTCAAGATGTACTGAGTTTTCAGAGTTTACATATTCCGCACACACCATATGGAGTTGACAAAGTAATGATAAATTATTTTAATCTTTTATATTGTTTGTGAACACATAATCTATTTTATTTTATTACATCAGTTTCTTGCCTAAGAAATTATAATGGCTCATTTTCTGATTATTCTGGCTTTATAAACTTTCAGAATTTAATCTTGTCTCCTCTGTCCCACATCCTATTCTGTAGCCCATCTGATCCCACCTTATCTCCCCCACTTGTCTCACTACATGCCAAAACATTTACTCCTCTTCCTACTCACCATTTGTTTTCAATAACTCCATGCAATGTTCTTCCTCCCCAGGCCCCTCTTGCTTTCTTCCCTTACTGACAAATACCTACACATCTTTCTAGAACAACCCAAAT